>NC_062214.1:163068343-163372406 GCF_902686445.1 Sciurus carolinensis | reverse complement strand
GCTCTCCAATCTCTTAACAGTGTGGTCACTGGCTGAAGGCAGATGGAAGGCAGCTGAGGCACAGCCCAGGACCAGCACCTGCAGGAGTCCACTGTTGGCAATATTCAGTAGATAGGGGACCCCCAGAATGACCAATGACCAACAGGTCCAGAACCAGACCAGACCCTCACCTCCCACTTGGCACAAGCACCTCTCCTCTTCTCTTCCAGAGACAGCTTTACATCCTCAGGAACATTAGGCTTCAGTTCTTCCACAGCTTTCAAATACTTAACCAGACTATTAGTATTAAAAATTTTCAGTGCTTCCTAAAAAAGAAAGTGCAAACAAGATACATGTAAGCCTCATTATACTCATTACTCTGAAGCAATTTTGGTAGGTTTTTAACCGATAGAACCAGAAGGGACTCTGATGACTATCTAAAGATTTATAGGAGACGTCTCTTTGTAAATTAAGGTAGATACCCTTTGGTATCTCTTGAATTCTCTTGAAAAGAACTAAAAATGATTAACGTTCAAGTGTAGTTAGATGTTTGAAACCCAGACTTTTGCATTTCTTGAATCTTTGTGAAAAGAATTACAAAATATTTATTATGCAAATGCAGTTCCACACTTGATACCTTCATGATATTCCGAATAAATTCTGCTACTCCTTTGGAAAAATAACTCAAAGGCTTATTGGACAAAATAATGAGGCAATGGCATTGTTTTCTCTAAAGTTTTAACATATTGAGTGGACAACCTTACTTCATAAGTAAAACAGGATGAAGAATATAACAGTATCTATTAACATTACAGGAAGACAAAATTTATAGTAGGATTTATATGGCAAAAGTTTAATATTGAGCATAAGTATTGTCATGCTACAAGAAGCAGAATTACTCTTTTACCATCAGGTCAAAGTTTTGCCCAAGTCCAATCATACGGACAGTCCTGCCCCAGGGAAGGAGTGACAGTCAGCAAGGACGGGGACAGCCTTTCCTGAACTGTACCTGCTCCTATCCTGACACCCTATGAAAGCAGAAGTCTGGCCTGCAGAACTGATGGATAATAGAACAAAAAATGGGTTGAGACCTGTGACTAGGGCAGAAAACCCACAGGGGAGAGAAGTTGGTAGAAATTCTGGAGTACAAGGTGATTAGGCAGGGTGCGAATTTGTTTATTCACTCACTACACTTAATTAAAAGCCTACTGTAGACATGGCACAACACAGACTCCAGGACCTTTCTCCAAGGCTTCTTTGAGCATTACTAGATTTAGGTCCTGGGAAGCACCCTAACTTCTAAATGCTGGCACAGACCTCAGCTCACTGCCAGGGGCATCCACAGAGTCCCAGGGGTCTCAGGGCAATATCTGGCATAGGACAGATTTTTTTAAGTGAACGTTTATTCTTCCTCCTATATTTTAGTGTCAAACAATATATAATATATCTTGTGGATACATATTCCTGAAACTAGATCTTTCTTGGCACATAAATACATAAGCTTTTTAAGAAATTTGTTCTTTTTAGTTATACATGACAGTAGAGTGTATTTTGACATATTACACATACATGGAGTATAACTTCCCATTCTTGTGGTTGTACATGATGTAGAGTCTCACTGGTCATGTATTCATATGTGAACATAGGAAAGTTATGTCCGATTCATTCCACTGTCTTTCCTATTCCCTTCCCCCTCCCTTCCCTTCATTCCCCTTTGTCTAATCCAATGACCTTCTATTTTCACCATCAATCCCCTGCCTTATTGTGTGTTAGCATCCATATATCAAAGAGAACATTCTTCCTCTGGTTCTGGGGGACTGGCTTATTTCACTTAGCATGCTAGTCTCCAGTTCCACCCATTTACTGGCAAAGGACAGATGTTGTTTCTGGTAAGAACAGGTGTCCACTTTACTAAATGCCAGAGGAAAATCCCTGGGCTCAAATTCTGAAAGGAAGATGGTCAGGCAGAGGACAATGGTACAAGAACTGACACTTCCCACTCTTCTTCCTGGTAGAGAAGGGGCACAGGAAACTTTTTTTCTCCTTCCTTTGCTTGGTAGACCATATCTGCCCTCCCACTTGGGAAGAGGGAAAGAAATCTTCAGGCTCCCCTCTTAACAGTGTGCTGGCCGGCGGAAGGCAGGCAGAAGGCCCCAGGACCAGCGCCCGCAGGAGTCAGCCCATCTGCAGTTTCAGTGGACAGGGGAACCCCAGGAATGATTTCTAAAACCACTGACTTCAGCACTCCCAGCAATGTGGGAGTAAAAGTAGGGGAAAAGACAGCAGGTGGTTGCCTGGTGGCTGGCCAAGAGCACAGAGCACAAGATCAAGCCAGTGAGGGCTGTTAAAGTTGTGGAGAAAACAGTCTGAGAGCAGAGTCCACTATGGTGAGCAATACAGGAGGTCAAAATAAGGTTAAGACCCAGAAGAGAGATGAAGGCCAGATTGAGAATGAAGAAAGGCTCCTGTTAGGGCACCTTTTCCAATAAAGAATGAGAGCAGTAGGACTGCGTTACTGCCTCACTGTATCTTCCTCTTCCCCCACAAGGCCAGGATCCAATTTTAAGTATTCAATAAGTGTGTTCAATGCTGAATAATCAATGAGCAAAAGACCATGTATACCCCCACCTCCCCAGTGTTTCCAAAGGTAGGGCCAGCCATGTTTTCCCTTACACCCCACAAACACCTCCCACAGCATTAAGAGCAAGTTTCCAATATGGTTACATCTTTAGATGTCACTACTGCCTGCTAAACCTGATGCAGGGACAGGGGTGGGAGGATCAAACTGGAAAAAGCAGTATTATGGGGTCTTTAACTTATAGGTAAGTTTGTGTCCATGAATAACTGCTAACAAAACCCTTTAATAATATGAGTACTCTTTCACATTCACAGAATTTTAACTGTGCAAAATAGTTACATGACATTTTCGTTAAAAGCGTCCCCAGTGAGTCTAGGGCTAAAATTATTATGCTCATTTTATGAATTTAAAAAAACAAAACAAAACCAAAAAACCGAAATTATAGTCTTGCTCAACATCAGGCAGCTGGGCTCTTTGCACTAGATCACCCAGTATATTCAGGGACCCATTGAGAAAATTTGAATTAAAATATTCTTCATTTGAATGCTTATTTTTATTAGCCTCAGGGGAACAATGTGTAATACTGGGAAATTTGTTAAATTGTTGTAGCTTTATTTTTTACAGGCAAGGGAATCTCTTGACTTCAAAGGAGGTAAGTAGCTAATGATCTAATGACATATCCTACTAGTGATGGTTGAGAAGATTCCTACCTTATATTTTGAAATGAGTCCACAGGGGCTCTGTCTTTGCCCAAGTAACTGTTCAGCTCTCATAATGTAAGAGTCCAGTTCCATCTGGGACTCTTTCACCTTCTGCTTGACATCCAATTCTTGAGAAATATCCGTTGAGTTCTTCAACACTGCAATTAGTTTTACCACAGTGATCTGTAGGGGGAAAAAAAAATTCTCCAATTAACACTTGGCCCAACTTGGTGAATTCATAAGTTAATAAATATTTTCTTTGAGTAGTAATTTATATTTTTCCCACTAGATGTAGGGATACCTATTTTTTTTGTATTTCTGCTTCGTAGTATGCTTTAAATTATAAAGAAATAAAATAAAATGCAAAAGTGATATTTTACAAAACATTTACAAAGTTCAGAGCCAGCCCCACTTGTCCTTACCCACTGACCACCTGGTTTAAAAGAATAAATTCACAAATTAAGGAATATTAAAGAGAGACCTGGACTTTCTCATTTGCTTCTTGAATCTTTGCCTGAAGCCCAGTTATGAGAACGTGTTGGAGGGACTCCTGGCTTGAAATATTTTGAACATCCATTTGTAAAGTATCTTCAGTTCTGGCCAGAAGCTCTTCATACATAGAGCCTTTGGCAATAAGATGCTATTAAAAGAAATTGAAGAAAGATTAAACCTTCAGATTGCATGTTACATATTAACCTTAACAATCACATCTGGAAACTGTAAAATGTATAAAAGAACAGAGAAACTGCAGAATCACCAATTAGGTAAATACAATGAAAGATAATTAAATCTTACATAAAAAAATAAAATAAAATAGGGCTGGGGATATAGCTCAGCTGGTAGAGTGCTTGCCTCGCAAGCACAAGGCCCTGAGTTCGATCCCCAGTACCACAATAAATAAATAAATAAATAAAAAATAAAATAAAATAAAATAAAATAATCAGAAACCACTTTTCAGCTCTCAAGTTAACAAAATTTTAAAATTTCAATTCTGACTCAAGGGTGATATGGGTATGATAAAATAGAAATTATGTTGCATAATATCAACTATGTAAATGCTGATCTTATTGATCTTACGATAGCAGACAGAACAGGATCAAGAAAAGTTCCTTTCACTCTATCCCCTCCCTGAGCTGTCATTTAATCAATCATTCCGATATTCATATTTTTATTTATCTCTCTTATGTGCACTATGTCCCAGAAATTACACTAGGAGTTAGGCATGATGCAGGATCAAGACAAAACAGTTATTTTTAAATCCTATATTTTTCTATGAATATAATATCATAAAGTATAAAAACACAACTCTGTTTTAAAAACACAAATAGAGCTGGGAATGTGGCTCAGTGGTAGAACACTGGCCTAGTAGGCGTGAAGCCCTGGGTTTGCTCCCCAGCACCACAATTAAAAAGAAAAGAGTTTAAAATAAAAACACAAATAAAATCCCATTATCCACTCTGTTCAGCAAGTTCATTTCTTACTTTAGAATATATTTTGATCAAATATTTTGATTCCATAGAGATTTACTTAATTCTTTATTCATAAGTATATTTCAGTGTAATTATATCTTCACTGTTTATAAGAGGGATCATTGTTAGTGTTTTGAAAATATTTTTAAAATAATTTAAAAACTAATATTTAAAATAGAATTTAAATTTATTTTAAATATTTTATTTAACAGAATATCTTTAAAATATTATTTTAAATATTTAATTTCTACCTTTTTCCTTTCACTTGAATAAATTCCAGACAGACTAAATAAATAAGAATAAAAAATAAAATCAAAAAAGCACAGGCAGATGAAATAAGTTTTTTGGTTTGAGGATTTTGTTTTTGTTTTGTTTTGGTTTTGGTTTTGGTTTGCTACTGGGGATTGAACACAGGGGAGCTTTACCAATGAGCCACATCCTCAGCCCTTTTTATTTTTTATTTTGAGATATGGTCTCAATAAATTGCTGAGGCTGGCCTTCAACTTGAAATCCTCCTACCTCAGCCTCCCAAGTCATTGGGATTATAGGCATGGGCCACCATGGCCAGCTGAAATGAGTTCTTTTAATTTTTATTTTTTATAAATATGTAGTACTTTCAAAGCAACAAAAGGTATCACTCTCATAAACAAAGAAAGACAAAATGTTGAAATATACATCTTTCAGAAATGTAGATTTAGAAAATAATGGAAATGCTCTTTTACTCCGGGAACCACCTATCTCATCCCAATTTGTGACATGCTCCGTGAGTTTTATAGCTGAGCTGGAACTCAGCAAACCTCAATTCTAACTTCTTTCCCAGGAGAACTAAGTAATATTGAAACACACACTCGCCTCATTGCTTTTCAATGACTCAAATGCTTGAGAACCAGGAGTTCTACCATCAGTCACACTTTCTGTACCAAGTAAGGAAGGGAAAGTGGCTTGTTCAGTGGAGAACTGAGTATATAACCCTGACATTCCTGCTGCACTGAGCTGTACATAAGAATGAACCCACTCATCTCCTCACTGTCCTCTGATGCAAAATAATATATATACGTATTATAATGTAATATATATGTAATATTATTTTTATAGACACACACACCAGGGATTGAACCCAGGGGTGCTTACCCACTGAAGCGCATCCCCAGCCCTCTTTAAAAAAAAAATTTTAGTTTTGAGACAGCGTCTCCTTAAGTTGCTTAGGGTCTCGCTAAGTTGCTGAGGCTGGCTTAGAACTCGAGATTCTCCTGCCTCAGCCTCCTGAGGGACTGAGATTACAGGCATGCACCACCACACCTGATGCAAAAGAATATTTTCATCCCATTTCATACCTGGAAAAACTAGTCCAAGAACCAACACTCATAGATATTTCAAGCAAAGTCGGAGCAGATGATCCAGGGATTAAAATCCATGCATTGTTTAAACTCCCGATAAAGAAAAATAAAACTGTAGGCTCATTATTATTTACTTTCAAACTTCTCATTTCCCATAAAATGTAAGTCCATGTAAGTCTCCAACCACTGAAAACACCCTCTTAATACTTTTACACTCATACCTGTAAAGATTTTTCTATGGTGCTGTCCACATCATCTTGATGTTTCACAAGTTCCAAAATGGACTTGGTTTCTGCCTCCCACATCTCCACTTGTCCAATGAGTTTTTCAACCTCTTCAGACACTTTCAGTTGTCCTGTGGATTCTTCATGTTCTTTTTCATGTTTTTCCACATCCTACAATATTCAAAGTTATCACTGAGAAAATGTCATTATAAATGCATTATAAAACCACTTGCCACTTAAGAGTTACACCCCTTTCCAGAAGAGTTCTATTTCAACACGTAGTCATGGGTCACTTAACAACAGGGATACATGCTGGGAAACGCAACAGTAGAAGATGTTGTCATTGTGTGAACATCATAGAGTGTACACACTTACACAAACTTAAGTGGTAAGCCTACTATATACCTAGGTCTCGGAGTATGGTCACTGTCATGTATTTGGTCTGTCAGTGACTGAAATGTCACTTATTATGTAATATCACACTGTATTTTAATGATATAAGGACTGGTTTGGACAATGATAATAGCACTTTATGATAGGGGATATCACTTTATAAATTAAAGGCTTATTCACTGATATTATTGTAATTATAATATTGTTCCTTTTAGATAGCATTATCTCCATTTTACAGGTATATTCAAGTTTCTAAAATTAGGCTTCAAAAACACGTTTCTAAAACTTGTATACAATTTAATTAAACATAGCTATTATGAACAGTAATTGTAAAATGCCAGACTCAGAATCAAATTTTTAACAATTAAATCTTTTCCTATTTATATTCTCTCAGCATACTATAGGTTGATGTTATAGTTTTACAAAGCAAATTCAATGCAAAGTGAATTTTAATCAGATTACATTTTAAATGCTCAGAAAACTATTGTATTTTAAAGCATATTGCTCAAAATAAGATCTTTTCAGATTTCTTCTCATTAGACATTCTTTTTTTGTTTTATTTATTGATTTTATTGATTTATTTTTTTACAGTGCTGAGTGAGAATCAAACTCAGGATTTTTCACATGATAAGCTTGATCAGGCATTCTTTTTTTTCTTTCTTTCTTTCTTTTCTTTTTCGGGGGAGCCAGGGGTTGAGCCCAGGGGGGTTGGAAACCCCAGTGATCCACCATGGCAACTGGCCAAAGCCAACTGAAATTCTTAGATAAAGCTGTATAAAGTTCTTCCTCAGGAGGCACATTTCTGAAACTACAGGTATTATATCTTACATGTGCATGATTTTTAATATATTTACTTGTTCCTTTTCCATATTCTCACCTCTAAACTATAGTCCTACAAATCATACACAAAACAAGGAAGATCAATTACATTCTCCCTCATTTTACAGAAAGGAAATAAGGTTACAACGAGACCAGGGGCTACCTTGGAGTTAAACCATTCTGAGTACCAGTCAGAGTAATTTCTAAGGAAATTTCCAACTCAGTTTTATACCATTTGGAAGCAAAGTCTACTTCTGCCTGACTGTGAAACACCACGTGGAATGAGAGACCTGCAGCCCTTGTATGCCAGCAACTGCTTCATGACAGATACCCACCTACCCATTTTTCTAGAAAATGATCATGTGGGAACGATTATCTAATAATCCATACATTTACCAGTTTTCATAATATGATTTTTATTAAAAGAAAAACAGCAAAGTTAAACTATTCCTATCCACAAAATGAAATATACAAAGTATAACCATGTTACCTTTATATTCTGATTATGATTTTCAGGAAGTTCTACTGATATATCCATTGAAAAATCAGCGGTTGATTTTTCTTCTTTAGATAATACAGTATTTCCAGAATTGTCAAGAATAGGCTGATCCTGTTTTTTTGTAAGCGGCAATTTCATTTCCTGTAAAAAATTAATTTCGTGAAATTTAATGCACATATTTCTATTTGTATGCAGATAAATACTCTAAATAATAGATGGGTATAATATATTCAAATATATCTTTAGGATTCATCAACCAGCAACAATGTTATGAAATGAAAATGTCTCAAAAAACATCTAAGTCTCAAATAGTTAAAAATAAGGAAAAGAATAATTTATTATAGCTGGGCATGGTGGCACATACCTGTAATATGAGCAGTTCAGAAAGCTGAGGCAGGAGGATCGAGAGTTTAAAGGTAGCCTCAACAAAAGTGAGGAGCTAAGCAACTCAGTGAGACCCTGTCTCTAAAATAAATACAAAATAGGGCCGGGGATGTGGCTCAGTGGTTGAGTGCCCCTGAGTTCCAATCCCCAATTCCCCCTTACAAAAAAACAAAACAAAACAAAACAAACAACAGTTATTGTAGCTGGGCATGGTGGCACAAACCTGTAATCCCAGTGGCTCAGGAAGTGAGGTAGGAGGATCACAAGTTCAAAGCCAGCCCTAGCAACTTAGTGAAGCCCTAAGCAACTGAGCAAGACCCTGTCTCTATATATTTTAAAAAGGGCTGGAGATGTGGCTCAGTGGTCAAGTGACCCTGGGTTCAATCCCCAATACCAAAAAAAAAAAAAAAAAAAAAGGAAGTTTATTGTAAATCTGCTTTTATGAAGCACTGAAGCACTGTGTCAAATATAACAAAAGCCCAGAGTATGTTTTCAAGGAACTTGAAATCTAGCATGTGACATAATGCTTATGCTATTCTTTAATGGTAAATGAATTTCAACTAGAAAGCTATATCTTAGAAAGGGGTAAAGAGTTAAAAGTTCTCTCAGGTATCCACCCAAGAGAAATGAAAACAGATGTCCAAGCCTGTGTAAATGTTCACAGCTACGCTATATATAACAGCTCACAAAGTGGAAGACTCCAAATGTGCATCAACTGATGAGTGCATAAATAAAATGTGGCGTACCCACGTAACAGACTAGTATTCACCAGTAAAAAGAAATGAAGTGCATACAGATATATCATGCTATAAAGTGATGACCCCTGAAAACACCATGCCAAGACATAAGTCTGTCACAAGAGACCACACACCATATGATTCCATTTATGTGAAACGTCCACAACAGATAAGTCTACAGAGAAGAAGGGCTTGGAGGTTTTCGCAGGCAATGTGGAGTGACTGCTAGTAGGTGCGGGGCTTCTTTATGAAACGGATCACGGTGGTGTCTGCTGTTTACAGCCCTGTGAACATTCCGACCCATACAGCATGACACGTTTTAAATGAGTGAATTGTATGATATGTGAATTATATCTCGATAAAAAGGTTGCCAAAAAGGAAAGAACTTACAGGTGGAGTTTTTGTAATAAGTTTTCTCCATCTTTTATTCAGCCTTCTTAGTTCTTTAGATATAGATGATCCAACTTCAACATTGCTGACTTGAATTAAGAAACTTCCCACTTCGTTTACAGTGGTGTGTTCTGCATTCCACTCGGCAAGTGTCTCAAAGGGAACCTACAATAACATATAAGCCACATAAACATCCAATGGTACCATGCTTGTCTTTCTGTAATCTATAATAAATCTTCGCCAAGGCTAATTTGAAGCAAAAGTGAGTCTAAGGACTGTGCAGAGACCAGGACTCTCCCCACAGGGAATTCACCCAGTCCTTTAGCTCCAGCTCTTCCTCTCTAATTGCTATTTGGCAGGTACCACGCACCTGTTTTAACTCCTGGTCCTGGAGCTTAAAGAAGTATATGCTCTAATTTTCTAAGTGGTTGATGAGCTTACAGCCGAGGTAACTAAACATGTTCAAGGAATGAAGCCCTTTATGTTTGAGTGATTTTTTTTCATGAACTCTCTAGGCCAAAGAATTATCTAATAGTTCCCATTTTTATGTTGTCAGCTTCAACTACTTAGAAGTAGCATGGTGTCCAAGAGATAGATGCTGCTGTTATCTCCCTCACAATGTAAAGTATCCTACAAGATTTCTTTAGCATCCCGGGGCATCTCGGAAGAGTTTGGGAATTTCAGGCTCATGGATGCTATTTTTCTCAGGGTTATGTACAGTTTAAAAGAGGACCTTTAAAGACAGAAGAACTGTTAGAAGCCAAAGATATGAACTTCTAGTACCAATGTGGGTGACGGGGAGTAGCGGCTCACAAATCCCCATGCTCCCCTTTTTCCGCACCCGTACACCTAACAAATTTTACTTCTAAACAAGTAACTTATATCCCATTAAGTAATTTCAGTTTCCACTTGGGAAATGTTTAATCTGCATGGCTATCCAGTTCCACTGGCAACAAAGTAGCACAAATTAAAGAAAGAAAAACTTCCTCAGACAGTCATACAAACAAGTCATCACATGACTAGTGAATGAAAGCAATAATGAATTACATTCACATTTCTTCCACCCCTCTCCACATCAATCTAAGGTATTTAGAGTTTTCTCCCCTAGAAACCTAGGAAGGTTTTAGAGGGAAAGGTTTCAACCAGATCGAAAAGTGTAACTTTTAAAAACAACAGTTTATTTGAAATGTGTCTATAAGCCATCTGGTACCACAAGCATTTTATTTCCTTACACAAAAGCTCAGTAATGTCTCCCAAAAGTATACCATGTATATAAATTATACCCTAATAAAGCTGTGCATTTGTGTGCATGTGTGTGTAAAACCTATAATGTGGATAAAGCATCCTTTGGATCATTATATTAGGAATAATCTAAACTCTTTCCAAGACCTTAGAGAATTTTCCAAAAGATGAAGAAGAGATGTTTACTTTTCTCTGGATTTTCACGGTTGGATTAAAAACAGGAGTCACTAAGCAAAACTTAAAAAGTAAAGTTAAGAAGGTGTCGTTAGACTGCAAATACCTCTTTAACTTGTTTCTTTGTCTCCTCAAAACCAGCCTTCAGTAAGCGAAGGTTTTCCTCATAAGTAACCCAACAGGCCAGGACTTTTTCCAGAGTGGACTTCACATTATACACATTTTTTCTGTACATAGAAATATTATTTTCCATCACCATATATTGTTCTTTAATATTCTCATGCTCTCCAGCTGCAATAACACCAAAACAAGAAAGTAATCTTAGAAAACAGCATTTTCTTAATAACACTCTTCAGAAAACTATTTACATGTCAATTGAGAGTATTGTTCTCCAACAACATTAAAAGTGAACGCAAGAATTTTCTAAAGAAATCATGCATGTAAAACTAATTTCCAAAGCATTAAAGAATAAAGACAGCAAGTATGAAATGTCATTTTTAAGTGATGGTCATTTCATCAAAAAGTAACTGAACTACTTTACCTAAATTTTTATAAATTTCTTCACATTTTTGAAAAGGAGTATCAAGTTGCGCTAGGAACTCTTTTTCTTCAATAAATTTCTGGGGAAAAAAATATTGACAGTTTTCACTTTTAAATATTTTCCAAGAAATCAATAATGACATATAGGATGTTGATGGAGCATACAGTTGTTAAAATTTCTATAGTACTTTACTACTACATATTCCAGTGGAAGATGAAGGGTAGGTCATGAAGAAGAACAGGTGAGATCTAGAAACCAAAGTGTGACCAGTAAGTATGACACTATGACCCCTAAGGACATTTATCTTAAGTGGGGTGATATGTTCTACAATGGTTTTCCTCCTGTGGGAAAAGGGAAGTTAATTAAATTTATAGCAATTTCAAAATCTCATACTTATTATATTTTATTAATATTGCATAATTGCATCAGTTGCTCTTATTTCATATGTTTTGTTAATGTTGAGTAAGTTTTTATTAGATATATTAGATTTTGTTACACGTATATTCTCATCCATCACACAAGAAACATTTGAGAAATGGCCATTAACTAAATTCTGCCTTGGAAAAATACTGAGTATTTTTTGTAAACTTATTATGTGCCAGTGAGGTACTACTTAAATAGAAAAATGAAAATTTGAAGAAGACTAAAAATTAAAATATTAAAAATCTAAGGGGTTGGGGATGTAACTCAGTTGGTAGAGTGCTTGCTTTGCATGCACAAGGCCCTGGGTTCGATTCCGGGCACCAACAAAAAAAAAAAAAAAAAAAAAAAAAAAAATCTAGTCTAGGGCTGGGGTTGTAGCCCAGTGGCAGAGTGCTCACCTAGCATGTGTGAGGCACTGGGTTCAATCCTCAGCACCTCATAAAAATAAATAAATAAAATAAAGGTATCTGTCCCCATCTACAACTAAAAAATAGTTTTAAAAAAATCTACTGTAGTTTAGAATGATGCTTTTTGTTTGGGAACAAAGTATTTCCATTATAAATTATAAATCAATTTCTCATCAGGTTTTTCAATTTTTGCATTGAAATTTATAATCTTGGATTTTTTCCCCCCAGACTCATGTTCAAAAATGGAAACAGAAGGATAAGAACCAACTGTAGAGGTGACAGTTCTGTGATGCTTTGTGAACATACTAATGTTTAAATCACTTGAAACATTTTCTGCTATAAATTGGAAGAGCTAAAGTCATAAGAAAAGTATCTCAAGACAAAACTGAAAAGGTATTTCTTTTTCTACTATTAGAACTTGAAAAGCTAAGACTAAATATTTTAAGAAAAATTTACTTGTTGAATGAAATTGTGAATCAGGGAAGAAAAAATATGAAACAAAATTCTGAGTCAATGAATGAAGGAGTTTTGAGTGGAAAATAACCACTGAAACCTGGTAGGTTAATTGTCCTGGTTAACTCAATCTTGTAAATGATGTTGTTTTCTGTTTCCTGTCCTCCCCGCATGCCTGCAATTCTTCTCTTCAGGCAATGTTGAAGCTAACACGAGCAACCACAGAACCTGTCCCGAATCATTAGAGTTAACAGGAAATTAAGCCAAGGAAAAACGCTAACTCAGCACCCAGGCGGGGGGGGGGGGGGGGGGGGGGGGGGGGGAACACCACGACCACGACGGGGGGGGGGGGGGGGGGGACGATAGTGGCCCAAGACAGAGTAAAGCAGCTTACATGCCAGTCTTCCAGCAATAATTCCACAGATTCTTTCTTCCCAAATTTTTTGTTCCAAACATCCAATTTTGATTTCGCTTCATCTAGCAATGCAAGAACTGAGCACTTGTAGTAATGAAATTCTAGAAGTAGAATGAAATTCTTCCCTAAAATGTTGTTCACCCTGAAAAACATTGCACATTTTAGAACTTAATATAATTGACAAAATGTGAGAAACCTGTTTGGCATTTTAAAAAACATTAGGGCTTTAACCTTCTTTAATAAATACATGGAACTCACATGTATTCTAAAGTTGTTTTTTTTTTTAATGTAAAATAAATATTATAGGAAGATATGAAACAACCCTTTCTGAGGTAAAAACACCTAACAGAACATTTTCTGGAGAAATTATTCCCCATTGAGAAATCCTGTAAT
The DNA here is from genome assembly GCF_902686445.1 of Sciurus carolinensis. NCBI lineage: Eukaryota > Metazoa > Chordata > Mammalia > Rodentia > Sciuridae > Sciurus > Sciurus carolinensis. Next base: position 163,358,848 of record NC_062214.1, on the reverse strand, counting down.
GAAATGCTGATCTACAAAATACCTTACTAAATTTGAAAACTTCTGTATAATTTAATACAACTACAATTTTAAAAGTTGACACGTTAAAAGTTTTCATTACCAAGGCGATCACCCTCATTCTAATAAGTTGCTTATGAATAATGAGAAAAGAGAAGACAATGTAGACAACCACCCATTAAACAATCTCTGTATCGACAGTGTTGTCCAGTTTATAAAGTGCTTTCCTGTACTTCCTCCTTTGATTCGTACCCTTCTGAGACATGGTCAGGGTAACTGTCATTATCCTGTATTTACAAACCAGAAAACAAGCTCAAAAAAACAGAGCTTACACCAGAGTATTGTACCATTCAATAAAAAGGACATTGGCATGTTACAATGTTACTATTACAAAAAAATTGAAGGCACTGTTATCAAGATTTAAAGAGAACACTTAAAAAATCTATGTGTCTGTGGTCCCATGGCACCAAGCTACTGCTCCCTCGTGAACAGTACCAGCGGTTAAGCAAGGTAGTGCTACAAACCGTCTCTTCATCTCCTCCAAGGTGTTAGGAGGCACCAATGGTGAATGTTCTTCATCTCTATTTTCAAAAGCCATGAGAGTACTTGAATGGTAGTCAGATCTCTCCATCAAACTCTGAAAAGAAATTTAGTGTGACATAAACTAGACTTACTGCCAAACCCTGCAAATTGGTATGTTCATCTCACTAATATATCTTTTTTCAAAAAGGTCATAAAGCCCCTTTCTTTTTAACCAAGATTTTATGAGTAAATATTTTAACACAAAAGTTGTAAATATGAAACATTTTACAAAACAAGCAGGCTGCCATTTCTTTGGTAAAACCATTATCTTTTTTTTTTTTTTTTTTCCTTTTCTGGTGTATTTTCCATTCCTTTGGGGGCTCAAATGCTATTATAAATCTTACATATCAAATTTCATGCCATTTCAGTGGGAACCTAATCCTCCTCGTTTTAAACCAGTCTTCCTCTGTCCCCAGCCTTTCTCTGGAACCTTACAGTTGCTTTAGAACCTCTTATAGTGGGCTGGGGCTGGCGTTCAGTGGCAGAGCACTTGCCTAGCACATGTGAGGCACTGGGTTCCATCCTTAGCATCACACAAAACTAAACAAACAAAATAAAGGCATTCTGTCCATCTGCAACTACAAAATTTTCTTTTTTTAAATAAAGAACTTCTTGTACTGCATTCTTATTGAACAAGCACAAAGGTCATGAACATGAAAGCACCTTCTGAATCCCTCAAATCCCAGGGAACCACGACACTGGGCTCAATTACCCACTGCATTTGCTTCTCTTCTTTCTAGGACAAATTCTTTCAAGAGCAGAACCTAACACAGTACTGATTTTTCTGCATCTCTTTTGCTTTTCCAACCTTGAATAACGTCATTTTCTCTTCTGTCTGAGTCATGGCTTCCGAGTAATTCTGGGAGGTCGGTAACTCCTCCTCCATGAGCTTCTGCACCTCCCGAAGCCAGGCTTCAGTTTCACAGAGGGGCCCGGGCAGGGCATCGCTCAGGTTTGTTCTCCATGCATTAATCTGAAAAGAAAGGAAGATGTCCTTCAGCGGAACTTTCCAACACATTTCTTCACACAGAGTATGTTTGATTCTTCGAAGTGCCTCCCAAAGCCAAGACTGATAAATGTCATCCGTTAGTCAAGACAATGGGTAAACTTCTTAGTCCTAAACACCATTTAGATACTTGCGGATCAGGAATATGATTTGTTCAAAAGCTGTAGGAATGGGCTGGGGAGATAGCTCAGCTGGTAGAGTGCTTGCCTCGCAAGCACAAGGCCCTGAGTTCGATCCCCAGTACCACCAAAAAAAAAAAAAAAAAAAGCTGTAGGAAAAGAAGACACAAGAAAGAGGAAGGTTTGGGTAAATCTATATTAAATTATATGGGGGAATTCTGAAATGCTAAAAGCCCTCCTCTAAGAAGGGATGGTCAAAATCAAGGACTACCATTTGAAATGCTGTGCGGCCTTGTGTTCTCTTACATTACAAGCACACTTTCCATAGATTTATAGATTATTTTTCTCCCTGGCTCCAGCCACATGTTCACACTAGAAATCTCTACCGTATCTCCTGATATCTGCCCGTCGCCACACCCTCCACAGTTCAGGCACACCTCTTCCTTCCTCAGCTCCCCGCCACTCCCAACACGCACACATGAGTCACACAAACCCTGACAGTGTTTCTCTAAACATGCAAAGCAGTGGCTTTCTCTTCCCCTTTTGCCTGGGTTTTCTTCCCTTCTAACTACTGTCAAAACTCACTCACTCACACGGTCACTTATTCACCTATCAGCAAATATAGACAAGCAACCCATCAGCAAAGAGTGGACTATAAAACTAAAGAAGGCTTCTAGAATGAAGAGGGGACATGTGGTGGCCATGTCCCATGAAGTGCTGGGCAGCAGTTAGGAGCAAATCAGGTGCCCACTTGGTGACCTGGAGGTACCTTAAATACACTGTACTTAGAAATAAAAGAAATCATGTACAGCCTGAGTTTACACACATTAAAAGTACATGTTCACATAAAATCAGTATGTATTTTGCAAAAACATCTAAAGTAAAATGATACACACTAAACACTTCAAAATGATGACTTATAGAGAACTAGGAATGGAAAAGAAAGTGTGGGTATAAAAGTAAATAAACACATAATAAAACACAAAAACAAGAGCAGGGCTTGCCCAGACCCAGGCACCAGGTATGAATGGAAGAATGGAGTTCAACACAACCCCCTGCAGCACATCGGGGCCAATTGAAATGAAAATGAAAGCCACAGCTCTTGACTCAATCAGCTATCGTGGGAGGCAGATAGGTACCGTGGTTACAATGAAGAGTGGCAGGTGATGTGAAGGAGCCAGCCAGCAAGAGGCACTGGGGGCGGATGTGCAAGAATACTAGACTGATGAATGGAATTCTTTTTTTTCTTGTTTTTTGTAGTACTGAGAATCAAACCCATAGCCTTGTTCATGATAGACAAGCACTCCACCACTGAGCTACACTCCAGCCCATGATCACGGGAATTCTTGAGCACAATAAAAATCCATCTCCTGGGCTGGGGTTGTAACTCAGTGCTACAGCACTTACCTATGTGTGAGGCACTGGGTTCAATTCAATATATATACAAGCATATATATATATATATATATATATATATATATATACATATATTTATGAGTGTGTACACATTTATATACATGTATATATGCATAAATAAATAAAATAAATGTCCATTGACAAATTTAAAAACTAGTCTAAAAAAAAAATACAGGCTGGGGTTGTGGCTCAATGATAAAGCCCTTGCCTAGCATGCATGAGACGCTGGGTTCAATCCCCAGCACCACATAAAAAAACTAAACAAAAAATCCATCTCCAAGGACATCTCCTTTCCTAACTGTGGCTTTTTATCCATATTACTCATGTACTGCTTTTAGTGGTATTCTCCTCCCAAAGACACCACTCTGAAGATCAAGCACAAATCAAAATTTGATTCACTCAAAGTAACCTCCTCTGATGCAAGTGTGTTAAGTCTGCACTTTCTCTTTCTGTGCTCTAGTTCTACTGAATGAATCAAGACTATTCTTAGAGGTAAGGTGTTTTTACTTAGCGGGGAAAGTAGGCAAAACCTGCATATTACATGGTATTCACTTCATTATTAATTCATTCAAAAATAAAAAGACACGCTTTTGGTTTCTACTAAGGCAGCAAATAATGTAAGCACTAAATTTTACAGGATTTTTCACTTTGCCTTTTGATTTTTGCCTGACAAGTTTATTTTCTCAAAAAGCAAGTAGCAAAGGCAATTCTACAAATTTAAACCATTACGTATATGCCATTAAGTTTCCAGTTGGAAACCAAGAATCAAAATTTTAATATAAACAAACCCGCTTTTCTTTTTTCAGTGCTAGGGATGAAACCAGGGCCTCATGCATGCTAAGCAAAGGCTCTACCACTGAGCTACATGCCTAGTCCCAGCATGTTTCAATTATATCTAATTATTTGTGCATTTTCCAAGAAACAAAGAACAAACTAGAAAACTGATAAATCTTTGAGTTAGAGGCTAAGAAGGATAGATCCAATTTAACTATAATTCTTTGCATAACTAAAAGAAAGCTGCATATATATGTATATACGCACATATGCATATATGTATATATGCATATGCATATATATATATATATATATATATATATATATATAAATTTTTTTAAATGAAACCAAACCTGTGCTCTTTACTCAGGGTCACACTCAAAATATTTATATAGTAGTCAAAAGAAGAAAAACAGAGACAATGTTTACCTTTCATTCCTTTCCTTTCTCACTTAACATAGAAAACAGGTTCCACACTTACTTTCTCAGACAAGTACTTTTGAATTGGGTTGAAAATTTACATAAGATCTTATCAGGTCAAAAATAAAATGATTTCTTTTTCTATAGCAGGCTTAAAATGAAACCATTACTAGAATGCTTTAAGATAACCCTGTTCTCAAACTACTAAACCAAAAACTGGATGATACTGAGTTTTATACACTTGATGACTTCAAAATCAGCATGTCTCATTTTGCCACAGTGAGAAAATGAACTGCAGTCTACTTGAATAAGAATAGAATTCTCAGATACTATCAATTTGTAGCACTCAATCTTGTAAAATAATTCTTTTTTTGTGATTTTGCTCATTATTTCAGATATTTTTTCCAAATCATATTCTGGGAACTTAGGCCAGGTCTCTGTGTCCTGGAACAGGCTGAACTGTACAGACACTCTCTTCTTCATTGACTTTATTAAGGACCTGTCACAGATAGCTCTTGTCCCTTTACAAGAGTCAGATCTAAAGCTGAGATCATCAGGTACAGATGGTACAATGAGCTTGCCCCCTGATTGGAGGATTCCCGAGGTGCACACTTTTCTCAAAATTAGGTCCTCAGAAAGGATGGCTCTTTTAAGCCAGGAGACAACTATTTAACTCAACAAATGGTGTGGAAAATATATTCAGAAAACAGGCCAACCCTTCTGACCACTAAGCAGAAATCAGCACACATCTTCTGTTCAAGACCAGAGTAATAAGTTTTGACTTTGTAGGCCATATAGTCTTTCTGTAAATACATTAAAAATTATTTCATTATCAATTTAAAATAAGTGGATTTTATGATATGTAAATTACACTTCAATAAAGTTGCTTGTTGAAAATGAAGGTGAAATAAAGACATTTAGAGATCAAAGAAAACTATGCAAATTTGTCATTATACTCTAAGATTAAGTTAAAGGAGGTTGAAGGGCATCTAGGTTGGTTCCCTTCAATTGATGAATGAATAAAGAAACTGTGGTGTGTATATATATACAATGGAATATTACTAAGCCATAAAGAAGAATAAAATTATGGCATTTGCAGGCAAATGGATGAAGTTGGAGAATATCATGTTAAGTGAGATAAGCCAATCCCCAAAAACCAAAGGACGAATGATCTCATTGATAAGCGGATGATGATACATAATGTGGGGTGGGAGGGAGGCAAGAATGGAGGATGGAGGGACTTTACAGAGGGAAAAGAAGGGTGGGAGGGGTGAGGGGGAAGAAAAATAACAGAATGAATCAAACATCATTACCCTATGTAAATGTATGATTACACAAATGGTATGCCTCTACTTCATGTACAACCAGAGAAACAAGTTGTACCCCATTTGTTTACAATAATACCCCATTTGTTTAAATATTTGTTTATAAGAAAGAAAGAAGGAAAGAAGGAAAGAAAGAAAGAGAGTTAAAGGAGGTTTTAGGCATGAGGAAACTGGCCTCAATGGAGACCAAAATCCATAGGAGGAATTAGAAATGGTAAATATCAAGACAAATATGAAAGATTAATTCCTCTTAAAATAATATTCTTTAAAATATATGGTTATTCGAGGGAAGGAAATTATATCATGACACTGGGTGCTTTAAAATATATGTTTATGCCACATATATGATATGCATGTCACAAATGCATTTGTATATAGAACAACTAACTATAGGATAAAGAATGGGAGGTAAATGAATCAGTTTGATGGTAAGAATTTCACGTATTAAACGAAGTTGTACAATAACTAAGGAGTTGTACAACTATGAGCCAACCACAAAAAGTGTGGCTGTCTAATGTAATCCCTAGAACAACCCCTAAACACACAATGGAAAGAGGCAGAATGAAAAAACCATGGGCAAATTAAAATGGAACTCTACAACAACAGCCCTAACAATTCAAAAAAAGACAAGAAGGAAGAAATTGGAGATACAAACAAACAGGGAATAAACAAAACAGAAAGCAAAATGGTGTACCTATTTTGAACCATATCAACCTTTACATTAAGTGTAAATGGACTAAGCCCTTCTATTAAAAGGCAGATTTTCAGAGTGGATAAGAAAGTGAGATCCAATCCTGTGCAATCTTTAAGAGATGCCCTGTGAATACAAAAACTCAAAGGGGTTAAAAGTAGACGAAGGAAAGAGATGAGCCATATAAACAGTTGGCATCAGAAGACTAGAAGGACTCCATTCATATCAGAATAGGTAAACACTTTTTAAAAAAGATAGCATTACTAAAGATAAACGGGTATTTCATAATGGTAAAAGCATCAATTCGCTAGGAAGACACAACAATCATAAATGTGTATATTCCTAACAAAATTTTAAAATGCATGAAACAAAATTTGACAGGATTAAAAAGAGGTTTCTACAAATTTTAAGACCTCCTGGCAGTTGACAGAACTGGACAAATTCCAGTCTGAACAACGCTAGTAACCCACCTTGTCTTCATTGATATTTACAGACTAATAGGTAATAATTGCAGAATACACATTCTTTTCAAATGCACATACACCATAAGTAGGGTCAGAAATCAAGCCTTCACAATAGCCAGATTGTGGAACCAACCTAGATGCCCTTCAATTGATGAATGGATAAAGAAACTGTGGTATATATATATACACAATGGAATATTACTCAGCCATAAAGAATAATAAAATTATGGCATTTGCAGGTAAATGGATGAAAATGGAGAATATCATGCTAAGTGAGATAAGTCAATCTCAAAAAACCAAAGGAAGAATGATCTCGCTGATAAGTAGATGATGACACATAATGGGGGCGGGGCACGAATGGAGGAAGGAGGGGCTGTATAGAGGGGTAAGAGGGTAGGGGGAAAACATAACAGAATGAATCAAACAACCTTACCCTATGTAAATGTATGATTACACAAATGGTATGCCTTTACTCCATGTACAAACAGAGAACCAACATGTATCCCATTTGTTTACAGTAAAAATAAATATATAAAAATAAAGAAAAAAGAAAGAAATCAAGCCTTAATAATTTACAAGATGAAAACCATACAGATAGATTTAGACTTAACACACACATATCCATCCTTACACATTCTTTCTGGGTTTGTCCCTAATCCTTTCAAGCATCTATTGATATTGACACATGATGGTGGAGAAGAAGCTGCAGGTCAACCAAATCACCTACTGTGGCAAAATAGGCATAATCTACCATGGAAACCAAGAATAGCTGGAAAATATAACACTGGATAAGTCTGCACTGACGCACAATGCCACAAATTCTTACTTAAATTCAACTACTCTCCAAATGACACTATGGAAAAAATATAATACTATCCCGTATTCTGATGCAGCATCTATCCTGTATTTTATAGAATTCTTCATGAAAACCTACAGTAAAGTCTTCATCCAAGAAAACAAAGATGCCCCATGAAAATGTTCTTCAAGCCAACATAACACAGTAACCTTGTGGCTGAGGCCATCCCAGGCTTCTCTCAACTGTAATTCATCTTCAGTCAGCTCCTGCAGATCCCTTTTTAGAGACAGGACTTCCAGGAAGGGTACTTTTTCTTCATCGAATAACTCCATAAAGGACATCAGGCTCTACAATTAGAAGAATATTTTAAAGGGTGAAACATTTAATTCCATTTATAAAATGTAATCTGCTCTTTTAAGGTCCACACCTAAAGGTTATATTTAAATTTTGACTTAGATAAAGGTAAAATCCCTGATCCCAGTACCCTCTCTCTGGTACGATTTCTTTCTTCAGTGCATCCTGATAATTTGGGTACCAGCGAAAGGACGTGAGTCTTGGCTTGAGACCTGGGTGGGCGATGTTAGATGCCTACCGGAACAGAGCACCCAGCTCTAGCGGTCATCATGATGCCACATGCAAAATGTGGATTGGTTTGTCCTCCCAAATACGGGTTCACCACAGAATAAGGACAAGTACCCGTGAGAATTATATCACAGCAGCTGGCATGCATAAACAATTTTCAAAGTGTTTATGAGCCAATTCTTCCAAATTCGTTTTGTACAGATCAAAAGACACTTTCTCCCTACCACCCCAAATTTAATTAACGAAGCTTTGCTTGGTTCTCATTTGTGTGAAATGTCAGTGTTTAAGAGTCATCAATTCTGTCAGACACATGGCACACCTGTGTAATCCCAGTGACTCAGGAGGCTAGTGCAAGAGGACCCCAAGTTCGAGGCCCACATGGGGAAATTAATGAGACCCAGTCTCAAAAAAAAAAAAAAAAAAAGAGGGCCAGGGGTATAGTTCAGTGGTAGAGTATTCCTATGTTTAAGTCCCAGTTCTTGGGGGAAAAAAAAAAAAAAAAAGAGTTATCAATCCCTTAAATATTATTTATATAATTACTGGTGATTTCTAATTAAATTTTATATGAGATGGGCCTGGTGGCATATCCTTAAAGCCCTGAGGCTGGGATGGAGGACTGTTTGAGTCCAGGAGGTCAACCCTACCTAAAAAAAAAAAAAAAAAAAAAAAAAAAAAAAAACATGAACCAAAGGATAGTTAATTTATTTAACTTCTTTCTGATAATTAGTAACTTCATAAGCTCTTTTATTTAGGAAACATGAATCTATTATACATTCCTAAATCAAAGATGTGTGCCTGAACAATACACTTCCAGTGAACATTGACCATCTGGTAAACAAGAAGAAACTCAGACCAGAGCTAAAAAGCACAGGAGTTCTATACTGTTCCAACCAAAACAAGAAGAGAAAGTCTTGTCTCTTCCTTCCCCAATGGCTCCAAATGAAATGGATGGTATGGCCCACAAGTCGGCTTTGGAAAGGTTGGATTCATCCATCTCCCTCTCCTCACAGAGCAGGGAGGCCTCAAGTGCTAATGGCTGTGAGCGCACATGGATAGTATTCCAGGTACTCCAGAACAGAGAGAGGGTAGGAAACACAGAATCGCATAGAAAAGGGACTCTAAGGTAAGAGGACTAAGACACCTTCACTTCAGCTCCTTCGAATTCTACAGTGAATAGTCACTTACCCTGGAATAGCAACAGTTTACAAAAAGAGCAAGGACTTTAAAGCTACACTCTAATCAAATCCCACCCCACCCTTTAGTAGCTATGTAACCTTAGGTAAGTCATTTATCTCTCTCCCAACCTTATTGTCTTCATCTGTCAAATTGAAAGAATACCAAATTCAGCAAGATGTCTTAACCTGTACAATACTTATCAGCAAGGTGCCTGGTATACAGCAAATGTTCAATATATGGTGACGATGGAAGTTATCATTAGGGCAGGGGATGCAGCCCAGTGGTAGAGCACTGCAACAGGCACAAGGCCCTAGATTCAATCCTGAGCACCAAAAATAAATCATAATAATAATAATAACAGTTGTCATTATTTCCTAAAGAATTCCTTGGTTTGAGGCCCTGTACTGTAATTCTGGGATACCCCATTGCTTATTTCCCAATTTTTCCTTTCATTCAATATTCATAATAAAAAAGCATGTTCTGCTATAAACCAGGGATTGGAGAACTTTCACTGCAAGGAGCAAGACAGTTAAGATGGCCTTATGGCCATGTGGTCTCTTTTGCAGCTACTCAACTCAAGTGTAGTGTGAAAATACCTACAGACAATGGGCATGGCTATGCTCCAATATCATTTTACTTATAAAAACAGATGTCAAGGTTCATGGGCCATAGTTTGCCAGCCCATGCTATAGAAGCTTGCTGCACAAAGTACTCCAAATACCAGTGGTATCAACAGCTGCAGGGACCTTGCTGGAAATTCAGACTCCCTGCCCAGAACCATTAAATCTGAAAATGGATTTTAACAAGGTTACACAGTGATTCAAATGCACATTAGTTTCAGAAGCACTATTTTATTGTTCAGCCCTAAAACCTGGAGTTGACCTAATATTTAAATAACTCAGAGTTTTCTAAAAAAGTACAAACTATTCTTCCCTAAAACAGTAAACTGCAAATAAGCTGCAAATAAGCATTTAAAGTCACACTTACATGATACTTTTTAAAGTAGGTCTTGCCTTCTGACTCCTTCAGCGCCTCCTGGAGCTTTTTCTCTTGCACAGTTAGCCAGGTCATAGCATCTTTTACCTTGCTCTGTAATTCACACACACACATACACATTTGAACTCTACCTTAAATAGACTTGATGACTTTTTTTTAACAGTAAAATTAACAACTTGAAACATCAGTGAAATAATGTCATCATTATACTCCAATGACTCACTGTGCCTAAAAGTAATTTTGTTTATTCATATAACACCTTAAATTTTAAAATAGATTGAAACTAACATCTAAACATCACAGTGAACTTTTTTTTTTTAATTTAAAAAGAAAAAAAAATAAAGCAAGCAAGCAATGCCCCTCTGTTTTTGGCCTATCCATTTCCATTATTCTTCAATTCCTGAGAACCTTATCCTAAATCACTGCTTTATACTAGGCATTTTAGAAGAGTGCTTTTCAAACAATCTAAATAGGGAAGAATTCAAGAGATGTTCACTCTCTGAGAAAAACACTGACATCAAAAATACCTTGAACAAACATTTTAAAGGTTCTAAAATAATACTATTAAAGGTTTTGATTATGCTATCACATGGAAGTGAGCAAAAATCATTCTTTTCTAGATTCAATTCTTGCTTAGGTGGTAGTCTGCTTACATATGGAAGCAGAATTACTTACATATGGAAGCAGACTTCAATGTTAGAGGATAAAGCAGAAGATATACCTTATTTCTAATCTTTTTTTAAAACTTCATTTGAGTTTTTTCTAGTAAGCAAGAGTGTTTCTAATTTTTTTTTTGTATTCGATTTCATGGACAGTTGAATTTTTCATTTTATTTTCTAATATAAAAATTAATTAGGAAAGAGTAGCTCCTCAGCAGGTCAGAAACAAGGGAACTGAATCATAAGCCTAGCCTCAGCTTGAGTCTCCCTTCCAGAGTCAGCAACAATCTGGCTTCTTGCCTCAAATATCACAGCTGGAAAAACAGAGGCCCTGTTCGTCAAATAAAATGCATGTAAACACATCTAAGAAAGTACTTCAAAATAAATTTGAAAATAATGTTCATAAACATTTCACTAACTTCCCAGCACTTTTGTATCTTCCTAGAATCAGAATAAGGGCTTTTTTTTCAGGTCAATAATTTTTATGAAATTTCTACCCATACTCTGCGTAACAGATGGAGAGTCAAAGGGAAATATTGAATAATCAAATGGTAATTTCCTAGTAATTCAAGAATATCTCAACAAACAAGGATCAAAGGTAGAACATGATGTTTCCAGTTAAACAAATGACACAATTTCATTTACACGAAGCTAAAACAGGCAAAATGAAAATGTGCTAAAATTAGATGATGATAATGGGTGCACAATCATGTAAATAGACTAAAAACAATCGTACGCTACACTTCAGTTGTATTTTCTGGTGTATGAATTATATATCAATAAAGCAAATAAAAATTATAATACACAAAAATTTGTTAACTCTCAAATTGTTTAAAGGTTAGCATCATTTAATTTGACCCATATAATATTTATCTAAAGTTCATTTTATTTATTTGTTTATTTATTTATTTATTTATTTTTGGTACCAGGGACTAACCCAGGGGCACTTAACCACTGAGCCACATCCCCAGCCTTTTTTATTTTTTATTTTGAAACAAGGTCTCGTTAAGTTGTTTAAGGCCTCACTAAATTGCTGAGGTTGGCCTCGAACTTGAGATCCTCCTGTCTCAGCATCTCAAGTCCCTGGAATTACAGGCATGTACCACCATGGCCAGCTAAAATTCATTTTAGATAATTCAGTAAAGCTTAAGAAATTATCACTTTTAACTTAGAAAAAAAATGGGTAGGAAAAACTACAGTGAAAGAAATTAGAACATTGGCTGCCTGGGACTAGTAAAAGAGACAAAAGGCACAATGGAACATAACAATTGGAGTACGGTTTATAAGGGTATATGCATCTGTCAAAACTGACTGATCTAAGCCAGGCACAGTAGGGGCATGCCTGTTAATCCCAGCAGCTTGGCAGGCTGAGGCAGGAGGATTGCAAGTTGAATGTCAGCCTCAGCAACTTAGTGAGACCCTGTCTCAAAATGAAAAAAAATGTTTTAAATTAAAGGGCTAGAGATGTGACTCCGTGGTTGAGTGCCCTGGGTTCAATCCCTGGTAAAAACAAAACAAAACAAAACAAAACAAAACAAAAAACACTGTTCTATATAATTAAGTTCTTTATGAAAATCATAGCCCAGTGTTTTAAATTGAACCATTAGTAGTATCCATCAAAAATGACTTCATTTATAATGCATTTATACTGATAAAGACATACCTGAGTCCTATCTCCAGCGCCAGAAGCATCATTGGAATATTGTAGAAACTGTGCCACATAGGTCATGATTGACTTCTCATCAGGGTTAACAACATCCACGTCTGCAAGATAGACCACACTACCAATTAGCTGGAGATACAATTTGCTATAATTAAGACTCAAGAGCAAGTTATTCTATAGCCTATGCCATCGGGTTCATAGGCTCTTGAACCAAAGTAGCTGAGTAGCCGTGCAATCTCTCCCCACTCACCCTTGCTCCAACACTGGGCAGAGGGTTTCCATCTAAGGCCACATCTGCACAATCCTGGCATGAGTATGTACATAACCTCAGTTTCCTTGTTATAAAGTGTCTCTGTGGGTGCTGTATGTGTGAGGCCCTAAGGAGTCAGGAAGGTAGAGAGAAGAAAATTGAAGCACTCCCCTTTCTAGAGATATGGTGCAGAAATTCCCCAGCAGTACAGGAACAGAGAGCAACTAGAATTGACTCCTGACACGTTGGTCTAGGCAATTGTGCAGTAAAATATTTCCAAAAGTATACATTATATAAAAGACTTGTTCACAACATTCACAGAGTTTATTCACTCATTCTTGAAACAAATTTGCTGAGAGCCTTCTGTGGACCAGGCTTTGTATTGCATTAAAGATGTCCCTAGCAAAATAAGTTTGAAAACCATGGACTTCACACAGAGTTTAAAAGCTTTTAAATTGTTTAAGTGCAGGATTTCTCCAGTCATGTAAATCAAGTAAATCATAAAATCAGAAAGAAAGGGGCTAGGGTTTAGCTCAGTAGTAGAGTTCTTGCCTAGCATAGGGAGGCACTGGGTTTGATCCCCAGCACCACATAAAACCAAATAAACAAAATAAAGGCATTATGTCCATCTACAACTAAAAATATTTTTAAAAATAAATCACAAAGAAAGAGACCCAATATGTTATAGACAAAACACTTAATTTGGGGATGTGTCTTTGTTGCCAAAAGAACTAATATGGAGTACTGAAAAGGAAATCTTCTGTACTTATTAATTCAGTTAAATTCAGAGCAAGAAATACTTAAAGCTAACAAAGGTGGATAGAAGGCAGGAGCTACAAAGACATTTCAGGTACAGTCCTTGCCCTCAGGGACCTTATGTTTCATCCCTTTGTTTATTCAACAAGTAGATGCTAGATGCTCTAAGATACTCTCTGCCCCTCAAAGAGTTGATGGTTACAGAAAAATAAAAGATAGATACAACACACTATGACATTTTAGTGAATGCATTCACTAGGACCAAAGGGTGCTATAAGTCAGCTGAGGAAGAAAGTAAATTTAATCTGTATACAAAATAATATCATTCAAGGCAGTAAGCATACAAAAGTTGTCAAAAAAAAGTTGGGGCTGAGCTTTCAATATTAGAAGGCTTCCTAAAAGTTGAGTTATTCTTTGTTCAAAGGAAAAAGGTATAAATATCAAGAGATAGATAAAACAATGATACTGGCTTGACTAGATATTCCTTTTTAGATTCTCATTTTATATGAAGCCATGATGCATTAAGATTAAATGGTTTAACAAAATTGTAATCAAAGGATAGTCCCCTTAGGGCTGGAGATACAGCTCAGTTCGGTGAGTACTTGCCTGTCAAGCACAAGGCCCTGGGTTCAATCCCCAGCACCAAAAAAAAAAAAAAAAAAAAAAAACAATAGTCCCCTTAACTGAATATGACTGTGATATTTGGTTTGCAGCTCACATTTTTCAGCTATAATTTAAACTACAATAAACTGTGGGCAATCATTCATACAGAGGAAATTTGTTTTTATTATATTGTTTGTTCCATTAGCTGCCTAATTATTTTCACATACTAAAATTGAAAATAATACAGCCATTAGGGAGGATAAGGCAGGAAGATCACTTAATCCCAGAAGTTCGAAGACAGTCGCACAACACAGAAAGACCCCAATTCAAAAAAGAAAGAAAAAGAGAAAAAAAAATTTCTGTGATTTGCAGAAACACAATATAAGTAATTTTAAAGGACAATAATCAGAAATAGGAAATTAGAATAAAGCATGAGAAAAATAAAGTAAAAATATCTAACAAAAAGGAAAAGAAAAAGAAAGGAGGAGGAAATTAAAAAGGGAAAAATAGAGGGAAGGCCAAAAAAAAAAAAAAAAAAAGAGTCAACAAGAATTAATCAATAATTACATGGGAAAACAACAAGAACAACATGAAACCAGACCAATCCCCAATTGACACACAGAAATATGGAATCATTAGCCTAACTGTGAATTTAGAAATGTCACCTAATTTGGCTGGGGGTATAATTCAGTGGTACAGCACATGTTTAGTATGCACTAGGCTCTGGGTTCAATCTCAAGCATCAAAAAAAAAAAAAAAAGAAAAGAAAAGAAAAGAAAGAAATATCATCTAATTGAACTCTCAAGAAAACCAAACAGGCAAGCCTAGGTAGATGAGGGTATGTCCAAGGAACACAGGAGCCAAATGAAAGAACTCCCAATAGCCAATGCTTTTATCTTAAAACAAATTAAAAAAAAAAAAATTTGAGCACTAAAATAAACAAAATAGTATTGGAGTACAAATACCAAGTATAAAATAAAGTATCAATAATCCCATACTCTTATAAATGCTTGAATAAAAAATAAATAAATGGAGAACAGACAAATCTGTGCAGAAGAACATCAAATAATTCCTGCGGATAACCTGCCATTGAGGAAGGCCAGCCTAATTCACCCAAATATGGATGGTTTCCCTGTAAAGAATACAGTACAAAGAGGAGGGGGAAACCTGGGGGACATTATAGCTCAGTTCAAGGTCAGCATCAACAGTGACAAGCCATGTACCCTTGAAACAATGTGGCGAGAATAGCGCCCTGCCTCCAGGCCTTCCTCCCAAGACCCATGACCACAAAGCTAAGAATAAGGGGGAAAATAGGAATCAAACTGGAACAAAGGGACATCCTACAAATACCTGATCAGCAATCTACAAAACTGCCAAGGTCATAAAAAACAAAAAAAAAAATGTAAGAAACTGTCACAGTCATGAGTTGCCTAGGAGACATGGAAACTTAATGTAATAGGGTCCCAGGGAGCATTCTGAAAGAGTAAAAGGTCATTAAGTAAAAACTAAAGGAACCCAAAAAAAGAATGGTTTTTAATTGGAATGATATGTCAATATTGCTCCTTTAGTTATAACAAATGTACCACACTAATGAAAAATGTTAAGAATGAGGAAACTGGTATGGGATATATGGGAACTTACTTTATTAGCTTCTCAATTTTTTTAAAATCTAAAACTGTTCTAAAAACTGAAGCCTGTTTAAAAATAAATGAAGCCAGGAACAGTGGCACACACCTGTAATCCCAGTGGCTTGGGAAGCTGAGACAGGAGGATCTCAAGTTCAAGACCAGCCTCAGCAACTCAGCAAGGCCCTAAGCAAGTTAGTGAGGCCCTGTCTCTAAATAAAAAATTATAAAAGGGCTGGGGATGAAGCTCGGTGGTGAATTGCCCATGGGTTAAATCCCTAGTACCAAAATAAATAAATAAATGTCTAATAAAAAATAAAGGGAGGAATGAAACAATGTAACAATACTTGCTACAGCATAGGTGAATTTTGGAAACACTATGCAAATTTAAAGCAGGCAGTCACAAAATATCATATATTTTACGATTTCATTTATGTGAAATGTTCAAAATTGGCATGGGGAGACTGGAAAATGGGGAGTGACTGCTAATGGTCCCAGGGTTTCTTTCCAGGGTGATGAAAATGCTCTAACACTGATAGTGGTGGTGGTTGAACAATTTTGTGAATATATTACATTAAGCTGTACCCTAAAATGTGGAATGTGAATTATAGCTCAATAAAATTGCCTAAAACCAAAAATGTTGAGCTAACCAGTAGACAGAAAGCTTAGCATGCAGGAGATTGTGAATTCAATTCCTAGCACCCAAAACAATTATATATATATTTATGTGACAATACCCAGTCTCCTGGTCACTGGTGTGCAGGAGTCAGCTGCCTCACACCAGCTTAAGACAGCTGAATATTAAATGTTCAGTAGTTTTGTAAGTTGGTTTTTAAAAACAATCATCATTAAAAATTAAACCATGCAAATACACAATTAAATGATATTAAACACATGGGTGATAAATACTCAAAACTTATTTCTCAATTATTGTACTACAGTTTACTAGTATTTATGGTTGGGGTTATTCATGTCCATTGCATTTGTATGATGGACATAACATAATGGTATACTGCTCCACATTTTTTCCCAAATCTAGGCTCAGTGACTTTACAATGGTAGCTTGACATCAGCCATATCAGTAGTATTTGTGTCAAAAAAATATGTAAACAAGGGCTTGACTTGTTCTTTTGCTGACTGTTAAAAAAATGGATGGAGAAATTGATAAAGATATAGATAAATCCTAAAAGTATGTCAGATCTGTAGCTCTTAAGCTGTGATAATATAAAATATTCAGGAAATATTTTTCCAGTATTTGATTCAGCAAAGAAATAACTCATATCACACTGAAGGGCAAGTGAAATTTTGACATTCCTCTTCGCCATTCCACTTAATCATTAACATAAAGGAAATTATCAACCAACATTCACGTCAGAACTACACTTGTTCAGCAAACTGCAGCCCCAACTTGCCTGAAGCTGGATTGTAAGAGCTTGACAAAAATGAACAAAAGCACTCTGGGGCTGTCTGAAATTTACAATAATGCATATCATATATTTTATTATTATTGCCAAATAATAATGTGTCCTACACATCCTTTACCTCAGTAAAATTTAAAAGACATACAGATGTGTCTGTTTCACACTGTTTTGGAGAGCCAGTCACTGAACACACTCTGGTGATAAAGCTGAGACTAGAATTTTTATCTCTTGATCTGTTGGTTCATTATAATTTTCACTAATCCTGCATACCTCTTTTTATTACTTTATTTTTTTTTCTTTTAGGGCTGGGGACTGAACCGGGGTATTGTGCATGCTAAGTACAAGTTCTACCACTGAGCTATACCTCCAGCCCTGTCTTTTTTTCAATGTAGTTTTCTTTATAACTATTATTTGTGAAACAACAGAATTCAAAGTAAAGTGCTTTTCAGAAAAAAATCATTTTCATCTTGATTTTAAAGTCTTGATTAGATGAAGTGAGAATAAACTGTGACTGTGATCTCTGCAAATATAACTGGTCCAGTATTTAGGGCTTTCTGGTTCACAATCCAACCCAAATGATAAAGGAGAGCCAGCGGCAAAGCCTGGTCCACCATACAAGGAGAGCAGGGTCAGCAGCAGTTTCTGTGCCTGGAGGTTCCATTTTAACAGAAGGAGGGAATGGAAAGGGGAGATATGGAAATGATCGTAATTCAAGACTCAAAGAAACACCTCCTGAGAGATTAAAGCAGAAAAAACAGAATCAAGAAGAACACAATAGAAGGAAATTAAGACCAAGACTCGAATTATTCCCAATAAAGTCATTGTTTGCTTCCAGCTGTGACTCCACCCTTGTAATTGCTGAGGTTAACTAATTGGTAAGAATTCCTCGTTTCATGAAATTCAATAAAGACTTTAAGCTAAACCTTCTAGGTCCTAAACATAATGTTCTTGTGTTTGCTCATGTAGAGATATTATTTTCAAATCAACTTCATTGTTGAATCTTTACAAAAATTGTTTTAAAAGAAAGAAGCTTCTTTACCTTCTGGATCCAGCAATTTGGGGATTTTTAATTCTCGTTCTGCAATTCCAAAGGCCTCTTGCAGATTGTCCTTGTTGGATCTCTGTTTCACGCTCTTCATGTCAATTAGGTCTGGTCGCAAGGCATGAATGACAGCCAGAAAAGCCATCCCATTTCTCCAGCTTGACTTAAAATCTGTCACACTGACAGACTCATGCCTATCACAAAAGGACATGATACATACTGTAAAAAATAATAGATCAAAACGCTTCTACTATATTCAGTGGTAATTAAAACATTTCAGTGAATCAAATAACTGATATAAACCATTCTATAAAAACTTTATTTTAATCTTCTTATCAAATTAAAGTATAATGTCAAGTTATACTGCACCTCTGCTGCAGGGGCAAGAAATGCAAATTCTCAAGTCCTTCTCCATACCTAATGAAAGGAACTCTAGAGGTGGGCCCAAAATGTGTGTCCTTCAAAGCCCCCAAGGTGATAATGATACTCCTTCAAGTTCACTACTCTTCGTTCACAATCTGTAGGCTCTAGACTGACTCTACATACAGTTACAGTTCTTCACTTGAGAAAACAATTTTTCTTCTCATGGGAGCAAATTAAATGACACACTGGGCTTAATAAAGAGCTAGTAGCCCACAGGATAGATGGACTTTGCCATTCCTTGGTTTAAAAATCTGTCACTGTGAATAAATGGGTAAATGAAATGTAGTCTATACATCCAGTGGAAGATCGACCTAAGGAAGGAAGGAAGTGCTAAGCTGAGATGTAACATGCATGAATTCGACTGAATTAAGCCAGCCACAAAAGGCCACATTCTGTGTGGTTCCACTCACACAAGACAGCTAGAGCAGACGATACATAGACAGAAAACAGAAATATGGCTGGGTGCACGCCTGTAACCCCAGCAGCTCAGGAGGCTGAGGCAGGAGGAGCCAAGTTCAAGGCCAGCCTCAGCAACTTAGGGAGGCCCTAAGAAACTTAGCGGGACCCTGTCTCAAAATAAAAACTAAAAAAAGGCTGGGGATGTGGCTCAGTGGTTAAGCTCCCCTGGGTTCATCCCCAGTACCCAAAAAAATAAAAATAAGGAAAAAAAAAAAAAAAAAAAAGAAAGTAGAAAGGTAGAAGCCAGGGACTGGAGGGGGAAGAATGGAAAGTTATTGTTTAACAGGTACGAAATTTCAGTTGTACCAGATGAAAAAAAAATTCCAATGACGGTTAGCAGTCATGGCCACACAGCAATGTACTACTGGGTGCCATGGAACTACACAATTAACAATGGTCAAAATGGTAAATTTTGTGTCATATATCATAACCTCTCTGGTCCACCAGGCCCCTGCCCACCTCTCCCATCTCTGCATGTCCCGTCTCTTACAGTGCTATGGCCACGCTGGCCTCCTTCCTCCTCATGCTGGGATGCTCTTTTCCACAGACCTTCACACATTCACCCAAAGCCTTCCCCTTCGGGTGTCCGTTCAAAGGCCTCTCCCTAGCAAAGCCCTCCCTGGCCACCTATGCCAAAGGAGATCCTCTCTCTAACCATCAACAATTCTGACCACATCGTAAATCCTGTCTCATTTTGTTGCCAACTGTAATTATCCCAGTTCTTCATCTGTTTCCCTCCTCAGGATGCAGGTCCTTGAGAGGCAAGGCCTTGTCCTTCTTGTTATCATGGCAGATTCATTTGCCAAACACTGCCTGGCATGTAATGGAGGCTGCCTGTATGTACACATAGATTTCAAATCACTCATTCGACACATTTCTATATCATATATCTCTATATTTTATAAGAGGTTAGCTGCCAACAAAATTTGAGGATATTCCAGAACAACTACAATTTCCTTTAATCACTTATAAAAAGTCTAAAGAAATTCAATGGACCAAAGCTACTCAGGGGGACTGGGAGTGTAGCTCAGAGGTACAGCACTTGCCTAGCATGCATGAGGCCTTAGGTTCCATCAGAGCCCTGAAAAAGGAGTGCAGGAGAGGGGGGCAGGAAAGGGGAGGCAGGAGAGGAAGGGAGGGAGGATGAAAGAAAAAGAAAGCGAGAGAGATTAGGTTCCCTGGACCACCAGTCAGAAAGTACTGGGAGCTAGGACTTCACGCCCAGGTACTCTGACTTCAGTGTGTGCTCGTAGACACTAAGTTAAACCAACAGCTAAAGAATGTGGTTTGGAGCTAAGGACAGGCTCAGATCCTTTCCATGGGGCTGAGGGGGCCACAACCAGCTCATCACTGAGGAGCAGGCACTGTATCAACAGCACCAGGCCGTGAGGTTAGTTCTGCACTGATAAGCTGAAGCCAGCACCATGCAGATGTCGCTGCTAGGTCTTCAGAGAGGGCCAGGTGAGGCTGGGAATGATGGGCAGGATTGAAGCTCATTTAGAAACAGAGAATGTGGCCTGATTCATCTGTTTCACTAAGAAGAAAACACAACATACTGCAGTATAGTCTTATATCAGAGTTCCAGAAAAATGACAGAATATTGAAATACAAGTCATCTAAAAATATCACCAATGATGCCCCAAAAGAGGATGAATCAAGATGAATTACTTAAGAGGTGCTGCATCTTAAGAAGTTTAGCATCAGCTCTATAGTTGAAAAGTAATGAGGAACATGGAGAAAAGAAACACTGTGGCAAAATTATGAGGCTTTGAAAAGTTATTTATTCATCAATTAAATAAATATGATAAAACGATGACTTTTGTACATGGAGTTTTGGATAAAAACTAAAATTTTCTCTAGAGAAAGTTCATTTAACATATTGAAGACCTGTAAGTTGTGCATGTTTGTAAGTGAATAAGGACTTAAGAAAGGTGAGGCTGAAGGCAGAAAGGAACCTCTATCTCCAACCTGTCATTAAGAACATACTCAGAAGTCCCCAGCTGAAAGGCCTCAGCAGCATATTTATGGCTCTACTTACCTGGACAAGGCTACCACATGATAAGGAATGCCTTTGGCACCCTACTGTTTTTCTAGCAGGGAGAGCTCCTACATCTTTTTTTTGGCGGGGGGGCGGTACCTGGGACTGAATTCAGGGGCACTCGACCACTGAACCACATCCCCAGCCCTATTTTGTATTTTATAGAGAGACAGGGCCTCACTGAGTTGTTCAGTGCCTCACTTTTGCTGAGGCTGGCTTTGAACTTGTGATCCTCCTGTCTCAGCCTCCTGAGCCACTGGGATCACAGAGGGACCACCACACCTGGCTGATCTCCTACATTTTAATCCCTCATCCTTCCTAAACTCCAATGGCTGGCATAACCATTGATAATAAATAGAAAATGTTTCCCAACAGCAGAAAACATTTCTTTAAAAATAAATCATGAGCACTACCTTCCCTTTACCAACCCCACTTTTAAAAAACACATTCTCTCTGGTTTCTTTGTTTTCCCAACCGAGTTGAGTAATAAATAATAAAGTCTTTATTTCTAAGTAATAAAGACTGTGGTCTCTCTTAATACAATCATGACAGCATCAAGAGGTAACTTGAGGGCTGGGGAGATAGCTCAGCTGGTAGAGTGCTTGCCTCGCAAGCACAAGGCCCTGAGTTCGATCCCCAGTACCGCAAAAAAAAAAAAAAAAAAAAAAAAAAAGAGGTAACTTGATGTAGTGGTTATTCATTCACTTATTTATTAATACATTCAACACACATTAATGAACACTGAGCATGAACTCCCATTTCCTAAGTCCTGGGGATACGTAGTCACTTAAGACATAGTTTAACTTTTAAGGATCTCATAGTGTGGTAAAATTCTTTAAATCTAAACTCACCTTCCAGATGTACAGAGGAATAGTACCTAAAGGGAATTTTCACGCAGTAGCAGACCACCTAAACAAGCTTGGGAGTAAGTTTACCCAGATATTTCACTTTCTGGCCTTCAAAACCAAAAGTGGCCACTCACAAACCTCCATATTTGGAAGATTCGCTAAAAAGAGAAGAAAGATAGAATTTTCTCTTTAGGAGTAGGTGGCCTTGGGGTAGCTGTTATACCCAGTCAGCCTGTTCTTCAGCCCTAGAAGTCAGTGTGTTGGTGGAAACCACAGCCCTATGTGTCTCTTCCAATCCCAGCAAATGACTTACGTGGCACATTTTTCTTGAGCCCACAAGAGAAGAGCTTTCTTTGCAGACAACTGCCATTTTGCTTGGGCTTTGGAGCATCTCTTTGCTGGAGGACTTGAGGTAGGAGATGAATCAGACATACTCATATCATCCAGGGAAGGTTGATTGTAATTGCAAGAATGAGATTGAGCAAGCTCCTCGATCTAAGGAAAAGCATGATCGTCAACATGTATAAAATCATGTTACCAGCATTGAGTCAAAATCTTCAGTCAAAAGAAGACCTAAAAAAGTATTCTGTAATAGTGACTGCTAATTCTTGGTAAAGGAGTTCTGGACAAATCCTTCAGTAAAGTATTTGTCATCTAGGTCATACTTGGGTTTTCTTATAGTCTGGACTTGGGTCATTCCTGGCCTTACCCAGGTATGACATCCCACATACAGGGCAAGCACTGTTCATCCCCTGACCTGCTTCCCTGAAGCCCAACACCTGCCACACTAAACCAAGCTAAACTAAACTTAGCTCCTGGGCTGCAATATCTTTAGAGACTGGACCAATCAAAATGTACCTGGATCATAAAATATCAAGAACAAATGTAAAGGGCTGGGGTTGTGGCTCAGTGGTAAAGCACTTGCTTAGCATGTGTGGGGCACTGGGTTGGATCCTCAGCACCATATATAAATAAATAAATAAAATAAAGGTATTGTGTCCATCTACAACTAAAAATATTTTAAAAAAAATAAATGTACACACAGGAAAGGGGAAAAAAAAAAAAAAAAGTCAACCCCATGGAAAACAAGTCCCAAGAAAGAAAACAAAATTGCCACTAAGTACATGAAAAACAGTCCAGTAAGTAATTTAAGAAAGCTAGCCTGGCATGGCAACACACGCCTATAATTCCAGCAGCTCGGGAGGCTGAGGCAGGAGGATCACAAGTTCAAAGCCAGACTCAGCAACTTAGTGAGGCCCTAAGCAACTCAGTGAGACTCAGACTCTAAATAAAATATAAAAAAGGGTTGGGGATGGGGTTCAGTGGTTAAGAGCCCTTGGGTTCAATCCCTGGTACCAAAAAAATAGTATTAAGTAATTTAGGAAAGTTAAATGTATTCAACAAAAGGATAGCTTTTTCTATATAGCACAGGTTTAAAACAAAATCACATCCAGAGATGGTGAAAATATAAGAAACCAGATTTTTTTCTTTTAAGTACTGGAACCAAACCCAGGATTTTAAGCATGCTATGTAACTACTATCTACCACTAAGCTACAACTGTAGTCACTTTTAACAGTTTGAGATAAGGTCTTGCTAAGTTGCCCAGACTGGCTTGGAACTTGTGATCCTCCTGCCTCAGCCTCCAGAGTAGCTGGGATTACAGGTATATGCACCATACCCAGTTGTGAGAAACTGGATATTCATATTGCTATTGAGCATACCAGTTGGTTCAAATTTTTTGGAGGGCAACATGATAATATTTATCCAAAACTTAAAAAGATAAATTCACAAACACAGAAGTATTTAATACATTTTTATCAAAAACTAACAATAATCATATAATCAATAGTAATGCATGAGCCAGGTACATGGCACTTGATTGCAGTCCCTGTACTCTGAAGGCTGAGGCAGGAGGCTCCCTTGAGTCCAGGAGTTTGAGCCCAGTTTGAGCAACATAGCAAGCACCCATCTCAAAAAAAAAAAATTATAATAATTATAATTATAAATGTGACCAAAAAAAATAACAAACTTGATCTGATTGGCACTGATCTGATAGGCTCTGTACTTAAAATGGCAGAACCAACATTCTTTTAAAGTGCAAACTAAAATTGACCATGCTAAGCCATAATGTAAGTCTTGGTTTTTTTATTTTTATTTACTTTTTTTTTTTGGTACTGGGGATTTATTTAACCCAAGGGAGCTTTACCACTGAACTGCATCCCCAGTCCTTTTCACTTTGAGAAAGAATCTTGCTAAGTTCCTTAGGTCCTCCCTAAATTGCTGAGGCTCGCCTTGAACTTGCCATCCTCCGGCCTCAGTCTCCCAAATCACAGGGATTACAGGCATGAGCCCCATAACCAGTTAAGCCTTGGCAATTTTGTAAGACTGAAATCATTCAGATGATATTCTCTGACCACACTTAAATTTTAGTTTGTAACAAAGTTGAAACAGACAAAAATCACCAAGTACTTGGCAATTAACCAATACATTTTTATATATGTATGGGCCAAATGAGAAATCATAATGAAAAGCAGAATATATTCTGAACAGAATGATAATTAAATTATATTAATTAGAAGAAGCAATATTTTAAAGATGCCAATCTCTTCCAAAATGTTCCATATAGTCAATGCAATCCTAATCACAATCACAGCAAATTGTGTGTGTGTGTGTGTGTGTGTGTGTGTGCGCGCACGCACGTGCACATGTGTATGTATGAGAAAACTAACAAGTTATTTATAAAACCTGGATGGAAATGCAAAGAGAAAAGAATAGCCATGATAATCCTGAAAAACAAGTTGGACAAGATATACTATCAGATACCAAGATTTACTCTATAACTATAGAAATTAATATAGTATAGCACTGATACAAAGATAAATAATGGAACAGAATAGGTAATCTGAAAATGGAGCCACTCATTTTTGGTTACTTGATTTATGAAGGCACTACTATAGTAGAGAAGGAAAATGATGACCCTTTTAATAAATAATGTTGAATTAACTGGATAGCCATACAGAAAAATAATTTCTTTTGATTGTATCAATATAACATGCTTAAAAAAATCCCATTCTTGAAAGATTGTATATCTAAATGTGAATCAAAATTTTTTTAACTATAATATCCAACAGGATAACCCCTAGACAATTGAGATTTAAATTTAAATTAATTAAACAGAATTTAAAATTCAGTTCCTCAGTCATATCTGTCACATTTCAAGAGTTCAATAGCCATGGTGATTACAGCTACTGTTTTGTACAGTGCAGCCAGGGAACATTTCCATCATTGCAGAAAGTTCTATCAAAGGCTGGGCATGCATGTTGCTCACTGGTAAAGTGCTCGTCTCACACATGTAAGGGACTGGATTCAATCCCCAGCACAACAAAACAGGAGAGAGGGAGGGAAAATCCTACTGGATAGAATTGTTCTTGAAAATAATGTAAGAGAATATCCTTGAGATACTGGCACAGGAAAAAACGTCTTTAAAGGATATGAAAAATAATGGTCATAAAAGAAGTTGATAGGGGTTGGGGTTGCGGTTGTGGCTCAGTGGTAGAATGCTTGCCTAGCATGTATGAGGCACTGGGTTTGATTCTCAGCACCACATATAAATAAATGAATAAAATAAAGGTCCATCAACATACAAAATAATTTTTAAAAATAAGTTGATAGAGTCAAACTACATTAAAAGTATAAATGTCTGTTCATTAAAAGATTAAGAAGGTGAGCCGCATCCCAGCAGCTCCGGAGGCTCAGATAGAAGGATTATGAGTTCAAAGTAAGCCTCAGCAAAGCAAGATGCTAAGCAACTCAGTGAGACCCTGTCTCCAAATAAAATACAAAAACATAGGGCTGGGGATATGGCTCAGTAGTTGAGAGCCCCTGAGTTCAATCCCCAGTAACAAAAAGAAAAAAGAAAGAAAAAACAGGCACGTCACAGAGTTAGAGAACTTATTTGCAATTTATGTGTATCCAACAAAACTTTTATCCTGAAAAAAAAAAAAAAAAATATATATATATATATAGGGGGGAGGTATTTGGAATTGAACTCAGGGACACTTGACCATTGAGCCACATCCCCAGTCCTATTTTGTATTTTACTTAGAGACAGTGTCTCACTGAGTTGCTTAGTGCCTCGTTTTTTGCTGAGACAGGCTTTAAACTCACAATCCTTTTGCCTCAGTCTTCAGAGCCACTGGGATTACAGGTATGTGCCACCATGCCTGGCCAGAATATATTTTAAAACTTCTACAAACCCTTATATACAACATTAGAGCTAAAATAAAAAATTTTAAACACCAAGTATTAGTAAGAATTGGAGTAGGAATCTAAATTCAGTGAGAATGTCAATCGAATAATCACATTCGACAAACCATTTGACAGTAAATAGTTGCTATGGTTTGCATGTGTCCCCAAAGCTCAAGTGTTGGAAATCTGATCCCCTGTGGGGAGGTGTTAGGAGGTGAGACCTTTAAGACGTGATTAGGTGTCAGGGTTCTGTCCTCATGAGTGGATTCCTGCCATTATAGTGGGAGTGGACTTGTTCTAAGGGCTGAAAACTGGCAACAAAAGAAATGCACATCAATAGCAGAATGATAAAGAAGTTGTGATACATTCATACAATGATATGGTCACACACAGCAATGAAATGAAAGATGTGTTAGAACAAGACGAATCCTGTAGACATGATGCTAAGTGAAACAACAGACACAAAAGAATGCATAGTGTGTTTAAGAGAACACACTTAGAATTCCCTTTCTGTGGAATTAAAGATGCTAAACTGCCAGGCACAGTGGCACACGCCTATAATCCCAGTGACTCAGGACACTGAGGCAGGAGGATGGTAAGGTGGAAGTCAGCTTCAGCAACTTAGCGATACCCTAAGCCACTTAGTGAGACCCTGTCTCAAAATAAAACATAAAAAGGACTGGATATGTGACTCAGTGGTTAAAGATCCAGGGTTCAATCCCAAGTACCCCACAAAAAGCTGCTTAACTAATCAATCATAAGGATCAAAGGGTTGGTTATATTTAGGAAAGAAGGACAGAGACTGGAAAGAAGGCCTGGGGTACTGGCGAAGTTCTACATTTTCATTTTAGGTGGTAGTTACACGGGTGTGTTTTGTAAAAATTTGACTTAACTCTATTTTATTTTTTGCAGTGCTGGGATTGAATATAGGGCCTTGTATAAACTCAGCAAGTGCTATGCCACTGAGCTACACCCCAAGCCACATGGGTGTGTTTATAATTTATGAAAATTCATCAAGCTATACTTAAGACTTCTGCATGATTTTCTATGTGTATTAGTCTCCAACAAAGTTTATGTAAAATATTAAAACAAACAGAGGTTTAAGTCTGCAAATTCTATGGCACAATTCCACTTTGTGGAATTTGGCTCACAGAAATAGTTAAAGTTGTTTACAAAGGTTTTACCTTAAGGCCATTCTTTTTAAAATGACTTATAGAACTCAAACTATCCCTATTTGCTGATGATATGATTGTATACTTAGAGGAACCAGGAAATTCCACCAGAAAACTTTTAGATCTCATAAGTGAATTCAGTAAAGTAGCGGGATATAAGATCAATGCACATAAATCGAAGGCATTTTTATATATAAGCGATGAATCTTCAGAAAGAGAAATTAGGAAAACTACCCCATTCACAATAGCTTCGGAAAAAAATAAAGTATTTGGGAATCAATCTCACAAAAGAGGTGAAAGACCTCTACAATGAGAACTACAGAACACTAAAGAAAGAAATTCAAGAAAACCTTAGAAGATGGAAAGATCTCCCATGTTCTTGGATAGGAAGAATTAATATTGTCAAAATGGCCATACTACCAAAAGTGCTATACAGATTCAATGCAATTCCAATTAAAATCCCAATGATGTATCTTACAGAAATAGAGCAAGCAATTATGAAATTCATCTGGAAGAATAAAAAACCCAGAATAGCTAAAGCAATCCTTGGCAGAAAGAGTGAAGCAGGGGGTATCGCAATACCAGATCTTCAACTCTACTACAAAGCAATAGTAACAAAAACGGCATGGTATTGGTACCAAAATAGAAAGGTGGATCAATGGTACAGAATAGAGGACACGGACACAAACCCAAATAAATACAATTTTCTCATACTAGACAAAGGGGCCAAAATATGCAATGGAGAAAAGATAGCCTCTTCAACAAATGGTGCTGGGAGAATTGGAAATCCATATGCAACAGAATGAAACTAAACCCATATCTCTCACCATGCACAAAACTAAACTCAAAATGGATTAAGGATCTCGGAATCAGACCAGAGACCTTGCATCTTATAGAAGAAAAAGTAGGTCCAGAGCTTCAACATGTCGGCTTAGGACCAGACTTCCTCAACAGGACTCCCATAGCACAAGAAATAAAAGCAAGAATTAATAACTGGGATAGATTCAAACTAAAAAGCTTTCTCTCAGCAAAGGAAACTATCAGCAATGCAAAGAAAGAGCCTACAGAGTGGGAGAAAATCTTTGCCAATCATACTTCAGATAGAGCGCTAATCTCCAGAATCTATAAAGAACTCAAAAAACTCTACACCAAGAATGTAAATAATCCAATGGACAAATGGGCTAAGGAAATGAATAGACACTTCACAGAAGAAGATGTACAAGCAATCAACAAACATATGGAAAAATGTTCAACATCTCTAGTAATAAGAGAAATGCAAATCAAAACCACCCTAAGATTCCATCTCACCCCAATTAGAATGGCATTTATCAAGAATACAACCAACAACAGGTGTTGGCGAGGATGTGGGGAGAAAGGTACACTCTTACATTGCTGGTGGGGCTGCAAATTAGTGCAGCCACTCTGGAAAGCAGTGTGGAGATTCCTTAGAAAACTTGGAATGGAAACACCATTTGACCCAGCTATCCCACTCCTTGGCCTATACCCAAAGGACTTAAAATCAGCATATTACAGAGATACAGCCACATCAATGTTCATAGCTGCTCAGTTCACAATAGCCAGATTGTGGAACCAACCTAGATGTCCTTCAATTGATGAATGGATAAAGAAAATGTGGTATATATATACAATGGAATATTACTCAGCCATAAAGAATGATAAAATTATGGCATTTGCAGGCAAATGGATGAAACTGGAGAATATCATGCTAAGTGAGATATGCCAATCTCAAAAAACCAAAGGAAGAATGATATCGCTAATAAGTGGATGATGACACATAATGGGGGGTGGGAAGGGTTAGTGTTGGGGTTGGAGTTGGGTTTAGGGAGGGGGGCAGGAATGGAGGAAGGAAGGACTGTATAGATGGAGGGGAAGGGTGGGAGGGGAGGGGGGAAGGGAAAAAAATGGCAGAATGAATCAAACAACATTACCCTATGTAAATTTATGATTACACAAATGGTATGCCTTTACGCCATGTACAAATAGAGAAACAACATGTATCCCATTTGTTTACAATAAAAAGAAAAAAAAATGACTTATAATACAAATAATTGTGAACATTTTGATAGTTTATGAAAGAAATATAGTACTTAACAAATATATATATATATATATATATACACACACACACACACACACGCACCTCCATTAAAATATATATAAATTCAGAAAAACATTGATTAGAATGGGTTGAAAACAGTATGGATAACATGAACCCATTTTGTTTAAGATACACTGTTGTCCCTAGTTATCTATGGGGGGTTGGTTCCAGGGTCCCTTCCTGGTACCAAATGCTCAAATTCCTTATATAAAATGGCAAAGTATATTCGTATAACTAGGCACATCCTCTGTATATTTTATATCATCTCAACTACTTGTAATCCTTAACACAATGTAAATGTTATATAAATGGTTATTCTACCATGTTATTTAAAGAATAATGAAAAGAAAAAAATCTGTACACATTCAGAACAAACGTGAATTTAGTTTTGGAATATCTAAAGCCTCAGTTGGTTGAATCCATTGGTGCAGGACACATGGATACAGAGGACAAACTGTACATATATGAATATTATTAATTACTGCTGCATGTATCATGAAGATCATACATCAAATTGTTTTTCATAGTTATGAGTGATAGATTATAAATGATTTTTTATTATTCACTGAAATTTTAAATTATATTTTACATACTAGAAAAGTATTGGGGGCGATAAATACCCATGAATTATCAAATTTTAACATTTTACCATTTTTGGTTTCGTGTTTCTTTCTTCAAATCCACTTCCCTCCAAGAGGAAAGAAACCGCAATCTTAAATTTAGTTTTCATCAACTTCACACATATTAGTTTATCATAAATACAAATGCATGTATCCAAAGGTAGTATTTAGTCTGGGTTTGCATGTGTTATATTTTATGTAAATTAGTTATGCTATATTTAAGTTTTTCTAAAATAAGCACTGGCTTCCCCATATAATTTTTAAAGTTATTTTTAAAGTAATTATGAATATGCAATCTTTTAGGTAGTACAGAAAAATTGGCACCAAGTTAACAATCCCAGGTCCAAAAGAACATATTTATCATTCATAAGTTCCATAAAGTCAGGACTCTTGTCACTGTATCTTAATGTGCCCTAACACGATAGCTAGCATATCACAAGGGTTCAAAAATCTCTATGGAATGAAATCAATCTATGAGATGGAACCTGTGAAATGGAATCTATTGGGATGGAAATGGATGTTGCAGGATCTTTCAGTCAGATTGGACATGGGTGCTCAAAATAGGGAGTTTAAAAACCTTAGTGGATTAGATCTCAAGCATTTAGTCCAGAGGTTTCCTTCTCTCCCCTGTGCTTCAGTAACAAACATTAGTAAGCAAACATTTACCATGTCAGGTTCTGGGCAGACTGGTGCTGATTAGATAATTATTTAGGATATCAGGATAATTCGGCCTTCAACTTTCAATTAAAATACAACAAAGCCAGGCATGGTGGAACACACCTATAATCCTCACAGCTCTGGAGGCTGAGGCAGGAGGATCACAAGTTCAAAGACAGCCTCAGCAACTTAGCAAAGTCCTAAGCAACTCAGCAAGATTCTGTCTCTAAATAAAAATGCAAAAAAAAGGGCTGGGGATGTGGCTCAGTGGTTAAGAACCCCTGGGTTCAATCCCCAGTACCAAAAAAAAAAAAAAAAAAAAAAAAAAAAAAATACAACAACAAAAACTGGTAAAAGACTTGCTGTATATTTTCTACCTGCTCAGGATTTCCAGAGTGTCCTATTTGTGGCAGCTCAGGATTGATCAGGCATTGAGTGACAGTTCTGGCATTCCACTCTGTTCAAACTGTGGGAATTAGAGAAGTAACTTTCCTATCTTCACACTACTTACATGAAAGTGCAGTATAATTATCCAAATTAGTCCAAGAATAATGGATGGGTTTCCTTCTATAATATCAGTAACGTGGATATTTACTAGCTTGACCTGAAAAAGAAGAAATGCAGATTAAAAGGAGAAAAGATTCCCTAATCATCAATCCTGCAAATTTTCAGATGAAATTTATACTCACTGATCTGTTTTCTAGGAACGTCAGGGCATGTTCTATATTGATTCTACACTGGAGTGTAGTCGATCCTTTATCACGAGGCTATGAAGTTCAAACAGAGATAGTACTCAGAAAGATGAAATGCATGTTTAAAATCAACAAAAAGTTTCTTCGTGGCATATAAAAATCTTACCAACTGCTGTCCTGAAAGTACTTCTAGCAGGTCCAGGAGGACATGCCCCTTTCTAATGTCTGTGAACAAGTCTGATACAACTGAGGGAGAGGGATGCTGAAAAAGGACACAAGAAAAATAATCAAACTCTCATGATCTGAAAAATCATCCAATCAAAAATGCAGGACTTTAAGAATCTCAGAAATGCACTTTGTATCTTCAAAAAAGCTAAGATTCAGCAGCAATTTTCTTCTTTTTTTAATATTTAATTTAATTAATTTTTATTTGTTCTTTTCAGATATATGTGACAGGAGAATATATTTTGACATATCATACGTACGTGGAGTATAACCTCCCATTCTTGTGGTTGCACATGATGTGGAATTTCACCGGTTGTGTATTCATATATGAACATAGGAAAGTTATGTCTGATTCATTCCACTGTCTTTCCTATTCCCATCCCTACTCCCTTCCCTTCATTCCCTTTTGTCTAATCTACAGAACTTCTATTTTTTGAAAAACACAGTACCTTAAGAATCTCATAAATGTACTTTGTATCTTCAAAAAAGCTAAGATTCAGCAGCAATTTTCCTTCTTAATTAATAAAATGATAAAGCCCATGCAAAGTTCCTCATCAAGCCATAGTAAGAAAGGTAGTGAATTTAATTTATTTCAGGGCAAATTTCTAGTAACACAATACTCTTCCTGTGTGGAGCTTTCCCTGAGAGCTTAAAATCTGCCTGTAAAAGTGACATTAAAGACATTCAGAATCAGCCCAAAGCGGCCCATTTAGAGAGCAGGTTACATTTCTGTAGTAACCTGCTTATGTATTTACCCTTTGTTCAAATTACAAGCATTCTGTTGAGGTAGGCAGATAGGGAGCAATGTGAGCAAGAGACTCATTCATCCTGCATCTAGGTTATCCGAGGTGCTCAGCATCACTGAGAGGTAGGATAGCAGAGAGATTAAGATCAAGGTCTCTGGGTCCAGACTGCCTGGGCTTGTAGCCCAGCACTATCACTTACAGGCTGTGTTACTATAGGCAAGTCACATAACTTCTCTGTGCTTTAATTTCCTTGATCTTTATCAGGAATAATACTACCTACCTCATAGGAATGCTGTGAAGTCATTTAAATGTCATGAGTCCTCATAATCATTAAATGTAGGGTTCAGAATAGTATCTACCACATAGCACTCAGTATAGCCAAATCATTATTTTTATTTCATCTGATGAAACAGACATTACTACTTTAAAGAATTTTACTGCTGTGTCTCATATACACATAACCAAAGTACCCTTTATGTGTGTTGAGAAAGAATGACAAATACACCAGAGCCGAGGTGACTTTCAGCACATTTTTTCATGAAAAGACATTCCGCAACCTTTCACAAGTCACTCAGGCCATCTTTTAATGGCCTCCTTGGAGCCAAAACTGAGGAATGGGAAGAGTAGCAAAGATCTTTATAACTTAATTCATTCTTTTTTCCTCACCTTTGCCAACTGTGAATTTATCCAGCAGGTGAAGGTTTTCTTCTGAGTGTCTTCCTGTTTGGCTATCAGAGAAAAAAACAACAGCAGTTGCAAAATGAGGAACGTCAGGGAACTTTGGACCATAGCAAAGCTTCTAAGGTCTGTCACCTGGGTACACAGCACAAGCTTACCAACTTTCTGGTACTTGGTCTAAATTTCAGACACTCATCCAAATGGTGTTTTACAAATAGCACGTTGATATGAGATTGGAGGAAAAAAAAACACAGGTTAACTGCCAAGGGACAATGGTTTTTAATACTTTTTACTAACAAAAGAATTAAGTTCACAGGCAGGCTTGATAGTACTGTTCTTTTAAGTCCCCAACCCAAAATGACTTACAGTCTAAGTCAAGGCAGTAAATGTAAACCTGGAACATGTGAAGATTGGTTTGGTTTGGTTTGGTTTGGTTCAGTTCAGTTCAGTTCAGTTTGGTTCGGTTTGGTTTGGTTTGGTTTGGTTTTGGGGTACTGGGTCTCAAACCCAGGGCCCTGCAAATGCTAGGCAAGCCCTCTTCCACTAAGCTACACCCCCAGGCCCTGAAGATGTTTTAAAAGGTTCACAGGGTCATAGAAGTTTAGCCTTGACATCTGTCATGAAAACCTGTCCTAGAGAATGCACCATGGCTGAATTCACTGTAACTGAGCTGTAATTAGTCAGAGACCGGGGTCTGAATCCTGTATCTGTGAGACCTTGAGACCTCATCTAGGGGAGTGACAAGCACTCACCATCATGAGAACTGAACGATCCACCTAAGCACATGCTTGAGGCTCTGGCACACAGCACAGATGAGCCAGGTAAACAGGAGCCAGGTAAGCAGTGCACACAAGAACTGGGCTTCTTACCCCAG
Organism: Sciurus carolinensis; assembly: GCF_902686445.1. Classification (NCBI taxonomy): domain Eukaryota; kingdom Metazoa; phylum Chordata; class Mammalia; order Rodentia; family Sciuridae; genus Sciurus; species Sciurus carolinensis. Next base: position 163,324,685 of record NC_062214.1, on the reverse strand, counting down.
TCCTCCATCTTGATGGACAGGCACAGGCATGAATCCAGAGTCACCCAAAGTGCACAGCCTTGTCATTACCATCAATCCTGAGTTCACCTCACATCACCCTTTATCGCTGCTTACATCAGTCAACACGCCCACCCATGTCCCCTTCATGCCTAATACCCTCTCCTGTTGAGGCTTCACCTTCCTGCTCCTGCTGAAACCCAGCTCTCCTCCAAGAACGTGCCCTGTAGCCCTCCCACATTCTCTGATGGCGCTAGGACCACTGGTCCTTGCTCCTCACTGCTACCTCCAGACTATTCCCCACTCACTTCGTTCCCGAAATGTCTAGCTTGAATCTCATGTCAACAGACCATCCTCCCTGTGAAAACCATCTACCAATACCTGTCATTTCCCATCACTTCTGCACGATTTTAGTTCTTCCCTACTGTCACTCTCCAGTACCGCTCCTGTCTAATGGTTGGCGATTTCAGTACTCACAGTGATAGAAGTCCCAACCTCCTGGACTGCCTATTTCTTGAATTTCTCTTCTCTAATAAATGCGTCTTCTGCTCTGCCTCCCTCACTGTCATGGTCACACACAAATCTTTTCTTTACTAGTAACTGCAACTCCTCCATAATCTCAGTTGGGTGCACCTGCCGTTAACATCACTCCCTGTCTACTGGTTCACTCCTTCTAGTGGCCCAATTCCAACAATCCTTTAAGCCCACTGGCAATTCCAAGTCACTGGTTCTTCCAGCTTTTCACTGTCTCTTGTTGCCTTCCTTCCATCTTCTCCATTTTAAATTCCATGCTCAATTATTACCAACATGCCTTCGCACCTGACTGATCTGGTATTTGCTTGGCACTTCATCCTCCAGGCATGCTGCTGAATGTGGCTGAAGAAGCCCCCCAGAGTGCTGACCGCCTCAATGCTGTCCAGGGGTCACCTTATCCTGTCCCCTCCCATCCCCAAATGGCAATTTCACAACTTCTCCTTCTTCCTCAAACATTTAGTATCTGCCCCCATCCTTCCTGTCAGCCAAGAACCTGCTTAGCCATCATCCCACCCCTCATCTAAGAACCTACCAAAGTGGCCTACCACCCACCCATGAGCACAGATGAACTCCTCTCACTCATGGCTGAAGGCAGTCCCTTACCTCACATGCTAGATCCTATCCCTTTACCTACTCAAGGATATTTTATTCCTTTCTTTTCTGCATCATCCTGTTTCCCCTATCTTGGACCATTCCTATCAGAATCCACCCACCTAAAACCAAAAACCAACCTTGACCCCAGTTCTCCATCATCTGTTGTTTTATTTGTCATCTCCCCTCTGTGGCAAAAATCCTCAAAAACAATTGATGTTCACTGTTCACATCTTCTCCTCATTCTCTTAACAGATCCCGCGTCCATCAGGCCCTCCTCGTTCCACTGACACTGCCCTCTCATCCAGGTCTCCATGAATCAAGGTTAAAAATGACCTCTTCTCACTAAAACCAATGGCTGACTGTCTTCATCCTCAGACCCATCATCAGCACCCAAGTCAGAGGACCTCTCTCTCCTGCTTCAAGGACCCGCCCTCTCAATTCTCCTACATCACTGGGTGTCTCCTCTCTTTCTCTCACAATTCACAGCTAACACCTTTGGAAACTTTCACAGGTCCATATTGCAAATATACTCAGGATGTGACCACTTCTCATTATCTCCATTACCACTACCAAGAACCAGGGCACCATTACCGCCACTGGAATTACTGCTACCCCAGCCTTGCTCCGGAAGTACTGTTCTTTACAGAGCAAACAGTGATCCTGTTCAAATGTGAGCTCCGAGGAGGAAGTCCTCAGCTCAGGTCCCACGGGGGCTGCTCGCCTCACTGCCCAACACCATCCAGCCCCGCTCCTTCCCACTCCATCACCCAGCTTCCTACTTTCCTCAGTCTCTCCAGACCCATTCTGTACTAGCTGTCCTCTTCCAGAAAGGCTTCCATCACAGATTTCCACAAAAACAACTCTCTCCTCTCTCCAACAAATCTCTGGTTTAGATGACACCCCCTCCATAATGCCTACCCGACCCAGCCTATATAAAACTGGGACACCCCAACTCCTATTCCCTCTCATCCTGTTCTATTTTTACTACTGCACTGATCACCTTTTAGCATTCTATGTAAGTTATTTATATGCTATATTTATTATTTAACACCTCACTCTTCTCCCAATGGAATGTCAGCACCGTTCAGTCAGACTTTTCATCTGTGACATGTCTCCAGGACCCAGGAGAGCCTGGCCCACTACAGGCACCAAACAAATATATACTGAAATAACAATATGATAATGTTAGAAGTATCACTATTATTGTTCTTTGTCTACTATACTTGACCTTTGTGAGTTTTCATTTCTTTCTGTTGTCTGCTCTACTTTCCAAAGCACTGTTTTTATTTTACTCTTCCCCTCCTCCCTTATGAATCTCTATATAATGCAACCACAATGGACTGAAGTTGTTGGTATGTCACCGGTCGCATGAGTTGGAGCATGACATCGAATTCAAGTTTTCAAAAAATGTTTAATTTGACGAGAGTTCTGATTGAGAAACAGAGACAAGGGCTAGCTGAGCAAATGGGAATGCAGGGTGTGACCGTTGTTCAGTAAGCACTGTGACTGGTTAAAGATGTGCTTAGCCTCGGTGTAATTTTTTCCCTTTTTAAGTCCCTTTCCCTTCTCATGCATTACCAGTTTGTTAGTTATAGTACAGCATGCTCATAACGGTGACCTAAACTGAACTGAACGCTGACACAAAACAAGTGGACACACTGAGCTTTGAAGAATTATTGCTATTTTATATTAATCCCACATGACAAAAGAATTACAAAGAACCATAAATTTGCCTTATAATTCAAAATGTTACAAAGGCTTCTGGAATTCTGTAATATGGCTGCCCTAGTTTCAGCGGGTGCTAAGGTAATAACTTTTAGACATGTAGTGACACTTAACAAAATATTCTCTGAAGGCTAATTTTGCTTCTCAACAGGAAAAAAAAAAAAAAAAAACTAGAGAACAAGTTTTGATTCCAGGATCAAGTTACAGGCATACAATGTACATTAAAAAGTAGAGAGGGACCTAGCCATTCCCATCAATAAAGCAGAAGTTCAAAATAAAAACAAATAAACAACAATTAAAGAAAACAAAAGTGACTCTTTTTTCTTATCCTTAAGGAACTGAGGGAGATTTTTCTGTCTAAAATCAAATGTGGGGGGAAAAAAAAAACTAACCGGGTCCAGGAGACAGAGTCTGCACCGGCTTTAGGGCAGGGAAGGCAGGGGAGACAGCAAAATGTAGCACAAAACTAGGTGCAGAAAGAGCATCAGGCACCTTAGCAAGTTTAGTGTTCCATGTTCATCTACTGGAAATCTGAGTCGGGTCGCACTGTTCTCCAATAGGATAAGTGATCATTTCATGTCCATGAAATAATGGATAAAGGGCCTCTTGATACTGAACAAACTAGGGACCATGCAGTTTCCCAGACTAAGAAAACAGGCAGTAGACAGGCATGGTGGTGCACATCTATAATCCCAGCTACTCGGGAAGCTGAGGCAGGAGGAGCATAAGTTCAACATCAGCAACTTAGCAAGGCCCTAAGCAACTTAGCAAAACCCTGCTTCAAAATAAAAAAAGGGTTGGTGATATAGCTCAGGGGTTAAGCACCTCCATGTTCAATCAAAAAAAAAGAAAGTGGGGGGGGGGAAGAGAGGAAGGGAGGGAGGGAGGAAGGAAGGAAGGAAGGAAGAAATGAAGGAAGGAAGGAAGGAAGGGAGGGCAGTAAAGTCAGGGGTCTAATTAGATTGCTGAAACTGGAGCATCTAACCTAATCTCTGAGGTTGCACTGAGGAGTAACCCCAGACAGAAGTGTAAACCTGAATTTTTAAATAATCAGAAATTTCTAAAGAAAATCTAAAGTCATCCCTGACCTAATGCGATTAAATTCCAATAGAAACAAGGGAAAAGGTAACAGGAAGAGCAGCTGACAAATCCCCACAGGTACTCTCCAGTTGGCAAAGGAACAGGTCACAAAGGTGCCCTTCAGAGAAGGGTGTGGAAAGACTTCTTCCTGTCTTTCTATTCATTGTCCAAACTTAGAGAACACCTCTTCATCTTGGAAATAAGAACCCTTTAAATGGAACAAAAACCTTTTGCTTAACAGCAAATGAAGGTGTCCCTGGTGCAATTAGACACCTTTGTAGCAGTTCAATTAAAGGGTTTTCTATGTGCCATGTCATTTATCCTTTGACACACTTTTCTCACGTTTTCACACTGCCTTATCCTTGAATAGCAGAATTAATTCAACAGGAACAGAGCCAAATAGTTCACCCAACGATAGGACAAGTAACCTTTTGTTCTTTTGAAGACTGAGCCATTGGGGTAAAAATAATTGAGAGACACGTGCTGAAAGCAACTTAATAAAACTCTTCTTAGAATGACATGGACAGAATAGTACCTTTTAATCAGCAGGTGTTAGGGGGGGAAAGCAAGAAATAAAGAGAATAATAGAACAAATGATGAATTTTTATAAAAATGTTAAGAAATGAAAAATGAGAAATTCTCTATCCCAATTTTTTGAGGTGAATAAGAAACACATATGTTTATTCATATGTGTATATATATAAAATGTAGGAAAATGCAGAGAGTGAACTTCATTCTGGTTTATATAATTATCCTTGATCATCATTCTTAAGCAATATTTGACTGAATTTGAGAAACGAGGCAAAGATCTTTCTCTAGGTATCATTACCAGAAAAATACATTCATTCCCTGAGTTTGTTCTTACTCAATCTGTCTCTGTGAGTTGGCAACTCATATCCCTAGCTGGAAGGGAGAGAAACTGATTTAAACTTAAGGGTGTGAATTTTAAATCCATTATAAAGCTCATTATAAAACCACCATGGGGGTGCTGGGGAGATAGCTCAGTCGGTAGAGTGCTTGCGTTGTAAGCACAAGGCCCTGGGTTCGATCCCCAGCACCCCCCCACCAAAAAAAAAAAAAAAGAAAGAAAGAAAAAGAAAAACCACCATGGCTGTGAAGTCTCAGCAAGGTCCTGAGGTTTCACAGAAGTTCATCCACAATGTTGGCTTCCTGAGCCTGCCCTCATGGTAAGGTTCAAAAGCAGTTTCCAAAGTAAAGAACCACAGTCTTCTCTTTTCACTTACATGGGATTGAAATGTGCCATCTCCCAGTCTTCCTCACCGCATCAGGTCACCTTGGAAGCTGTGCGACCCCTCCCTATCCGGGAACTTCACTTCTCTAGTATCAGGTGACTGACCTGTGACAACAGGTTCACTGCATACAGCCCCAGATTCATTACACTGACCCTTCACTCTTGTTAAAAATCCTTTGACCATTCCCTAATTCCTTAATGAATAAATTATAAATTCTTAGCCAAATATTCTCAGTTAATAGTAATTTGGCTCCAATCTACTTTTCCCTGACACTTTGTCTCTCAGAAATTCTCTAAGAATATCCTATTTCTCTAGCCAAACTCAAGTATCGACAATTCCCCAATTAAGTGTCCCCCTTTTCTGCACTGCCATGTTGTGTGCCTTCTGGAATGGTCCATCTTCCCATCTCCCTCTGCACTCAGCAGCTTCAGCACTTGGAACGATGTGTTGTTCATGAGGCATTTGATAGGCATTTGTTAAAACAAGATATATCCTGTTAAAAGTCCCCTTTCCTAAAGTAAAGCAGATATAATTTCTTCTGGCTTTAACCTCTGGCAACACTTCATTAAGTCTTTTCTCATTACAGGTTGTGAAGCACTAATGTGCAAATCCAAAATGCTTCAAAATCTGAAACTTTTGGTGCTGACAGGATTCCAAAAGTGAAAAATTCCATACATGAAATTTTGTTTCATGCACAGAATTATTAACTATACTGTATAAACTTATCTTCAGGCTATGTGTATACAGTTTATTTGAAACATAAATAAAATTTCACATTTAGACTTAGGTTCCATTCCCAAGAGACTTCATTATATATATAATGTAAATATTTCAAAATTTAACAACAAATCTAAACCTGTAATAGTTCCAGTTCTAAGCACTTTGGATAGGGGATACTCAATCTGTATTATTGTTATTTCAAATTATAATAATCATAAAATTTTTTCAAACAATACATAGGGATATAAAATGTAGAAATTAAAAGTTATTCTTTTTTAAAAATATTTTTTAGTTGTCAATGGATCTTTTATTTTATTTATTTATTTTATATGTGGTGCTGAGGATCAAACCCAGGGCTTCACATATACCAGGCAAGTGCTCTACCACTGAGCCACAACTCCAACCCCAAAAGTTATTCTTAACCTTCCAATAATCCCCCATTTATTCCTCAGTAATAACACTGGTTAACAGTTCTTCAGCATCCTCTAGATGAACACATAAAGAACGTAAATTCTAAAAGGTGAGGGATCGTTTTTTGTTCGTCTCTGGATCCCTGAGTTGGAATAATAGTACCTCACAAAGAAGGCGGCATTCCATCAATATTTGTTGAATGAATGAACATTTGCACATATATACATCAAATGAATATATACAACATACTTTTATTTTTTAAGCTGATAATTCAAAAAGCAGAAATTTAGGTATTCTAAAGTAAAAAGGTATCTGCTAGCCAGTCTTGGTGGTACACGCTTGTAATCCCAGCAACTTGGGGAGGGGGAGGCAGGAGGATCACATCAGCTCAACGACTTAGTGGGACCCTGTCTCAAAATAAAAATAAAAGGGCTGAGGGTGTAGATCAGTGATAAAGCACCCCTAGGTTCAGTCCCAGTACCTGGGGGAGATATGGGGGAGGGAAGCATTGCTGAAGAAAAACACTCTGTTAATACTCTTCATGTTTCCCATATGATACCAGATGTATAGGGTTTTCCCTCACACTAAGCACTTCTCCAACTCTATGATCACCTACAAGTCAATTATAACATTAATACCTGGAGTTAGTACAGAGGCCACAGATCAAGGGCTCAGTCCCACAAGACTGTTCCTTACTTCAAATGCTAATCACAGATAGTGGGTCCCCTTTTATCTGACTTGGTTACAAACCAGGGATTCCCAAGACCCCTCTCCTTTGGTTCAAATATTTGCTAAGATGGATCACAGAATACATGTGAACACTTAACATTTACCTGAGTTAAGGATACAATTTTTTAAAAAACAGATGAACAGTCAGATGAAGAGGGACATAGGGCAGGGTCTGGAAGGGTCCAGAGCACAGTGGTTTCTGTCCTGTGAAGTTGGGGTGTCTGCCCTCCCAGTATGTGAATGCATTCACTAACCAAGAAGGTCTCTAAACCCCATACTTCAGGGATTTTTTATGGATGCCTCATCACATAGTCATTATCAATTATTAATTCACTATCCAGCTCCTATTCATTCCATTAAAATGGGATGAGGTAATTGAAATTTCCAACTTTCTAGTCATGGCTTAGTCTTTCTGGTAACCAGCCCCCATTCTGAGCCCATCAAAAGTAACCTCATTAAAGCAAAAGATGCTCCTATTACCCAGGAAATTCCAAGGGCTCTGGGAGCTCTGTGTCAGGAACTGGAGTCAAAGACCAAATATTAGAACAAAAGATGCTCCTGGTACCCCTATCCCTCAGGAAATGACAAGGGTTTCAGGAGCTCCGTACCAAGAATCAAGCAGAGGCCAAATATGTATTTCTTACGATGTCACAGGCCTGGCCTAATGAGACCCAGTTGCCATTCCCCAAAACAAGACTGCCAACTCGCTGTTACCTAGGACAGGCCTGGTAAGGATGAAAGACAAGTTTGGACAATATCACAACACATTTTAGCCATGTGTTCTAACAGCCATCCCAGAGAATCTTAATCAAGTTGTTATCCAATAATAAAGTAACTTTAAAAAAAAAAAAAGCTGCCTGTTCTATTGTTTCTCATGGAGATGATAACAAACAGAAACAAAGAAACAAATTAGGGAAATAAAAACAGGCACACACAATCGAAACAAGAAAAACCCAAAATATCTGAAGGATAAACCAGAAAAAGCCTGTTACGTAACTACAAAAGGGGAGAATGTTAACTCATGGAGAAGGGAGAAGGAAACAAAGATAATACCCAAAAATAAACAAACAAGCAAGAAAGGAAGAGAAACAGTCTCAAGACTGAGACTGCCCCTGTGGAACCAGTAGAGTGAGTTTAGGAAATAACTCCTGGCTAGCAGGATCCAAAGCACAGGTGCAACCACCTCTCAACCTCAAAGTTCCGCTTCACACAGTTCCCCCTGCAGAGCCTAAGACTCCAGGGGGAAAAGCAGCATTTACCTGCCAGGCTCAGCAACCCCAGGACTGAGTCAGACTCCCCTCCTCCCTGCCTGTCCTCAAACCGGCTCAGGGTTTCACACCACCATCCTTGCCACCTCCCATCCCTCCTCATCCTCAAATCTGCCGACTCTGCCTCCACACACCTGGAATCCACTGGCTTCCCTCCTCTCCCTCCTGTTGAAACTACCATCAACTTGGTCAGGTCTCCCTGCGTCCTTTCAATCTGTTCTCCACTTCAGCCAGTAAACCTGACCAGTCTCTCTTTTCACCCTTGGATGATTTCTCTCTATGCTTAGGATCAGCAGCAAAATCCTGAACAGGGCCCACAAGGTATCCTGTGTGGTCCCACCCCAGGATACCTCTCTGACCTCAGGACTTCCCATGTACTATGTACCCCACATGCTGAGCTCCAGTTGTTCTAGCCTCTGTCAGGGTCTCTACAAACCCTCCTCTCTGCACCTAGTTAACTTCTGTCATACTCAGCTCAATCACAGCATCCTGAAGGAAACCTAAAGCAGCAACCCAAGTTTTTATTTGCTTTCATAGAGTCAAGGGAGGATCTGGTCCTCCCTCACCACTATTTAGCACTGATCTCAATTTATGACCATTAACAAGGTTAAAAAACACTGGCTCTAGAGACAGACTACCTTTGTTGGATCCCATGTCTGCCACTTATTGACTGTGCGCCTCAGTCTTCTTATCTGTAAAATGGGGACAATAATACCTACTTCATGGAGTTGTTAGAAGGATTAGTTGCTCTACTGACTTAGATCTGAGGTCAGCAAACTCCAGTCCACAAGTCAAATTTGACCTGCTGCCTGTTTCTGTAAATAAAGTTTTATTGGAACACAGACACACTATTTGTTTAACTGTTGCCTGCGGCTCTGTTCAGCTACAATGGCACAGAAGTTAAGACAGAGACCATGTGGAACTCAATACAAATATTTACTATCTGGCCTTTACAGGAAAAAAAGTCTGACAATTCCTGGCATAGACTATACTTAATCTTCACAAATAAATATTAGTTATAAGATGGATAAATCTTGAAATCATTCGGCTAACTAAAAGAAATCAGTCACAAAATTCCATATATTACATGATTCCATTTATATAAAATGTCCAGAACAGGGAAACCTATAGAGATGCAAAGTAGATTAGTGGCTGTTGAGGGCTGGTGGTAGAAAGGGACCTTTAGCTGGTGGATAGCTAAAGGTCATGGCATTTTTTTGGGGAGGTGAAAAGTGGTCTAAAATCAAATGCGGTGATAGTTGCACAACTCTGTGAATATACTAAAAACTCTTAAATTAGATGCTTCAATTGTGAATTAAATTTTATGGCATGTGAAAATTGTGTGTGTGCCATACTGGGGATCCAACCCAGGGCCTCACCCATGCTAGGCAAGTGTTCCTCCAGCTCCTCCGGAGCTACATCTCCAGCTCATGCATTTTATCTCGATTATATCTTAATAAAGCTGTTCCCCCAAAACTGAGCTAATATCTGAGATTGTCTGATGGGAATCTGTCTCCTCATCAGCTGCAGGCTCCAGGGGAGCCAGGTCTGACTGGCTTCTTGTTTTGCCTGGAGCACCTCCCACAGTGCTTTCCACGCTCTCTGAGCTCAGAAAATATTTATTGGGTGAGTGGTTCAATGGCTGGGGGAGGAAGGAGCAGGAGTTAGTTGCCATTTCTCCCCAGTCAATGCAGAGATTTAAGCACTTAGTTCATTAGGAAAATATATGACATACAAACTGATTTCTCCTCGGAGTCTCAGCATGTGTAATTCAGCCACAGGGCCAGGCCGCACCCTTGTGTAAACACCTGAGATTTTTACACTAAGGCTTTTGTTTCCGTCCTCACTGGAACATAGCTCCTGGCCCTCTGAGTAAGCAAATCTTATATTTCCAGCCCAGAAAAATGGGCCCGGAATACTGATGAAATGGCTAGAATCTGGGCGCTGTCTCTCCTCCTCCTCACCCTCTTCTGACTCACCTGAGTTGCTCAATAAATAGTTGAGAAATGAATAAATCAAGAAATGACTACCTTTCTTTTAGCACATATGTGTTACTCTTTGCCTCCTCTTTTCTGCCACATAAAATTGTGAATGCTTTTCTTGTGAAAAATCAAGATATGTAAGGCTGAATACTTTCAAGCAGCTCAAAAAGCACTGCGGGGGTGGGGGGCGGGGGAGGGGTGGCGCTCCAGGCAAAATAAGAGGCAAAGTCAGACATGGCCCCTGCTTGCATGGAACCTGCAGGTGATGAAGGACAGACACTGATCAGGCCATCTCAGATGTCAGAGGAGTGTCTTAGGATACCTGTACAGCATAAGAGAGGTACACTGAGATACCTTAGCTCAATAGCTCCGAGTTTACACTCACAACTCAAGCTCAGGCTTGCTGAAGCAAGACATGGCCAGGAAGAAGTGAGAACCCAGAGTAAGCAGCCATGACATTTCACAAAAGCCTGCCAATAAGGGCTCAAGGGGGCATTTTATAGGTGAGAAATCTGTTGCTCCCAGGAGATGAAGGATTTCTATTCACCCTTTCATTAAAACATTTATTGAAAGCCTGCTACATCTCAGCTAATGTGCTCTGGATCGCATATCTCAGGCAGAGGAACTTCAAATCCAGGTGTGTCTGATTCAAAAAGTCATGTTCTTTACATTATAATTCAAAATCCGTGGCCAATCCAGCTACCACCCTCTTTCTCTCTCCTTCAATCCCGAAACTTCCATAGGGCATTGTCTACACTGTTGGTCTTCCCTTCCTTACCTACCACTCACTTCTCAAATTGCTACAAGCTGGGCTGCCCTGTCACTCCACTGAATTCTCAGGCAGGCTGCATACAACACCCCCATTGCTGAACCCAATGGGTCATCTCAGAACTTCCTGGAGATCTTAAAACCTCCGCCCGGGTCTCCTACCTTCTCCTTGAAATACTCGTCATCTTTGGAGTCTGTTATGCCTCACTCGCCTGATTTTTCCCCACTTCTCTGAACACCCTTCTCAGGCTCTGCCATGGGCTTGTTTTACTTTTCCTGTCTCTAACCTTCTTCCTTGATTTTTCTTCTCTTTTTGGAGATATTCCCATCTACGCCAATGGAATAAATTACCACTCATTTACTAATGACCTTCAAACCTTTACCTTCAGTCCAGTGTCTATCTGGCCTGAGCTTCATTAGATCGTATCTCCACTTACTTATTCCATAGACGCCTCACACTCAGCATTCCGGGACCTGTCTTCATCACTCACTAACTTCCTCCCCCACCGAAGTTCTTCACCTACACTTTTTCCAGTAAATGTTTCCATCATCCATTCGTTTGTCCAAGAATGAACTCGAAGCATCTTTAACACTTCCCTCTCCCTGACTCCTCCGTATTCAACCCAAAAGTTACCTCTTGAATACATTTTCTCTCCATGTCCAATGTCACCTCCAGATCAGGACATCATTTTCTCTTGGCTGGACCCCATGAAGGACTTTCGACCTTCACACTCCCATAAAGACAACACCCCAATCCCTCCAGCCTGAGGGATTTCCAGAACCAGTTCTGAGTATGTCTTTACTCAAAATCATTCAACTGCTCCTCCTTGGTCTTAGAAAAAGGTGGAAACCCCTGTATATTTCAAGTCCCTTTAGAATCCTTCAGAGCCTCATCTCTTCACCTTCTCCCTCACACTCTGGTCCTCAGTCCCACTGAACATCCCTCTCCTGGAATATGCCACGTTCAATCTCACCTCCTGGCCTTTCACAAGCCATCACCCCACACATCTGCTAACATCATTTAGGTGACAGCTTAGGAACCAATCACTTCCTCTGGCCAGCCATTCGGCACTCTCAAGACTGGGTTCAGCACCCCTGCTCTGTAATTCCACAGTACCAAGTCTCCCTCTCCTGGAGCACATACCACATTATACTGTATGAGTTTGTGTACCTGTGTGAATCCCAATAACCAGAAGATGAATTCTAGAAGAGTGTGTGCTATGCACCACCCTGTGTGCTCAGCACAGTGCCTAATATACAAGAGGTGTTCAAAAATATTTGTTGAGGGGCTGGAGTTGTGGCTCAGTGGTAGAGCCTAGCATGTGTGAGGCACTGGGTTCAATTCTCAGCACCACATATAAATAAATGAATAAAATAAAGGTCTAGCAACATCTACAAAATTTAATATGCATATACATACATACATATACATACATACATATATATACATATATAAATTTATATATATATATATATATATATATATATATATATATATAACAATGAATGAGAGAGAGAGAGAGAGAGAGAGAGAAATAGGACTCTAAGAATAAATTAACCTATGCTTACAAAAAGTATGACCAGTAAAGGAATGGGTATCTCTTATTTTAAAAAATCCTGCACATCTCTTCATCTTGGGCCTGATATTTCAGTTCTCCTTTGCAGAAAAATTGTTTAAAAAAGTGTTGATTAGGTTACTACCTCTGCTTCCTCATCCATTCTTTCCAAGGCCACCTCCAGTCAGGCTTCTATCCCTACCACTTACAAAGGTGGCTAACTTCATCAGAGTCACCAAGAAGCCCAACGAGCCCAAGGAGCACTCCTGATGTCTACCCTATTGGGTGCTCTGTAGCTTCAACAGGTGGGTCACACCTCCTTCATGAAACCCTGGCACTGACAGATTCCATGCCATCACACCCACCCAGTTCTCCTTCCTCGTCCCTGGCACTTCTTCTCAGTGTCCTTTGCTGACTTCTGCTCTTCTGCTAGACCTCTAAACACTAACAGATCCAAAAGGTCTGCACCTGTTACACACGCCACAGGTGATCTCACCCGGTCAGTCCACGGCTGTAAATGCACATGAGCAGCCACAGGCTATGGTCTCCCAAATCTCTAGCTTTCCCTTATTCTGGACCCTTACAACCAACTGTATGCTTGACTTCAACATTTGGATATCAAAGAAGCATCTCCCATCTACCATGGCAGAAATAAACTCTTGATTTCTCCAAAACTTACTCATCTACCAGTCTTGTTCATCACAATAAATTACAACATCTTCTCAATTGCTCAAGGCAAAAAAGAAATTGTCCTTGGGCTGGGGATATAGCTCAGTTGTTAGAGTGCTTGCCTTGCAAGCACAAGGCCCTGGGTTCAATCCTCAGCACCGCAAAAAAAAAAAAAAAAGAAATTATCCTTGATTTGTCTTTTGCCCACCCGACACATCCCCAATATTCACAAATACCCTATTAAGTCCATGGTTTTGATGCCATTGCTATAACCCTGGTACAAACCACCATAATACCTCATCTGAACTCCCACAAAAGCATCCTAATTGGCTCTCCTGTTCTCCTCATTCTCCCATGTTCCCCTCTCCATGTAGCAGCCAAAGTGATCTTTTGTCAAATGTAAACCAGATCATCTTACTCCTCTAATTAAAGTCTTCTAGGCAGGCATGGTGGCAGGCACCTATGGACCCAGCTACTTGGAAGGCTGAGGCAGGAGGATCTCTTGAGCTTGAGAATTTTAAGACCAGTCTGGGTGACAATGCAAAAACCTTGTCAAATAAAAGTAAAAATGAAGCCTTCCAAAGACTTCCCAGTGCATACCTCCTGTAGAGCTGGCAAATCTGTGCGGCTTGGCTCCACCTTGCCTGCTTCTCAATACCTGCTTAGGCCACCACAGTCCACGCTAGGCTGCTTTTGCAGCATGAATTCTCCAAGCTTCCCTCTAGCTTAAACCGGAATTCCCCTGCCTTAAACCGGAATGCTCTTAGCCTGCTCTCTGCACAGCAGCCCCTTGTGTTTGTTATTCCATCAGTCCTAAACTATCCCTCTGCAGCTAAAGAAGTCACCTACTCTCTCACTGAGCCATCCCCCAACCCACATAAACCCACTTAAATCTTCCACTTAGCACTTACCACATGCTGATATTTTCCTGGAAAAATATATACATAGAACTTTTCTAACTTAAATATAAGCACCAAGGCTTGTGAAGCTTATTGGAGTTTGTTCACCTTAGTATTTTCCTACCTGAAGTAGGTAGGTCTCAGGAAATATTTGCTTCAAGAATGAATCAATGAACAGATTCACCTGTGCTCATAAAAATCAACCACTTTATGTGATAAAGTGCTAAAAGTGAACTGATCTGAAATATTTTGTTTCAAAAACATCAAAACCCCCAGGAAGTTGTTTCTTTGGTTTTGTTGTTGTTGTTGTTGTTTTGTTGCAGTACTGGGGATTGAACCCAGGGCCTCATGCATACTAGGCAAGTGCTCTATCACTAAATTATATCCCCAGAAAAGAACCCCCGAAGGTTCTGGCAATAAAACATACCGACTAGGCAGACAGCAGAACTACATGGTCGTACTAGTACCCACTATTAAAAATCCTGCTTAACTCAAGAAAAGGCTAATAATTCCAATGTTCAGAAAGATCTTAAATGTTCTCAAATTTTAAAAGGGTTGTTTTGTTCTGCATTTGATCCGGGTGCCTTTTACCTTGTAACAGGACACTGTTGATGCAGTAGGTAAGCCCCTGTTCAGTAAAGGCAAGAAAAAACAACGTTTAACCAGTGAGAGCTGCTCACCTCACAGGCCAGCAGCAAGAAGAGCAAGTGGGTATTCTTTCTGCCATTTTCTTCCAATAGCAATTCGACATGCATCACAGACCCACCAATGATCAGGAGATTATTCATTAAAATTTGATCTCTTGCCAGGCATGGTGGTGCATACCTGTAATCCCAGCAGTTCAAAAGGCTGAGACAAGAGGATCACAAATTTGAGGCCAGCCTCAGCAACTGGCTGATGCCCTAAGCAACTTAGTGAGATCCTCTTCTTAGTGAGATCTTTATTTAAAAAAAAAAAAAAAAATGTAAAAGGCTGGGGATGAAGCTCAGAGGTAAAATGCCCCTGGGTTTAATCCCCAGAACCAAGAAAATAAATACATAAAAATAAAATGAAATACCTCTCCTTCAAAGATACACTCAGTAAAAACTTCAAAATATTTTATTTCTCTCATAAATCATTCATATGCTTTCATCTACCACTTTTAAATGACTCTAAAAATATATGGTGATAGTAAACTACCACTCTGATACATGTTAAAAAAAAATAAATGTAGTTATCTTTTACTGAAATTTCCCCAAATGATTTAGAAAAATAGAGTCATTCAGAGAAATTATAATTGCTGATGTTAAAATCAGATCAGAAAAGTTACCTAAGGGCACACTTAGAATGCCCTCCAAATTTCAGAATGTTAGATCACACACTAAACCCTCTGAATGCTTATAAATTAATAAACTACATTAGCTTCTTAATCTCCCATTTTCAAAGTGATATTTTAAACTTTTTTTTTCTGATACACTACTTCAAACTCTAAATAATTACACCCCTGCCCGACACAGATGCATACACAAAAGCTCAGAAAATCTTCTCTCTCTCATGGGGCTAATTAAAAAGGATTTTTATTTCTATAAGGAATGAATGAGATCTTTGTTAACCCACTTTAACAGGACTCTAAATGACCCTGGATTTATCGTGCCCTAGTTTTCAAAATGTAACTGACCCAGAATAATATAATCTTATCTCCAAACTCCTGGCAAAAACAGAACCAAAGTTCCCAGAAGCCAAAACTGAACATAAAAATCTAAAGAAAAAAATATAGATAGTTAGGTATATCTTTTTCCTTAAAATTACTGTATAGTACAACCACAAAAGCTCTTATTTTATTTTCACTTAATTGGTATGTTTTTAAGATGATAAAGCTTTATAATGCCAAGACAAATAACCTTCCAAGAAAACACAGCAAAAGACCATATCAACTACTATGATTATCAGAACTTCCTGGAAGCTTTGTGTTATTATGGTACAACACTGATAGCCAGTGAAGAACTGTAACTTGATTGTTTTCTCTGGGTGTAATAATCATCCAACCAGCCAAAACAGACACCAGACATGATTTGCTTTTACTCTTAATAAGTGAGCAGTTTGAACTGATTAGGGAAGCAAAATTATTAACTGCTAATACACGTCTTTCTCTTGCCCCTCATTCATCATTTCCATCAAAATTCCACCCAGAAATTCCGTTGCAAAGTGGTAAAAATTCCACTTGGAAGACTTCTAATGAATTCTATTCCTCTTTCTAAGACTTCACAGGGATTCATTCACAGCCACAGGTAGAACAGAGATTCTCTGAGAAACATGATACTAAACATCACAGGCACACACCTCACTGCCTCGTGACTAAAGAAATCACTGTTTCCATCCTAACCTGCCAATTTTCATGAACAGTGAATGATTCTTTTAATTCAGGATACTTTATAGAGCTTTGTATTTTACACTGAAATGGCCACTTCATTATTCATTATGCAATTGTTTACTGAAGGCCTAAAATATTCAGAAACTTCATTGGCAATAAAAGATAAGGCACTATTGTACTCAGGGCACAACGTGCACTTGCAGGAATTCAGGATTATTGAAGTAAATAATACCCAAAGATGAGAAGAAACCCCAGGAAAAGCAGCAATTACATGGAACTAAGTCAGAAGACAACAAACCCTAGAGAACCCTTGACCAAACTATGATTTTTTTTTAATTTATTTTTATTGTAAACAAATGGGATATATGTTGTTTCTCTGGTTGTACATGAAACAAAGGCGTACCACTTGTGTAATCATACATTTACATAGGGTAATGGTGTTTGATTATTATTAATTGTTATTTTTTCCTCCCCCCCACCCCTTTTTTCCCTCTATACAGTCCCTCCTTCCTCCATTCTTTTAACAATGATTAGAATACATAATTCACCTTTCAAAAAATGTCATATGAATTTAATTTTTATTCTTTACCTCCTTAAAACTGAAACATGAAAAGATAACCCAGACAACAATTCTAGAAATACTTTGGTTGAATTTTTACGATGGATACCAAAATTAGGCACATGACCCTATATAGTGATTGGATCTGCATCCCAGGCACTTCCACCTTGACATCCACTTGTAAAAGCAAACTTAGACTACACACTTTTGAAGGTGCTTCATCTAGTTCCCTTGTCCCCTTAACACCCAGCACCCTGCACATAGCTGGCCTTCAGCACTTACTAAGTCATGTAAATTAAACATGACAGCTCATTATGGTGCTTCCAACCTAACCTACTAAATATGGATAATGCTTTTCATTCTGAGAGTAGAATATTTTTAATTAACAGATAACATTGTCTTTTTTTATTATGTACAATATGATCAGATTTTTTTTGGGGGGGGGTTGGGAGGGATACCAGGGATTGAACCCAGGGATGCTTAACCACTGAGCTACATTCCCAGTCCTTTTTATTTATTTATTTAAATTTTTATGCTTATATTTTTTTAAGACAGGGTCTTGCTGAAGTTGGCTTTGAATTTGCAATCCTCCTGTCTCAGTTCACTAGCCACTGGAATTACAGTCATACACCACCACACCCAACTACAACATGATGTTTTGAAGTACATGTACGTTATAGAATGGTTAAATATAGATAATTAACAGATGCAAGACCTCATACACTTGTCATTTTGTGGTGACAGCACATAACATCCACTCTCTTTACATTTTTCAAGAATACAACATATCATCACTAACTATAGTCACCTTGCTGTAAAATAGGTCACTTGACATTTAGTCCTCCTATCTAACTAATTCTGTATCCTTAATCTGTATAATTTTTTTTTCTTTTTTCTTTGTTTTTGGTACTGGGGATTGAACCCAGCTTAACCAGTGAGCCACATCTCCAACCCTTTTTATTTTTGAGACAAGGTCTCCCAGAGTTGCCTAGGGCCTTGCTAAATTGCTGAGGCTGGCTTTGAACTTGTTATCCTCTTACCTCAGTCTCCCAAACCACTAAGATTACCGGTGTGTGCCACCATGCCCAGTTAGATAATTTTGTCCTAGCTAGATAATTTTTAATGTTACTCCAAATAAGAAATAAAATGAAAGTCTCCCTTCAGATGGATACTCCGTAAATAATGAATATATTCAAATGGATAATAACCTAACTATAGAGATTCACATTTCACTATGGAGCTCTACCAAGCAATGATACCCACCCACAAGACACAAGAGGGTTTTTCACTGTTTTACAATACATCATCTAGATAACAGCAGCACTGAATAAAACATAGGCGTATTGTTTGAAATGACACAATAACTGGGCTGAACATGTTTGTACGCAGGTCCATGCAGATGGTTAACCATTCACCCGCCTCTTGGCAGGACTGCATGAAGGGTAACTCCTCGTGTGGTGGTAAAGGTAACAGAATACACTCTTTCCTACCCAGTGTCTAATGCAGGATGACATTCTTCAGCTCAATGCTAATTTTCTAAGACATTACCTATATCATTTTTGAAAACTAAATAATTTGCTTCTATTAAATTATGTCCTTTTTTGGCCAATAAATTACATGTTGTTTCTGACAAAATGTGCAGTAATTATTTTCATAGGATAAAAGGGAATGAAACACTACTTTGTCAAGTGAAAAATCCAAATGGAAAGATTTAAAGATTCTTTAATGAATGCCTTTTTTTTTTTTTCTTTTCTTTTTTTGGTACCAGAGATTGACCCCAGAGGTGTTTAACCACCAAGTCACCTCCCCAACCCTTTTTTATATTTTATTTAGAGACAGGGTCTTGCTGAGTTACTTAGGGCCTCACTAAATTGCTGAGGCTGACTTTTAAACTCAAGATCTTCCTGCCTCAGCCTCCCAAGTCTCTGGGATTACAGGCGTGCACTACTGCACCTGGGCTTACTATGAATGCCTTTCAATAGTCTGGATTTCCGTATCTTAAATTTATTTACAGTGTCATTCAGAGTAAGACAAAATGCCACACACTAAAATTCAATTTTTACATCGATGCGATCAAAATCATAAATACAATTCCTTTTTCTTCCTAACCACTCCAAATATTCCTCCTGCTAGACCAAAGAACATAAACATCAATCTACAAAAAGTACCTCCAAATCCCTTTATACAAATATTTTCTCCAAGATAATACAAAGATGAAGAAAAAGAAGGAAGTCACTTGCTTTCTTACAAAGCACCCTGATTTTCAGGCCTGCTTCCTTTCAGTCCCTGCACACATGGGATATCTGTTCTCACAGCATATCAATGATGAATCACCACATTTCAATTCAGGCATTTTAATTTTTTTTTCTGGAGTGCATTATTCCAAGCCAAGGTGTAGCCATAATTTCCTCACCTCAGATGAAGTTTTGCTTAAATAAAGTAGGCTTGATAACTTAAGTAGACCATTGTACTACATCTATCTGCCTCTAAAAGAAAAAAAGTTCTTAAATGAAAAGGGGGAAAACTTTCTTATAAGCGTTGATCTTGAACCTCTCAAATTACAGAAAACTTCCATTCTCAAACTACTCCAAGGTTCAGGAAGCACATGTGAACTACAGGTCCGTTTACATAGTGAACAAAGACAACTGCTTTTAAGATTATTGCCAATAGCCTTCAATTAAGTAGAACATAATGGTAATAATATTGTCTATCAATTTTTGGGTTTTTTTTACCCAAATAGCTAACAATCCTACCATGAAACCATAGTTACCTTCGGAAATGTATACAGATTAGTTGATTCCTCCCTCACTTCCTTCCTTCTTTCCTTTCTTCCTTACTTCTTTCCTTCCTTCCTGCCTCCACTTGAGCTAAAAAAAAGCTTTAAAAATCCACTAATAATATGGAACTTAACTTTGGGAAATGTACTAATATCAACAAGTACCTTTTATAGGTGTGGGAATTTCTTGATATCACGGGTATCTCCTGAGTGTCCCTGGCTAATGTGAACGAACCCTGCCAGATGTCACCTTGATAACACTGTGGTACTGACTTCCCATTTCTCCCCCATGGACTGATGCATCATGCACTGTGATCCTCTAAACACACACGTAAGTAAACTACTCAGACTGGCTAATTCATAGCAATGTCATTTTCCTTGCTTAATATCCCATACCAGTCTTCTATTGTAAAGCAGATTGTATGACCTCGTTATAATTCAAAACATGCTACATTTCTAGTAATTTGCTAGATATTTTGGGCAACTTATAAACCTGAGATCACTTAGATGACCTAAAGATATCCATCCACATTCTAGATTTAAGTTTGCTCTGGACAGAAGAGAGTAAGGCTGAGACTTAATAGACTCTCAGAGAAAGCTGGTAGGGAAATTGCTCCTACCAAATTGTTCTTTGAAGTTTGCCAGAAGGAGTGCCATACAGGGAAAAGAAAACTATATCCAAGTCAAAACATAGTTGCTCACTAGCTGTGTGACTCTGGGAAGGTAATTCAGACTTCCTGAACCTCAGCATCTCTGTTCACCAAACATATAAAGATCTACCTTACAATGTGATTATAAAGATCAAATGAGATAATGTAGATCAAATGAGGTAATGCCAAAGTGAGAGTAAGCTAGAACATGCCACGCAAAAGTCACTAGGTTTACTCTGTAGTGGGGAACAAAGTATTATTAAATATAATAATTATAATACTACAAGTGTTCAAATAGACATAAGAGGGGAGCAGAGGGCACAAAACTTCAGCCTAACACAGAAGAGCTCATGGAGGGGACTGAGGCTGGCTGACCTTGGGGTGGATGAGCTGGACTTCCATGGTCAGAGAAGCTGTCAGAGCTACGGAATGAAAACCTCAGCAAACGCACACAGGCAAGGGGATCTGGCCCCTGGGGAAAACGTGGGGCTGGAACACAGGGTGCCTACTGGGGTGTGGTAGGAAAGGATGGCAGAGAGAAAGGCGAGCCCCAGATCAGAGAAGACCTGTACTACACCAAGAAGTCTAGACCTGCCCTGTGTATGCTGGGAAGTCACAGAAGAAAAGTATCAACGACAACAAAGTCAAATCAAAACTCCTGCTTTACAAATTTTTCCTGTGTACCAGGAGATTTCTGCTGTCGCTGGGTGTTCCTGTACAAAGACTTTAAAACAAACATGTGACTATAAATATATAAAAATAAATGACAATACATTTATGGAGTCTTTACTCAGTGCCATGTACTGTGCTGAGCCCTTTGTGTTCCTTTCTCTTGGGGAAAACTGCAATGAGGGCGTGATCATCCATATTACACCAATGAGGAAACTGAGAATCAAAAAAAGACAAGTCTCCTGTCTAAATTCAAAGAGCCACTAAACCACAGAACCAGCATTAAAAATTAGATCTACCTATTTATTGTAGCCAAAATGCTGCAGAAAAATAAACACTTTTTTTCATATAAATGAAAATTTGATTCTAACTACTTATTAATATTATGAGGTATTATAAATATAAAAAAATTGGGGGAGCCAGACTGGGACTCTGCACCAGTTACTTCTGATCAAATCATGACAACAGGATAAATAGAAGGAAAAATTAATGGGAAAAAAAATGAAGAAACTAGCCAGGTGTGGTGGTGAAGGTCTATAATCTCAGCAGCTCGGGAGGCTGAGACAGGAGGATCCCAAGTTCAAAGTCAGTCTCAGCAACTTGGCAAGGCCCTAAGCAACTCAGTGAGACCCTGTCTCTAAATAAAATAAAAAAGGTCTGGGGATGTGGCTCAGTGGTTAAGTGCCCCTGGGCTCAAACCCTGGTACCAAAAAAGAAAAAAGAAAAAGAAAAATTTTAAATTCCTACCTCAAGTAGTACTTTCAAACAACTTAAATGTTTCTTACTCTATAAAAATCACAGTATTTACTTTTTCTTTTTAATTTTAAAACCATATTATAGTTTTTTTTTAATTTTTTATTTGTTCTAAGTTATATATGACAGTAGAATACATTTATGCATTTTAATAAATCATACATAAATGGAGTATAATTTCTCATTTTTCTGATTGGACATATTGTAGGATCACAATAGTCATGCAGTCATATATATACATGAGGTATATATATGTTTCACTCTACTATCCTTCCTACCCCAATCCCTTCCCCTTCCTTCACTCCCCACTACCTAATCTAAAGTAACTCTATTCTAAAAACCTGATATAGATATAACCTATTCCAATAGCTATGGATTTCCATCTTAACCTCAAGGACAAGAAGATAATCATTCAAAAGACATTTTTAATCAAGAAAATACTAGAAACTCATCTTAGATTCTTTATCATAAATTACTTTTTTAAACTATGACTTTTAACTAATGTTAAATATCATATGGTACTATCCATAATCTTTATATTAATTTAAAATACATAGTTTTATAAATACAGATTTTCAATAGCCTTCATTCTTCTATACTGGCTAACTCTACAACTCCAAGATTAGCTTTCTCAACAATATAAAGTCTAGTGGCTAAAGAATTTTCAAATTACCAAACTCCACAAAAAGCACTTTAAAAAAAAAAAACAGTATTTGAGATGCACATACATAACTGAAAGATATATAACATTACTAATATTCCTTTCTATTGAGGCAAAATAGGCAGAATAAGGATATATATGTATTTAAAACAGGCTACGCAAAAAGATACAAAATAAGTACAAACAATGCCAAGCAAACTATAGTTAACTAATTGGTAATGCAAATAAAATGCATACTTTGAGAATAAGAAAACAGAGATACCAAATTCCTAGAGAGCCAGACAGGAATAAAGACATTTAAGTCCCACAGACAGAAAAGGTTGTACAGTTGGAAAAATACATGTGTTTTAAAAATTATAAGAGATAGAAACCAGTAGGATTTGTGAAAAGATGAGGGTTGTTTTACACAGTATCTGCATGTGTTACCCCATCAGATCTCAATTACCTTGTAGTGAAACCTGGAGATCATCAATGCCCAAGGAAGTCTGTTGGTCTTTCGGGGCAAGGTCAGGACTAGATGCCATTTTTTGACTCGATGGAGATTATATCATGTCCATCTCAGTTACAGAAGTGAACTGAAAGTGAAAAGGGATAAATGTTCATTAGTAACTCTGCAGCTCTGCATTTCTGGTAAATGGGCCCTGCCAGAAAATAGCAACAAGCAAACACTGCCCTCCAAAAGAAGCACAGCTTTCTGGGAATGTTTCCGTAGTTCATGGAGAACAAAGTAACTACGCCTTCTTTTTTGAATCATAATCAAGATTTTGCCCTGTGACCTATTCATGCTCTTTGGAGCTGCTGGCAGAACTCCAAAAGAACTAACATTGTAGATTCCATACCAGCCCCGAAAGGGAAACTTAAATTCAGTAACTTTCTAGAGGAAATAAAGTCGACAGAAACTGGTATCTCAGGCATTAGCATGGGTGTTGTTAACCTTCAACCACCAAGAATTTTCTTCAGAACATTTTATTTAATTTAGTTCCTTTTCTGCTCCATAAATGTTGCCACTCACTGGTAACAAGAGCTGTGCCTGCATAACTTGAAAAGTAAAACTTAACAAAAAAAAAAAAAAAACCAAATATATCAAAAAGAATTCTTTAATGAGCTCTCTACTATAGTTTTCCCAACAACTTGTTCTTCCACCTACACATTTCCCCCTCAGCCCACCTTGGGTCTCTTGAATCTTACTCACTTACATATGTTGGTGTGGTGCTGGGGATTGACTCTAAGGCCTCATGCATACGAAGCACCTGCTCTATCTCTGAGTTACACCCCACCCCTTCACCCCTTGAGTCTTTTCTTCCAATAAGATTCTTACATCACAGCTCTTTAAAAACATTGGGATTGGGGTGTGTGTGTGTGTGTGTGTGTGTGTGTGTGTGTGTCTATTAATTTCTGGGAACTGAGAATAAAACAATGACTTCTTCAAGCAGATAATTAAATAATAGAATAAACGGAACCAAATGTATGCACAGGGCTCAGGGTGTAGCTCAACAGTAGAACACTTGTCTGTTATGTGCCGAGCCCTGTGTTTGATCCCCAGCACCACAGTTGATCAATCAACAAAATAAGTTGTATGGACAGTTTTGTCACCAAGTAAGTACTGCATGAAGTTAATGTTATAATCTATGTGTTGGGCCACTGCTCAGGGCAGAGCACTTGCCTAGCATGTTAGAAGCCCTGGGGTCAATTTCCAGCTGCGGGATGGGGAATGGGGGCAGTGGGGGAGCGTGGGACAGGGAAACAGTGTTGAATATATGGTCATGTACTGAAAAATACCCTAACTCTGCTATGACTAGAAATTTATCATAATAAAATGTTGAAGGGAAAACTAAAAAATAAGTCTGAGGCCAACAGTTAGATATAATCAATCATATTAAATATTAAATAGACTTTTTAAATATGCAAAGGATAAAAATCATTAAACAGTTCAAAAATCTTTCCATCCCTTCTTCCCCAATGTTTCTTATCAAAACCCCTCCTTTTATTATCTCTCCTGTGGATCACTGTTACTAAAGATTTTAGCTACCAAATAAACTTTCTCAGTAATTCAGTTGCTTACCCTCTGAATTAAGATGCATCAGAACCAGCCAGAGCTAAGAGTCCACTGAGTTGATTCATTCTAACTAAAAGGAATGGCTATTTATTAGTTCCCAAGGGCCCAGCAGCCTGCCAGTATAAAGACACAGATGTCCTCAGACTTGTGATATACCGAGGATCTTCACTACCCCTTTCCACACCTTCCAGTTCCTAAACCCAAAGTGGAGACAAAGAACTAACTCTGCTATGACTAGAAATTTATCATAATAAAATGTTGAAGGGAAAACTAAAAAATAAGTCTGAGGCCAACAGTTAGATATAATCAATCATATTAAATATTAAACAGACTTTTTTCACAGGAGAAAAACTGAATCCAGAATGAATTTCCTATTGTTCTATCCCGGGTTATTTTTAAAAAGGAGGGGGAATAATAACAATAGTAGCAGCCACTTTGTGCAGCACTTACTATATATAGGCACTGTTCAAAGCACTTTGCATATGCCACCCTTTAAAAGAATTGTCTGAGCTAGGTACTGCAATTATTCCCACATTTGAAAAGACAACCAGGAAGCCGGGTTTGGTGCCTCATGCCTGTAATCCCAGTGGTTCAGGAGGCTGAGGCAGGAGCATCAAGAGTTCAAAGCCAACCTCAGCAACTTAGCAAGGCCCTAGGCAACTCAGTGAGGCCCTGTCTCAAAATAAAATACAAAGGGCTGGGAATGTGGCTCAGAGGTTAAATGATCCTGAGTTCAACCTCCAGTACCAAAAAAAAAAAAAAAAAGACAACCAAGATGCACAAATATGATATGCAGTTGTCTAAGGACACATAGCTAATAATCAACGGAGCCAAGAATTGAATCTAGTGGTCAGGGCTTCAGAGTCTGTACTCTAATCAACACATGACTGTATTCCCACAGATAGCTAGGAGTTTGCCATGTGTCATTAATTTTTTTTTTTTTTAAATAGTACTAGGGCTGAACTCAAGGGTACTCTGCACTGAGCTACATGACCAGCTTTTTTTTGTCTTTATTTTGAGACAGAGTCTCTTTAAGTTATACAAGCTGGCCTTGAACTTGTGGTCCTCTTGCCTCATCCTCCCAAGTCACTGGGATTACAAGCATGCGCCACTGTAATCGGCTCTTCTTTTATTCATTGACTCAACAGACACTGCTATGTACTAGAAGCTGATCTCAAAGAATCCAATCTGAGAATGACAAATGAATACAGTAAGAAGCACAGTCCTCTAAGAGAGGAGTGTAGTGGATTCTCTGCAGTGGATTCTCCAGAAGGCATGCAAGCCTCATCACTTGAAGGTGGAGATGGACGTGACCATCAGCGGCTGCAATGGATAGAATCTGTATTTCCCTCAAGATTCCAAATGAAACCCTCACGCCCAAAGGGACAGTACCGAGTGGTGGGACCTCTGAGAGATGATGTCATGAGGACAGAGCCCTGATGAATGGGATTAGGGCCCTTATAAAAAAAGGCTTCCACTTTCGCCATGCCGGGTTAGAGTAAGAAGATGACTGTCTGTGTGGAAGTGGGCCCTCACCAGACCCTGTATCTGCTGCCAACTTGATCTTGGACTTCCAAGCCTCTAGCACCAAGAGAATTAAGTTCCTGTTATTAATCTTATTCTTTTAATTTTTGCAAGACTAGGGCTCGAACCCAGGGCCTCACACATACCAGGCAAATGTTCTACTACTAAGCTATACCCCCAGCCCTCTGTTATGTGTAAGTTACCCAATTTATGGTATTTTGTTAAGAGCAGCCTGAATGAACTAAGATAGGAATTATATGTATTAAAACAGCATCTCACTCTAAATAGCCTCATTAGCACTGGCATCATTTGGATGGTAACTTGAACTTGGTAAGAGCATCTCTGAAAATCACTCACTGCCACTATTAGTCAAATATGAAGTACCAAATGTAGGGGAAAGAACACGTATTTTCTTATTTATAAGAAAACATTTTATTTATGAAAATACTTCATATTTATATTAAAAATAAAAACAGAAGAATAAATAACAAGCTAAAAACAAGCTAATAACCAAATAACAAAATATTCCCATCCTAGACTGTGTCTGAAATTCACTGTAATGTATATTAAAGCTGTAGGGAAATTTTGGTAAAAATGGCAAAAAAAATAAAAAACAGAATTTAAGATAACTAGATGTCTGTTTGACTTTAACTGTAAATATTTATTAGCAAACATGTCAATAAAATAATTTTTATATCCTGAAGAACTTTTTTATGATTGCATTTTATCTGTTCTAATTAGTTATACATGACAGTAGAATGCATTTATGCATTCTACTAAAGCATACATAAATGGAGTATAATTTTTCATTTTTCTGATTATATATATTGCAGGATCACATCAGTCATGCTGTCATATGTACACAGGTAAAAAAGTCTGTTTCACTCTAATCTCCTTCCTTCCCGCATACCCCTTCCCCTCCCTTCACTCCCTTCTACCCAATCTAGAGTAACTATTTTTCCCTAGCACCCCACCCCTTTTTGTGAATTAGCATCTACAATATCAGACAAAACATTCGGCCTTTGGTTTTTTGGGTTTGGCTTATTTCACTTAGCATGATACTCTCCAACTCCATCCATTTACCAGCAAATGCCATAATTTCAAATTTCATTCTTCTTTAAAGCTGAGTAATATTCTATCATATATATATATATTAATATATATATAACATATATATATATATATATATATATGCCACATTTTCTTTATCCTTTCATCTATTGAAGGAACCTAGGTTGGTTCCATAGTTTACTATTGTAAGTTGAGCTGCTATAAACATTGATGTGGCTGCGTCACTGTAGTGTGCTGATTTTAAGTCCTCTGAGTATAAACCGAGGAGTGGGATAGCTGGTGGTTCCATTCCAAGTTTTCTGAGGAATCTTCATACTGCTTTCCATAATGGTTGCACCAATTTGCAATCCCACCAGCAATGTATGAGTGTACCTTCTTAGAGCTTCTAAAAACATCCATCAAAAGTGAAACCAAACTTTGAGTACTGAATCAATGACAAGTGTCATTGGCCCAGAGAGTCCTAGCACAATTATTTATCAAACATGCTACAGCAGAGATGAGGATTTGATTGAAGATCTTTTTTATGATATTCCCAATGGAATTTTATTTGGTGACAATGAAAAAGAGTTCACATTTTCACATAGGAATTAGCTTGTCAAATAGGGCCCACGGAAAGCTGGAACAGAGGAGAGAAGATAAGCTTGGGGAGATTTCTCAGCATTTGCACTGAGAAGCCAGAAAGACTGAAAAGGGAAAGCAGAAAGGGGGAGGGTTTGGTCCAGAGTCACAGGGTCTCTGTCAGCCAAAAGTGCGTCACTCCCGAGGGGAGCCCAGGGCTGCTTCCTCAAGGGGCATCTCACACCGCCTGCCTCGACCCTTTCCACTAAATGTTGCCACAATTATGTAACAAATCAGTGTTTAGAATTAAAATAAATGAGGTTATTATTAAAAGTGAATAATGGACCTTCTTCAGGAACATAAGGAAAGATTGGGTGAAGAATTATTGTAGTGGCATTAAAGCTTCTAAGATTAAATGAAGTAAATGTGGAATTGTGTTTTAAAAATTCACGTGCAATAGTACACACACTTTTATAAATGGCGTGAGCTATTTTGAAACGACGGTGGTTTGCTTATGCAATATATCTTAATATGTCTGTGGTATCTACAAAACCTCAAAACACTAGTGAATTTCCCTTTTTAAAAGAACCTTGGTATTTACTTTGGTTTATTATGAATGGAAGGCATTCAATGAAATCTGAAAACAGGTTATTTCCAATGAGTGCCTTATGGGTGATTTTTATTTTCTACTTTTTGCTAATCTTCATTTTTAAAATTTAAAATGATAAATGCCCATGTATGCTACAATAATCTTTTTTCTTCTTTTTTCTTTTATTTTGATGAAATGCCAATGAAATAGGGAATAAAGTATTATGTAGTTCAGGGTCAGTTTTTCAAACCACATGCTACAGAACTTGCATATCTATATCTTCATAATGAGAAAAATGCCAGAAACAAAGTATTAGGAAAAAGTCTCTGAATTTGTTTAAAATGTCTAGAAAACACTCCCCAAATGTTTTTGGTAACTCAACGCGTCTTTCATGTTTTCAGCATTAGATAGTTTGCTAATGATCCCTGCCAGTCTAACAAGGGAAAAGTCACTGTCAATAGTGAGAAAGAGGTAGCTACCCTAAAACTGTGTCAATAGTGAGAAAAAGGTAGCTACCCTATCTTTAAAGGTTGATCAGAAGGAGCACACAGGGTGTAGTAAGTACATTCACTTATTCCTTATTAACAGTGATTTGAATTCCAACATTTTTCCTGGGGCATCTCCCTTGTTCTTTTTTTCTATTCTTAATCTGCACAATAAGGTCCTTCAAGGAATTGTAAAACATCTCTCCTTGGTCAGCTAAGTAACGAAGTCCTTCATAGCAAATGATAGTTATTAACTTTGATCTGCTTACAACCCCACAGCAGAAAGATGGTAATACAATGGCAATAAGTTTCTTCTTCTTTTTTTTTTTTTCCCTGGGTGGGGGATGCGGGTATCAGGGATGGAACTCAGGAGCACTTGACCACAGAGCCCCATTCCCTGCCCTAGACAGGGTCTCGCCGAGTTGCTTAGGGTCTCGCCAAGTTGCTGAGGCTGGCTTTGAACTTGGGATCCTCCTGCCTCAGACTCCTGAGTTGCTGGGATTACAGGCCTGCGCCACCACACCTGGCTAGCGTCTTCATTTTTTTCCCGTTAACTTTTCCTATTATTTATCCTGTTGCCATGATTTGAACAGAAGTAACTGGTACAGTCCCAGACCAGGTGATTTTTTTAAGGTCCCTAGTAATTCCCCCCTAGGCACTTTATTCTTACAATGATCACTACCACAAAAGGCCAGAATAATCAATCCTATCAATTCAGTGTACTTTTGAAAAATAAACAGTCGCAAGTCTCAGTTTATAATGCTGCTGGCCTTGTAATCTCGGAAGGCAGCGGTGCCGCTCACAATCAATACCGAGGGTGCTGCTCAGCCACCCACTTAACCGTAATGAGGGCATCCTGTGGGAATGCAGCCACCTCCCTAACAGCCTTCCGCTGGCCTTGACCGAGTCCCAGATGCTCTCCCCTGCACAAACACTGCTGGAGAACGGCAATGATAATTCTCTCCTTCAAGAGTGGTTGTTGGAATGCAATGGAAAAACACCTAAAACTAAAATCTACAAAAACAACATTGATCGAGAGATTACTGCAGGAGATGTACTACGGTATATATATGGTAGTTAATATAGCCCACGAAATTAATTTATTGAGATTATCTTTCTTCTTTCTTTCTTTCTGTATATACTGGGGATTGAAGTCAGGATCTATACCATACTGTTTCTTAATCATCAGTAAAAAGCAAGAGCTAGGGGTTAGGTATATAGCACAGTGGGAGAACACTTGCCTAGCATGAGCAAGGCCTGGGCTCAATCCCCATCATAAATAAATAAATAAGTGCTAGTTACAATACGAAAATAAAGAGTTTTTTTTTTAAAACACTTAGGAATGAAAACTTCCAAGACGAAAAAACCTGATGTGGGAAATCAGTATACGTTTTATTTAGCTTTTTCTTTGCTGTGACTAAAGATCTGACCAGAACAATTTTAGAGGAGGAAGGGTTTATTTGAGGGCTCACGGTTTCAGAGGTCTCAGTCCACAGAAGTCCAGCACCATTCCTCAGGGCTCCAGGTGAGGCTGAACATCATGGCGGAAGAGTGTGGCAGGGAAGCAGCTTGCATCATGGGGAAGCAGAGAGAGTCCACTTGCCAGATACAAATTACATACCCATAGTCATGCCCCAATTCCCACCTCCTCCAGCCACGCCCTGCCACTTCAGTTACCACTCAGTCCCTATCAGGGGATTAAATCACTGATTGGGTTAAGACTCTTACAACCCAATCGTTTCTCCTCCAAACCTTCTTGCACTATCTCACACGTGAGCTTTTGGGGACACCTCACATCCAAGCCATAACAGCATAAATTCAGAAAGTCTCAGAAAATGTATGAAGTACCTAAAATAGCTAAGATTCATAGAGACAGAAAGTAGAAAGGTAGCTACCAAGTGCTGAGAGAAGTAGGAATGGAGAGTTAATTGTTTTAATTAACTTTTAATTGTTTTAATAGGTATGGTGAATCAGTTTTGCAAGATAAAAAGGGCTCTGGAGATGCACAGTGGTTTGTGATAGTTATACAGCAATCTGCTTAAGGTCACTGAACTTAAAAATGGTTAAGATAGTAGACTTTATGTTATGTGTACTTTACCACAATCTTTTTTTAAAAGTTCTGTGAGAGCCAGGTGTGGTGGCACATGCCTGTAATCCCAGCTACTCGGGCATCTAGGACAGAAGGATCACAAGTTCAAGTTCTGCCCAGGCAACATGGTGAGACTGTCTCAAAACAAAGAAAAAGAAGTTCTGAAAGAAACTTTTTCAACCTATAATCTATTTCTAACTAAAGTAGGGAGGGGGAAAAAGGTCATTTCCTGATATGTAAGGCTCCAAAACATGTATGTCTTATACACTCACTCTTAGGAAGCTTCTGGAGAGGTTACTTCAACAAAACAAGTGGGGAGGAGGGTGAGTATGTGTAGGCCTGTTCAATCCCCAGCACAGCAATAAAATAAAACAGTAAAACAAAAAAGAGAAAAGGAATTATTCCAAGGAAATAGAAGAACTTAACTAAACCAATAAGCTAAAAATGAAAAAAATAGGGACTGGAGCCTTCAATCCCTCCTTTCCTAACTCTTCCTCCCTCAGCACTCAGGAGAAGTAAAGTTCCCAGGATGAGAGTCACTGAGGCAAGGAAGAAGAGGGATTCCCAAGGGGGTCTACGGGAGAGGCATGGGGTGAGTGCTGAGGGAGGAAAAGTGGGAAAGGAGGGATGTGAAGACCGGAAGGGTGAGCAGACAGATGCAGTGCAGGACTGACACCTCTCTGAAGCCCAGCGATCTGGGAAGTCAGCTGGGCGGACCAGAGGCAGTGGCCTGAGGTGATCTGGATTCTGTGTCAGAAGGATTTTGAAGATGGAGCAGCTTCCAGTAAGTCAGGACATTTTTTCAGAATTAATGCTTCTGTTCATTCCAAAACATGTTCACTGTTCTCCAGGTTGGGAATGCTGAGGAGTGTTGAAGCAAAGAAGAATGAAGGGCGTCCTCATCAAAGGACCTCCGTTCTCTCAGGAAAATAAGAAGTGAGGTCATCTCCAGGAAGCGAGGGAGCAAAGGGTGGGGCAGGGTGCTTGAGAAATGAATGGTGCTCCAAGCAGGCCACCGTTGAGAACAGGAATGCATCAAGCAGAGGGAAGACAAGGATTATACAAGGACTGCCAGCGGCTGAAGGCCAGAGGCCCGAGCAGCCCTGGTCCCCAATGGACCCAAAGGGCATTCTGGGCCCACAGTTTGGTCATGGAGACTCAGCACAGAAATTCTCAAATTTGCCTGATACTCAAGTAGTAGCAGCCACGGTTGGAGACTTAGTGAACTTTTGCCAACTAAAAAATGTTATGCAATTGCAC
This sequence comes from Sciurus carolinensis, assembly GCF_902686445.1. Lineage (NCBI taxonomy): Eukaryota > Metazoa > Chordata > Mammalia > Rodentia > Sciuridae > Sciurus > Sciurus carolinensis. The sequence goes on along the minus strand of NC_062214.1, from coordinate 163,292,450 downwards.
ATATACACAGAGACATGTTCAAGAAAGTTCATGGTAGAAGTGTTTTGCAACAGAAAAAAAAAAGCAAAAAAATAATAATAATAATCTCATTGGTAAAAGAATGAACAATGGCCAATTCATACAAGGGAAGACAATTCCAAAGAAAATGGATGATTTACCAATATCAGCAGGGGCTATATACTATATTGAAATTATGATGGAGGTGGGGCAAAAGATAAATATACTAAAAAGTCATTTATGCACTTTATATAAATCACACACAGTAAAAGGGCAGAAGCACAGAGGGAAATGATAACCACCAACTTCAGAGAAGGAGGGCAAAGGACTGGAGGGTAAAACTTCAGCTCCACAGTTAAATTAGCCAACATCCTAAGAAGGGAGTACATATGGATATTATAACTTTTCTTTAACTTAAGAATTAAAACAGAATGAATCCTTTTTCCCAGTTCTTCCTTGTGACAGAAGTCTACTTAAGGAGGAAAAGTGAGGGGAACTACAGAAAGGGCATCATCTAAGAAGAGGAGACTTGGGCTGTAGTCCCAGCCAGCCCGAGCTGACCACGAGACCTCGGACAATCATCGGTCTCTCCAAGGTCTTGTCTCTTCATCTGTGAAATGAGGATAATGATTTCGTCTGGGCCAACTCATAGACTTTCAGATTCCTGCCAAAGAACCTAACCCAAAGCTCTCTGCTGTGCATTCGAAAACGCTGGATTACAAGAAATACTATTCACAGCGGAATGCCTGGAACACGGAGAGGCCAGCCATTCCTGGATGTTGTCTTTGGATCCTGCCCAACTGTCAGGGAACTGGAAACCTCCACTGCATTGTCTTATCCCTCGGAGAACTGCCTTTTTTTTTTTTTTTTCCTCCTTTTCTTTCCCGCTCCCCAACTTTTTTTTTTTTTGGCAGTGCTGGGGATTGAACCCAGGGTCTCACACTTGCTGGGCAAATACTCTGAGCCACATCCCCAGTCCCCAGAAAACTGCTTTGATGGAAATGTATTCAGGTGTGACCCTGAGCAGGGTCCTGCAGGATATGGTCAGGAGAAACCCACCACTGTGCTCAGTGTGCCGTTCAGGAGGACACAGTCCAGGAGTCGCACACCATGGTCCTTTTATGAGAACATTCTGTGGAGCACTCTCTTGGGTTTCAGTACAAAGGAAAATACCACGACCTGCATTTCTATTCTTTTAATCTCACAACCACATTATTTTAATAAACAAGGTTTCCCTGTCCTTTTTGGCTGTTGTACCCCATCCCTAGCAACTACAAATGACCTTAGGAAAAATAAGTGGCTGCACCCCTGGCTTTATCCACCTGTCCTCATTGTCTCTTCATCTTTCTATTGAATTTTTTTTATTCAATTGAATTTTATTCTATTGAATTTTTCCCTACAAACTACTTCAAACTTTCTCTGGAATAAGAAATTGTACAAATAAATTAACGCACATTCTGTGAAGACCAGAGAGCATATGCAACATGCTGAAATCACAAAATGAGATGTAAATTGTAAATTGTTAGTCATTTGCAAGACAGAAAAATTTGGTAGTGAAAAATGGAAGCTTATGTGCTTAAATAAATGAGATTATTTTCATACTTTTGAATGCCAAATTACTCACAGGCACGGAGATTCCAGCTTCACGCTCTAGAAAAGGCCTAACTTACAGATGAGCTGCTGAAGCATCCCCACAAAAAACAGCTCTGTGATCTACTCACTTCTGCCAGGAGTGGCTCGGCCCATCCCATCACTCTTGGACTAAGTACATGTCACCAGAGCCTGAATCAAAGGAGAGCCTTGCCTAGAGGCACTGGATTAATGACATCTCCAGTGTGGCCTGGCATAGGGGGCAGGGGCAAGGAAGCAACAAGGGACATGATAAATGAATTTATAGATGATTATTTGTATTATTATTATTCATATTATTCCTATGACTTTTATACTCAGGGCTACATTTTTTAAATTTTATTTTATATTTAACAAATAATAATTGTAAATTTATGAGGTACAATGTGAAGTTTCAATACATGTGTACCTTGTGGAATGATTGAATACTTATCCTTTCTTTGTGGCAAGAACATGAAAATTTACTCTTAGCAATTTTGAAATATATAATACAGTACTTTATTGACTGTGGTCACCATGCCAAGAGATCACCAGAACCCATTCATCCCGTCCAGTTGAAACTTATTCCCTGGGGCCAACACTTCTTCTTTCCCTGTCCACCTCACACCCGAATCCCATGAAACACCATCCTCCTCTCTGCTTCTGCAAACTCAAGCTTTTTAGAGTCTGTGTACAAGTGAGATTATGTGGTATTTGTCTTTCTGTGTTAAGCTTATTTCTAAGCTTATTTCATTTAGCATAATGTCCTCCAGGTTTATCCATGTTGTCCCTAATGACGAAACTTCTGGCTTTCCTGAGGCTGAATAGTAAACGACATTTTTACCCATTCATCTGTTCGGCATTTCGGTTGTTTCCAAATCTTGGCCATTGTGAACAATGCTGTAGAGGACACAGGAGCACAGATATCTCTTCAACGTTCTGGTTTCAGTTCCTTTGGGTACATACCCAGAAAGTGAGCTTGCTGGGTCATATGGTAATTCTGCCAGCTTTTTGGGAAACCTCCATTCTATTTTCCATAATAGCTACACTAAATTACAATACCACCAGCAGTACATGCGTGTTCCCTTTTCTCCACATCCTTGGCAACACTTATCTTTCATTTTTTGACAATAACCATTCTAACAGGTAGGAGCTGATAGCTCATTGTGGTTTTAATCTCTGATGATGAGGATATTGAGCATTTTTCTATAAATGGTCATTGGTACATCTTCTTTTGAGAAATATCTGCTCAGTTGCTTTACTTGTTTTCTTAAGTTGTTTGTTTTCATGTTATTAAGAAGCTTGAATTATTTTATATTTTAAATATTAGCCCCTTATCCTATGTATGATTTGCAAAAGAATGTTTTTTAATGAATAACTCCCAGTGAACACAATTGTACCCTCCCTTCCCCTGTCACTTCATCCCCTGTTCTTGGGGACCAGCAGCCCAAGTTCTGCAGTGTGTTTCTGTCTCTGCCCCAGTTCCTTCTCATTCCAGCAGGACAAACACAAATTAAATATTCTGTAAAATGTTAGCACACTAAGATGAAGCAAGGCCACCTTAAAAATCACATATATCTTTAAAAAAGGTGGTGGAGGGGGTTGGGGAACCCCAGCCCATTTTTCCTCTTTTTAATTTTTCATTTTGAGACAGGGTCTTGCTAAGGTGCTTAGGGCCTCGCTAAGCTGCTGAGGCTGGTCTCAAACCTGTGATTGTCCTGCCTCGGCCGTCTGAGTCATCGGGATTGCAGGCATGCAGCACGCACCAGGGTCATATACACCTTTAAAATACTGTTAAAACTGTCTTATCCTGTATGAATTGCTGAAATTTTCCAAATAACAAAAGGAAATGCTTAGGGCAGGCCTTCATTCAGCAAACTGGTTTTAGGTGAATTCACCTTGCCTATAAAAGAGTAACAAGTCACTTATCTCGGGTCCCCACTCCAGGAAGAACCTCAGCCTACTCAAACTGGCTGGAGTCCTGACTCCCAGTGCCCAGTCCAAGTTAGCCCCTTTTGTCATTGCAAGCTAGAGCTCACTGCAGCTACCCAGGCATCCATTTATGGTTTCGTTTTTGCTTGTTTGTTCTGCAGTACTGGGGGTTGGACACAGGGGTGCTCGACCACTGAGGTATGGCCCCAGTCCTTTTTTATCTTGAGACAGCCTCACTAAGCCGCCCATTCTGGCCTGGAGCTTGCATTCCTCCAGTCTCAGGCTCCCAAGTCACTGGGATCACAGGTTAGTGCCTCCTCACATCAAGTCAGAGGCCATAAATCCCCAAGTGTTAGTTTGCCCTGCCAGCTAACATGGAGAAACCCACTCCTCGGATGCTCACCACTGAGCCCAGCCTGGCCCTGTGGAGCAGATCCATGGTCCAGGGTCTTCTTCAGATTCTGGACAGTCAACTCTGTGAGAAAGAATTATGTCTTGTTTGCTATTGTATCTATATCATCCAGCATAGTATATGGCACACAGTAGGTACATAATAAATACCTAAGCAAAGATCAAAAGAATGAACAAGTAAATGAACAAACTGGAACAATGTTCTTGAGCACACTGTTTAACAACTCTTCCATTTGTAGGATGCTCCCCATTAAAAACTTAATTTGCCAAGCATGATGGCACACAGCCACTCAGGGGCTGAGTCAGGAGGATCACAAGTTCAAGACCAGCCTGGGCAGCTATGCAAAACCTTGCCTCAAAATAAAAATTAAAAGAGTTGGGGGATGTAGCTCAGTACATCCCCCTGGGCTCAATCCTCAGTAGCACCAAACCAAACAAATAAAAAATCTTTCTCTCAAGAATCTAGTGCCAAGAAATACTTCATTTCCTTGGAGAAATAGGATGGGGTTTTTATTGTTGTTTTCAAACACGAACCATATGATTTATGTTCCTTTTTCACTTCTGCTGTCCAGGAACCCTGAGCTCAGTTTGAAGTCTAAGAGCTACTGTTACATAGGTCCACCCACACTGTGAGAAACAAAGTCTGGTGATCCATTTTCAAAATCTGGTATTCAGCCTTAATTGGACCCAATTGTAGCCCTTCCCATCCTAAAAATTTAGCCCATCCTAAAAATCTAGAATTAGCCAATTGAGTAGCTTCTTGTCGGTTCAAGACATAAGCAGGTGACTGCACTGATCAGGGGCGATTGCTAACTAGGCTCCACGGCTCGCCCATTGACAGAAGCAAAGGTTTGCCTTGGGCACCCACTTTGGAGCACATTTGATTTCTTGCGGCACCTCCTCATTTCTAACAACGTTATGTCACAGTGTCACTGGTGAGGCGGGCAGAAGCTCCCAACCTTGGTTCTTGTGTTCCAATGCAAGAAAATAAACTAGTCAGACTCGGAAAATCACGCAAGAGAATTCTACTGCAGGGGAAGGGAAAGGGTAGCAAAGTGAGAGCAGAGTGAGGCTCAAGCAGGGAGCCCTCTCCAGGGAGAGAGAGTGGGCCACCTCGGAGCAGAGAACTACAGAGGGAACCGCACTGTCTCCAAATTTATTACTGGGTCATGGTCGTCTTGAGAATCGGGACCCTCCTCCACCAATCAGGTATCCAACCCTTCCTCCTCACCAGGCGGTGGACCCTGACCCTAGCCAGCCCTCTCCGGGACTGTCATGGTGACCATCCCATTCAGGGGGGCTTTGTCCACAAGTCAATCCTATGTTAGTGTGGACACTGGGGTCAAAGGTCATTGTATATATACAATGGAATATTACTCAGTCATAAAGAATAATAAAATTATGGCATTTGCAGGCAAATGGATGAAATTGGAGAATATCATGTTAAGTGAGATAAGCCAATCTCAAAAATCCAAAAGATGAATGATCTCACTGATAAGCGGATGATGACACGTAATGGGGGGTGGGAGGGGGGCAAGAATGGAGGAAGGAGGGACTGTATAGAGGGAAAAGAGAGGTGGGAGGGGTGGGGGGGAAGGAAAAAATAACAGAATGAATCAAACATCATTACTCTATGTAAATGTATGAATATGCAAATGGTCTGCTGTTACTCCATGTACAAACAGAAACAACATGTATCCCATTTGTTTACAATAAAAATAAATTTAAAAAAAAAATAAAAGTCCCATGAGCCTTCTTTCTTGATGCTCCTTTTGCTTTCGTGTGTTTATCCTCCAGGTTTGTGTTCTGGTGTTCTCCTCCAGGAGGGCTGCTACACGTCATTTACTCGTTATCTACTCACCGGCCTTGGCAGTGACCTAAAGAATGACCTAATGATCCCGCTGCTCATCCCTGCCTACTACCCAAAGCAGGCTACTAAAACACAGTTACAACTTCCTCTGGGTATCTCCACCTGAATTCCTCCTGTTCCTTGACTTTTTGACCCAAGCCGCCCTCCCCACAAGTAAAAAAAAAAAATCTACAAATGGCCAGAATTTTGGACATAAAAAACTGAATTGAGAGTCGGGGGTGTAGCTCAGTGGTAGAGTGCCTTGCCTAGCATGTGTGAGGCCCTGGGTTTGATATCCAGCACTGGAAAAAAAAAAAAAAAAAAAAAAGGAAAAAGAAAGAAACCGAATTGCCCTCAAATATCTCCCTGGGTATATTTTAAGATATAATGTCAATTTCTACTAGTAAGGAGTTTTTTTTTCCTTTGGGTTTCACAGTTTCATCACCACCACCACCAACCATCATCATCATTATACTGAAGTTTGAACCCTGGGCAGCAGCAGTATTATTATTATTATTATTATTATTATTATCATTGATGAATTCAGGGCCTCACCACTATTATTATTATTATTATCATTATTAGTAGTAGTAGCAGTATTTGAGGACTGAACCCAGGGCCTCACGCATGCTAGGCAAGTGCTCTACTACTGAGCTATATCCCCAGCCCTTTATAAAATTTTTATTTTGAGAAAGGGCCTCGCTCAATTGCCTAGGTGGTCCTCAAATCTGCAATCTTCCTGCCTCAGCCTCCCAAACGGCTAGGATTACAGGTGCGCGCCACCAAGCCAGGGGTAGAGGTTTCACAGCTTCAAAAAGAACTCTTGATCCCAAACTACTCTGGGAAACAAAAGAAGGCTGGGGGATGAAGGAACTCTGTTAAATTTACCGAGTTGCACCAAGTCCCAGGAGCAGTGGTAAAAATGGCTGCATGTATGATGGCAGCATTCTGGTGCAATGACAGAAATGCCTGGGAAAATATGTGCAGAATCTGGCCGCGATTGCCACAGCATTTCTCCTGAGCGTTCGTCTAACACAGCCCTACAAGCATTTTTACACATTTCCACTGTGTTATGCTTCCCTGCTGAAGAAGGACATATTCTCTCCAAAATCCCAAAGGCTGGTGTCTCCAGGATGTTTTCAAAGAAATATTTCTAAAACTAACGGCCAAAAATATGTTGGCTGTTACAATGAGAAGTTTGTTGTTGAAATATACTATTTGTTTAGAAAAATATTTCCCTGTTTTTGTGGCAGCTGCTGAGTAATTCACACCCAGAAATTAATTTCCTATTAAAAATGGGCAACAGCAGAGTGATTTGCCTTTTCCTTTTGGCCTGCAGTACTCTAAGGGCCCCAAATTACTTGTGGTTTTATCAGCAGAGGCACCAGCTGCCACTTGGCCTGGGACCCATTCTTTCTCTTTAGCTCTGCTGCCTTTACAGAGGAAATTAGCAAAATGAATCTTTTCCAGAGAAGGGCTTGTTTAGTCTCATAAGGACCATGTCCCATCACAGCCCTAAATCATACCTAGACTATGAAGGGGACCAAATGTGCCACCCCAAAACAATCTTATTTGGAATCAAGATTATTTTGAGTTGAAGACAACTGAGCAGAGGCTTGGACAAGCTCTTAAAACAAAGTATGTCTTCCTTTTGTAAAGGAAATTTATACTTATAAAGGAAATTTCCATTTGTAAAGGTGTCTCACCAGAAAAAGGAGGATGACTTGACTCTTCTGAATGCAGAAAGCTAAATTCTAATCCCAGTAACAAACCTTACTAAACAATTCTTAAAGAGCTCTAGGAGGAGGGCTACGTTTCTTTGTGAATTGCTATGCAGAGTTAAGCAATAAGCAAAAGGTTTTTTCCCTCTTGTTAACCAATTTCTCTGGTCAGTTTAATTGGCAGGGCCTCCAACCACTGAACCTAGGGGTGTACAGGAAAAAAAGGTTTTTCTCCCCACCAATGGTTCCATGCCTCACTTAATTTAAAAGCTTTCTGATCCAATTTTATTCTAACACTGGAGTGTAAGATAAGTATTATAAAAACATGAACCAAATTCAAGGAAAGTTGAGAGTTTCAGGTGAGACAAGTATCAGTCAAGTGCCAACTGGTTGCCAGATTGTCCTGGGCACTGAGATAGGAGGATGAGTAATTGGGAAATCCTTTACAGAGAACTGAAGTGCTCAGGGAGCATAAACAGCAATAACCAGCTGCCTGGGGGAGTTTGGAGGGAAAAAAAAAAAAAGAAGAAGCAGCAATTTCTATCTTCCTACCCTCAAGATTTCCCTGCTAAGGTCAGCAGGATCTAATAAATGCAGCCTGGGGTCTGGGCAGACTGGCCAGAACTTGTGAGCCTAGTCAAATGAGAAATCATCAGTAAGTGCAAAAATAAGTTTGTCCCTAATCTACCACCATAACAGGGACACCTGTAAAGAAAAGTATTCGAATAATTTTCCAGGATGAAAAAAAATTTTTAATTATATATACTGTCAGGATGAAAAGTTGAACCATAAACTCACATTTTCTACAAAATGAAGTATGCATTTTGTTTACAGAAGAATTTTGTACTGTGTGTGTTTATTAACTATTAGTATTACAGAAAACTAAAAAGTAAATAAGTAAACTCTATCCTTAGTTCCACCATACAAAAATCACCAATCCCAACATTTGGGCAATTTTTAGACAACCTTTCTATTATAGATATTTTGTTTTTACAGAATTGCAATTATACCATAGTTTTTTCAAGTCTGATAAATATTAGGTTGAAGCATTTCCATGTCATTGATTTCCACAAACATAATTTTAATGCCTGCTCTATATTCTGATGGTTCCTAAAAATTTAAATTGGAAAAGAACAACAAGGTTTAGTTTCCTAAAACACCTCAAGAATACCAGGAGAACTGAACAAGCTCAGGGGCACACTGATAATGCCAGTGACTCAGGAGGCTGAGGCAGGGGAGTTCAGAGCCAGCCTCAGCAAGTCAGCAAGCCCCTGAGCAACTTAGTGAGAGCCTGTCTCAAGATCAAAAAAATAGAAAGGGCTGTGGATATGGCTCAGTGATTAAGTGCCCTTGGGTTCAATCCCGGATACCGAAAAAAAGAAGAAAATGACAACCAGGGAGGGGAGTTCCGTGATTATTTAGCCTTCACGTATCTATTTTGGTCAGTAATTGACCAAAAAAGCACCTGTGCAGCTTGTATGTTCCAGACACTGTGTCAGGCACGCAGCACCTCACCTCATTTGGTCCCTGGTCACTGCCACCGCGTGCTTCAGCTCTGTGGTGTGCAGACCAAGTAAAGTGAGTGAGAGAGTCACACTAAGACTAAGTTCTAGGAGGGTATGAAGAGTGAATGGGCTGCAGTAACCAGGGGCCAAGCTCACCTGGGCTAGACTATGACCAAGTCTGGCCTCGGGATCCCCACCTGAGAAGAGGCCAGCACCACCCACATCAGCCTGGTGCTGGCTGTCCAGGGGAGGGCAGCACTTGCCATCTGGGCCTGGGATACCAAGGCCAGTCTGGAAAGCTGAATGGTCTTGTGAAGAGGCAAAGCCATCTAGCAGAATTACTCCTGGACTGGCCATTTTGCAGGCCGGAGTTCCAGTCCTCACTCTATCCCAAGCAACCCATGCACTGAAGGTATCTGATCGCTCCTGTTCTCATCCATAGGATGGCGTCAGACATTCTTGAGTCCTTCCAGCTAAACAAGTCTGAGATTTCATGATGTTATAAAAGGCAGGACTAACAGTCCACAAAAGCACCAAATCTAGCCATTTCATCTATTTTTAAGCATGTTTCAAAACCAGGAATGAAGAAGATAGCTGCCCCTTGCTGTCGTATAAGTTATATTCCTTCCACTTTTGTTACTGGGCTCTTCTGAGTTAGGACGAATCTTCAGTCTGGCTGGCAATACCAATGTCTGTCCTAGGGCACCAGACTGAACACCCACCCCAGAGACCTCTGAGGTATCTGCTCAGTTCTTCACTTAGACCCCTAGGGGTGGCACCCAGTGCAAATCTGCCTTTCTAATGAAAAAGGTCAGAGTACTGCCTTAAATGATGTTCTCTGACAGTGTAGAATGACTAAAGGAAACAATCTCTTCATTACTGGGAAAATATTTCATTTTCTTTCTTTTTCTTCTTCTTCTTTTTTTTTTTTGGATTGAATTCAGGGCACTTAACCACTGAGTCACATCCCCAGCCCTTTTTTATATTTTACTTAGAGACAGAGTCTCACTGAGTGGCCAAGAGTTGCTGAGGCTGGCTTTGAGCTCATGATCCTCCTGCCTCAGCCTCCCAAGCCACTGGGATTAACAGGCCTACACCACCGCACCCATCCTTCATTTTCTTCTCTAAACATAAACTATCTCCTTAAAAACTATTTCCATACTGTTAAGGTTTTCCTTACAAATTATTTAATAATTAGAAAACAAGAGGCATTTGCATGTAAATGGACAGAACTAGAGAATATCGTGCCAAGTGAAATAAGCCAATCCCCCAAAACCAGAGGCCAAATGTTTTCTCTGATGAGTGGATGCTGATCCATAGTGGGGGGAGGGGGGGAAGAATGAAAGAACTTTGGATTATGCAGAGGGGAGTGAGGGGAGGAGTGGGATGGTGGGGATAGGAAGGATGGTAGAATGCGACAGACATTATTACCCTATATACATGTATGAAAAAAAATTATTAACTGTAAAAAAAGAGATAAAGAAAAATGAGGATTATTTATATATATTTTAATAAAATCCTTTTTGATTTTCAACTTAAAATATATATATTGTGTGATTACCATATGCAAAGTCAATTATTAGGTTCACAGTTTACCTATTGGATGTATATCAATTTTATATTTTATAATTAAGTGACCCAATTATTTGGACAGAAGTTATTTTGCACATATTGGGGCAATCATTCTAGTAATTTTGTGTTTTAAATTGTAGAGACTAGGGTTGGGGATATAGCTCAGTTAGTAGAGTGCTTGCCTTGCAAGCACAAGGCCCTGGGTTCAATCCCCAGTACCACAAAAAAATAAATAAATAAAATAAATTGTAGAGACTGTCAAAATGGCCATGCTACCAACAGTGTTATATAGATTCAATGCAATTCCTATCTAGCTATTGTGAAATGAGCTGCTATAAACATTGATGTGGCTGTGTCACTGTAGTGTGCTGATTTTAAGGAGTAGGATACCTGGGTCAAATGGTGGTTCCATTCTAAGTTTTCTAAGGAATCTCCATACTACTTTCCAAAGTGGTTGCACCAATAGGCAGCCCCACCAGCAATATATAATGTACCTTTTTCCCCACATCCTCACCAACACTTATTATTGCTTATATTCTTGATAATTGCCATTCTGACTGGAGTTGATTTTTGTGCAGGGTGAGAGATAGAGGCTTAATTTCATTTTCTTCACATATAGATTTCCAGTTTTCCCAGCACTATTTGTTGAACAGGCTATCTTTTCTCCAATATATATTTTTGGTGCCTTTGTCTAGTATGAGATAACCGTACTTATGTGGGTTTGTCTCTGGGTCTTTTATTTTATACCATTGGCCTACATGTCTATTTTGGTGCCAGTACCATGCCATTTTTGTTACTATTGCACTGTAGTATAGTTTAAGGTCTGGTATTGTGATGCCTCCTGCTTCACTCATCTTGCTAATGATTGCCTTGGCTATTCTGGGTTTCTTATTTTCCCAAATGAATTTCATGATTGCTTTTTCTAATTCCATAAATAATGTCATCGGGATTTTAGTAGGAATTGCACTAAACACTTTTGGTAGCAAGGTCATTTTGACAATATTAATTCTGCCTATCCAAGAGCATGGGAGATCTTTCCATCTTCTAAGGTCTTCTTCAATTTCTTTAATGTTCTATAGCTTTCATTGTAGAGGTCTTTCACTTCTTTTGTTAGATTGATTCCCCAGTATTTAATTTTTGTTGAGGTTATTGTGAATGGGGTAGTTTTCCTAATTTCTCTTGTAGTGAACTTGTCACTTATATATAGAAAGGCATTTGATTTATGGGCATTGATTTTATATCCTGCTACTTTGCTGAATTCATTTATGAGTTCTAGAAGTTTTCTGGTGTAATTTTTTGGATCTTCTAAATATACAATCATGTCATCAGCAAATAGTGATAGTTTGAGTTCTTCTTTTCCTATTTATATCCCTTTAATTTCTTTTGTCTGCCTGACTGTTTTGGCTAGAGTTTCAAAGATGATGTTGAATACAAGTAGTGAAAGAGGGCATCCCTGTCTTGTTCCAGTTCTTACAGGGAATGTTTTCAATTTTTCTCCATGTAGAATGATGTTGGCCTTGGTTTAGCATATATAGTTTTTACAATGTTGAGGTCTGTTCCTACTATCCTTAGTGTTTTGAACACGAAGAGATGCTGTATTTTGCCAAATGCTCTGTCTGCATCTATTGAGATGATCATATGATTCTTGTCTCTAAGTCTATTGATGTGATGTATTATGTTTATTGATTTCCCTATGTTGAACCAACCTTGCATTACTGACACAATATGTTCTTAAAAATACCTGTACTACCTACCTCTTAAAATCAAAGCCTATGATTAAAAAAGAATAAATGACAGGAAATTACTTATAATAAACAAGTGGACCACAAAGCTGCATTTCACTCTGCCTTATAGGAATTGTAATCAATTATTCTTATGAAAAATTCATTACATACATGAAGATCATAAAGCCAAAATTAAAATACCATTAACTCTCTATCTCCCCACAGCTCCCGGGGATTGAATCCAGGGATGCTCTATCACTGAGTACATCCCCAACCCTTTTTATTTTTTATTTTAAGACATGGTATCACTAAATTACTGAGGCTGGCCTCAATCTTGCAATCCTCCTGCCTCAGCTTTCTGAGTCCCTGGGATTACAGGCATGTGCCACCATGCCAGGCCCATTAGCTCTCAAATGCCCTTCTGTGCATTAGTCAGGATCCCCTTTCCTGGGCCAAGAGCATTAAACAGGTAACAAGTTTGTGTGTCTGTCTATATGGATGTCTTTGTGGATAGTGAACCCACTCAACAGTGCATTTGAAATCCTGTTAGAGACAGAAGCAGTGGAACAACTCTCGTTCTATGTAACACATCAGCCGCCAATGCTGGTACTCACAGGTGATGTGGGACTCCATCATCTGACTACCAAGCAAGAAGAGCCATGCTGCCTCAAGCTGGGGGTTGCCAGGGGGCCAGGTACAGTTAAGAAAATCAGTTATCTAGCCAGGCGTGGTGGTACACACCTTCAACCTCCGCAACTTGGTTGTAGGAGGATCGTAAGTTCAAGGACAGCCTCAGCAACTATGCAAGTCCCTAAGTAACTCAGCAAAAACCCTGTCTCAAAAAAAAATTTTTTTAAAGGGATTATGGATGTGCCTCAGTGGGTTCAATCTCTAGTACCAAAAAAAAAAAAAAAAAAAAAAGTCAGTATCTAGCCACGCTCCAGGCTGAGGCAGGAGGACCCCACTTAAGACCAGGAGTTCAAGACCAGCCTTGGCAACATAGTGAGCCTCTGTCACAAAAAAAAAAAAAAGAAGGAAGAAAGAAAGAAAAATACAATCTATTTAAAAGTTTGCTTATTCTCCAAATACCTCCCTTGAGTCCAATGAAGAATTCATTAGACTGCTGTCTCCCCAGAAGCAAGGACTGATATCTTTCATCTCTAAGACCTTAGTACCTAAGGGAAAACCTGGCACAAAGCAAGTGGTCAATGAATGCAAACTGAATATGGTTGGATAGACATACAGCTAGCGGCTTAAAGAACAGGTCTACCTCAACATCTCATGGTCCAATATATTCAAAATGGAACAGGTGACTTCAGTTATGGCTATGAAGGAATTACAGGGCCCCGCGTTAACCTTCTGGAAACCACTAGAAAGTTGGGGGTGGGAGAGGATGCATCTGTTTTCAGATGCAACAGGCAGTACAAGAGCACTATCCTGAGGGAAGGGAGACAGCAGGAAGAGGCCAGTGCCCCGCTCTGCTCCAGAGACAGTCCCCAGACCTCAGCACCGAAAGGGATACCAAAGAGGGCCTGCCAAGTTCACCGAGATAGGAATTCAGACAGGCCCCGCTGGCCAGAGCAGAGATGGAAGCAGGATGGGGAAGAGGCCACAGTCCAGCTGCAAAGCGGGACCCACGAGGGCCTCCCCAACCCCACAGGGAGCGCCGGAGAAGTGCCCTGCAGAGCTGTCCTCAGGCAGCCCAGACACCGGCCTTCCCACCCCCACCTCAGCAGCCACTGGATGGGGCCCTCCACCTCCATCTGTGGGTCGAGGTGTTCGCTGCAGCTCAGCAGGTCCCAAGGAGCTGAAAGCAGGCCCCGGCTCCAGGCAAGGACCACCTCACTTTGGGGTGTCTGGACAGCGCCTCATGGAGCCATCGCAACGAGCTCCTACGATCCTCACTCCCGGGATCTGACTTTCATGTTTCAGACACTGCAAAAGCTCCCCACCAGCTGCGCAGCAGAGTCTTCACGGTCTGGGACCATCTACTCCTTTATCTCTGTCTCCTGACACCCCTCACATGGCCAGGGAATCCAGCTTCCCAAAGCCCCATGTTCTCTCTCTCACCCATCCTGTGTTTCCCCGTTTCTCCCACCCTGTTCACCTGCACAACTCCAACTCACTCGGGCAGAGATTGGGGGGATCTCCCTTTGTGCCCCCTGCACACCCCACCTTGCAAACACAGCACATCCACCACACCTGCTAAATCTCCAAATCTGAGCCCTCCCTGGATCCTGAGTTCCTCGGGGTACCGCTTTCTTCTTGGTATCCACAGCCCCCCCATATCCAAGCAGGTTCTGAGCAAATGTGCCAGCAGCTAATGGAGAGATGGATGGCTAAAATCATTAAGCTTTCTCACCTGACACCCGCTACCTTTGCTCCTTTGTTCATTGTTCTAGTCTCTTCAGAAGAAAATCCTTCCCTAATCAATCGTTTTCATTTTGCTGAACCGATGCAGAATCATTTCAATACCTGGCCCCCGGGGCTTCTGTGGCGCTCCATACTGCCTTGCCCTCTGATCCTGGAAATGTGACCTTCTTCCCTTTGGTCTATGACGGGGCCTGTTTTTCCACTAACTTATCAACAGACGATTGGCTGTCTTCCCCTGGTGGGTGGTCTTGCCATGGGAAGATGCTCAAAGTGTCCTGGTCCTGACCCTGTGGTTCTTCTCTTTCTGGGCCAGATACAGGGACCTCATGTCAGCTCTCCAGTGGGTCATCCACCACCACCCAATGCCCCATCACAAAAATCTCTTCCTGGTACTTTTTTTTTTCCCCATTTCAAAACAATCCATCAGTGCTAGGTGGGGGTGGAGCTCAGTGGTGGAGTGCTGGTCTAGCATGTGTAAGGCCCTGGGTGCAATCCCACACCACACAACACACACACACACACACACACGCCCCACCACCACCACCACCACCACCACATCACCATACACACACACAGTGCACCAGCCTCTGTATTTTTAGCAGTATCAACAATACATTTATATTTCAGTACAGAACACTTCAGGCTCTTGTCTAGGACAACTTTCCCCAAATTCAAAATAACCCTGTGAAGAAGGGAATTTATTATCTAATTCTTTCATTTTAACTCTTAAACTGGCATTTCCTTGCATCAAGAGTACAATGAGTACTTACAATAACATAAAAGGCTGGGCAAGGTGGTGCATGCCTGTAATCCCAGGGGCTTGGGAGGCTGAGGTGGGAGGATCATGAGTTCAAAGACAGCCTCTGCAAAAGCAAAGTGCTAAGCACTCAGTGAGACCCTGTCTCCAAATAAAATACAAAATAGGGCTGTGGGTGTGGTTCAGTGTTCCAGTGCTCCTGAGTTCAATCCCTGGTACCCCCCAAAAAAATAATATATAATAATAATAATAATAATAATAATAATAATAATAATAATAAAGATAATAAAAGGATGCTGAGGCTTTGCTATATCCCTAGAGATTATGAACTATCAAAGAAATATTCACTTGCTTTCAATATGTTTACAATATTAGTAGTTCAAGTGTTTGAAAATTAACAGTCTGAGCATGTTGGGTCTAGTTACTCTCCACTGAATACACTATAAGGTCACAGAGGTCATTTTATTCTGGAATTATGCCAGAAAACAAGTAGAGAAAATTAAAGAGGCAGATGTATATCCAAGAAGACAATTAGATGAGTGCAATTTTCAGCTATGTCAGTTAGTTCTGTGTGTATTTTGAAGCAATGGTAAACTACAGCTAACACTTGTGCTATAGGTTGGATCCAGAACATGCCCTAGAGGTCCATGTGCTAAAGGTTTGATCCCCACCTTGGTGCTGTTAGGAGGGGTGGGACCTGGTGGGAGGTCTTACGTTATCGCCCAGTATCTTCTCTCCCTTTGCTTCCCAGCCATGAAGTGAACAGTTTGACTATGCCACGCACCCCCACCACGCTGTGTTATTCCCACCTCACCAGAGGTCTAAAAGTAGTAGATCTACACAGGTATGGTGATGCACAACTGTAATCCCAGCTACTTGGGAGGGTGACACAGGAGAATCGCAAGTTCTAAGCCAACCTCAGCAACTTAAGAGAGGCCCTGTCTCAAAATAAAAAAAAGGCTGGGGATGTAGCTCAATGGCAGAGCACCCCTGGGTTTGATCCCCAGTACCCAAATAACACACACACACACACAAAGTAAAAGCAATGAATTGACCCCATCATGGACTGAAACCTCTAAAACTCTAAGACAAACCTTTTTTCTAAATAAGTTGATTAGCTCAGGTATTTGTTACAGTAATGGAAAGCTAACACAACCTGACACATCTAAAACTAAATGGCACCAACAATGAAACCATTTCTTCCCATATATTCTGCAGAAAGTATAACTGAAGAACAGAAAAGACAAAGGCAATAGATTTGGGGGTAAATAAGAATATAAATATATCCATAAGCTAGGAAACCATTCCTTAGATAATCTAAAACTGATAGTAATCTTTCCAAGATCATACATGCTCAGTTTGCCATTTTCTGTGCTTATTAAAACTGATTTTGATTATACACAGATCATCATTTAGAAAAGATAATAAAACATTCACAAAAAGCAAGCCTCATTCCAAACATCAAAGGCCAAAGACCGCTCACAAATATCATGTACAATGGAACTCATGGAATGCAGATAATTCCTGAGGCCTGACTGACTGAAGGACTAAACATGATCGAAAGGACAAGATCACAATGAATATCCACTCGCAAAACCAACACAGAGTGTGAGTATCCCAACTAAATGTACACACTGCATATGATTCAGTTTTTTAAAAAGTTGTATACAAGAAGTTGTAATGAAATGGAATTATGTTAACAAACCAATTTTTCAATTTTTATTACTTCAAGTATTTATGAAATAATAAAAATTGGAGTAAATTGAAGAAACACATGCTTGACACTGAGTTTTTAAAAGTAAAAGAATAAATAAAAATCAATAAATAACAACGATAATAACAAAAAAGTCAA
Organism: Sciurus carolinensis; assembly: GCF_902686445.1. Classification (NCBI taxonomy): domain Eukaryota; kingdom Metazoa; phylum Chordata; class Mammalia; order Rodentia; family Sciuridae; genus Sciurus; species Sciurus carolinensis. The sequence continues at coordinate 163,275,149 of NC_062214.1, read as the reverse complement.
TCAATAACACCAAATTCATGATGAAAGAGTGCATACTATGAGCTATACATTGTATATAATACACTAAGCAGTTTACATACTTTGTTACTTAATCCTCATAAAACTTCTCTGACAGATTCTAAAGCCATCATCAGTTTACAGAGAAACCAAGCCTCAGGGAAGTGAAGTGCCTTCCCCTAGTGGCTCAGCCAGTGAGCCAAGTCACTTCTGCATCCCCAGTGTCAGCCTCCACTTTGTATAACACCACAATGAGACAGAGCAAGTTTTCAAGTAATTATAAAACTTACTCTTACAAGAGCAGCAACATGTGGTTTTAATCAGCAGTGGTGGAATCTCCTGACCCACTAAATACGACGCGAGGAATATGATCTACATTTCCTTGGGTGACTTAAAAGCACCATCATTAATATTAATTACCGTACCAGTCTCTAATTAAAACCAGGTACGGAACTTCAGCCCCTCCTCATTCATACTGTACTGTTCCACTTGACATTTCTCGGGATGCAGGAGCTTCTCATCCTGGCCGTCAGTTCCCACAGCATGGCCACCAACCAGCAGCTCAGCTTCCACTTCCTCTGCTACCACACAGGGACCCACGGTTCCACTTGCTACAAGGCTCAAAGCAACGTGACCAATAAACTATAACCTGAAGTCAGGCCTTATTATTTCCCTTCAATGAAATGGTGGATTTTAAACTCTTTGTCTCAGACATTATTTTGTAAAGGACTGAAGTTCACATATGGCTAACATTCTCCATAATTCAGAAGTAAGTCGGCTATGGTTTCCAGGGATGAATAGTATTAATTGTGCCTTTTGTTCTAACAGTTGCGGCCAGGCCGCTGCACTGAGGCTCTGAGAGAGACTGTGTGTCCCTGAGTGTTATGAGTAAGTGGCATCTCCAGCACTGGGCATGCCCACAAAATGAAGCAACAGGCTCCCCAACGTGGCAAGAGTGCGTCACTGAGAGCAGAATTAATTTGGATATTTTCCATTTCTTTAGAGAAATCAATCTTTGTCACTTCTCTAACTCAATGGATCATTTTTTTATTCCTTAGCAATATCCCACAAAGTGAATGAAAACAAGAAGAAATCATCCTGGCCACAGATGCATAGGCAATTCAAAGACATAAAAAGTTTTCTCTCAAAATGAACCAAATTTTTTTTTTCCCAGTTGTCAATGGATCTTTTGTTTAATTTTATTTATTTATATGTGGTGCTGAGTATCAAACCCAGGGCCTCACACAAGCCAGGCAAGCACTCTACCACTGAGTCACAACTCCAGCCCCAACAAACCAAATTCTAACACATATGAACAGATAATTCACATTAGAGAAAATGTAAATACCACACATATGCAGATATATATGTTCACCTCTAGTAAATGAAGAAATTAATACATCGTACCAGGCAAGGTGCACACACCTATAATCCCAGCTATTTGGGAAACTGAGGCAGGAGGATTGCAAGTTTGAGGCCAGCCTCAGCAACTTAGCAAGACAGACCCTGCCTCAAAATAAAATATAGAAAGGGGCTGATGATGTAGCTCAGTGGTAGAGCATGCCTGGTTTCAACCCCCAGTACCACAAAAAAGAAAAAGAAATTTTTATACCACCATACTACACAATAACTATTTTGGAAATCAAGATGGTGATATGTAGACAAAAATGCTTACACAAGCTGGACAGTGGCACATGCCTGTAATTCCAGTGGCCATGAGGCTGAGGCAGGAGGATCGAGAGTTCAAAGTCAGCCTCAGCAAAAGTAAGACACTCAGCAATTCTAAATAAAATACAAAATAGGGCTGGGGATGCAGTTCAGTGGTTGAGTGTCCCTGAGTTCAATTCCTGGTACCAAAAAAAAAAAAAAAAAAAAATGCTTAAACAATATAAACCAGCAATCCCATTCCTGGGAATTCATCCTAATTAGTTAGAAAGAAAAAGATGTGTATGTGTGTGTACACATATATCATATACACACAAACACATATGAATATGAATTCTCAATATATAGAAATGCTTTGCAAATTATGGTCAACCTGAAACTTTTTTTAATCAAAATAGAATCTATCATTATGAAGTCTACGGAAAATATTAAATATAAAAATACTAAGAAAAACAATATAAATGTTTATATTCAATAGGAATACAATTACACAAATATGTATGCATGCAGAAGGCTTAAAGGTAAAGTACAAACATAAAAATAGATCTGGTAGAGTGATGTAACAAAAATTCTTATTCAAAATCTTTCAGGGGCTGGGATTGTGGCTCAGTGTAGAGTGCTTACCTGGCACGTGTGAGGCATTGGGTTTGATCCTCAGCACCACATAAAAAGAAATAAATAAAATAATGGTATTATGTGCATCTACAACTAAAAAAAATTTTTTTAATCTTTTAGCATTACTGCTAAATGAGCATTACTCACCTTCTAAATGAAATGTAACCTATACACATCCTTTTATAACCATTTGTCAATTTTTGCCACATTCCTTTCATCAGCTGAAATGAAATACATTAAATTTTAAAAGTTGTTACCTTTATAATATAAGATAACTAGAGAAGGAAATGCTTCCTTAAGACCATGATTTGTGGCTCCTCATGTTTAACTTGCTTTAACCCTGTCCTGGCCCTTGCTGAAGGGTACCACAAACCCAAGAATCCCCACAACATCCTTAGCTAGCTTGCTGAGTTCTCCCATGTTGCTTTTCTCATACTCACTTAAGAATTTCATCTTTGGTATCTCTAAAATGTCATCTGTGGGGTTCTAAGGGGAAAAGGCAGAAATGTTTTTGTCCTCTCATTTATTCAACTGAATAAATTTAGTTTTCCTCCTTTGTCTCAGACCTTGGAAGGTAACTTTGGAAGCCCCCTTGCTTCCCAGTGGAATTCCATATTGTCACTCTCCTTTTCCAACCGCACACAATTAACAGTCTATGTCAAATTGGCTTTTCCACCTTTCCAGCTTCCTTTACGAGATACGCCAGCCCCCTGAGGAGCCTTTCTTGGAAGAATGAAAGGCTCCGCACTGTTCACGACAGTCAGAACCCAGGGACAGACATGCTCTGGGGGCTCTGGCTGCTCCTGGGGGGAGTGCGGCCTGGATCTCAGTGGGCGCTGCCCCCTCCTCCATCCTAGTTCAGGATTCACTGGGGCTGACTCTGGGCCAAGTGGACTTTTAACCACCCAAGTCTAGGGAGAGTCTCCTGCCCTGCCTGAAGGGAAAACAGCTGCAACAAGAAAGAAAAAGGCTTTTAAATTAATCTCCCGATAAAATGAGCATGAAGGGAGGCTTCTAAGTTTCTTCTGTCATTGAGACAAATGAACCCTAACTCAAGGTTGGGATAGACAATGGCAGGGGTCTCCGTTCTTCCCATTGTAGCCTTGGCTTATGAGGCCATACGACTCTTCAAACTCCTTAGCATCTTCCAAGTACAAGACAGGCTTCTCTTAAGTCACTCCTTCCCTTCATTCTTTCTCCACTTTAGTATTCCTGTATTAACGACCCAGGATTCCCTGGTGTGTCTCTCAAGCCTCAATTCTGAAGGCAGAGACTTCCATTACTCCTGGGTGGAAAGGAATTCCCACACCCTATGACTTACAGTTGTGGACAAAACACCTTTTTTTCCTTAAGGTTATTATCCCAAAATGCTCTTATCTTCACCCATCAATTCCTTCTGTCCCTAGCGTAAAAGAACAAGATTCCTCAAGGACTTTACACTATTTAAGAACCAGGAAGGGGGGACTGCGAAATGATGCAACCATTATGGAAAGCAGTGTGGAGATTACTCAGAAACCCTGGAATAGAACCACCATTTCACCCAGTTATCTCACTCCTTAGTTTATACCCAAAGGACTTAAAATCAACATACTACAGTGCCACAGTCACAACAATGTTTTTTTTCACATCAATGTTTATAGCAGCTCAGTTCACAATAGCTAAACTATGGAATCAACCGAGGTGCCCTTCAACAGATGAATGGATAAAGAAAATGTGGCATATATACACAATGGAATATTACTGAGCCTTAATGAAGAATGAAATTATGGCATTCGCCAGTAAAGTTTCAGTTATGAAGCATGGTTCCTCTTTTAACCAAAGTGCTGGGTTGCAGACCTCACTTCTCTCTCCAAGTTCTGCAGGCCTGCTATTTTTAGGTATGTAAACAATCATTCCCCCTCTCCCTGAAGGTTTCCCATGATCTATTTATAGAGCTGGAAGTTTTCCAAGTCCAAACATAAGTTATTAGCAAAAGTGGCCATGCTATTTTTGATGACTAACAATTTTGGTTTTGTTTTTCTCTTATCCTCAGGGAAAATCAATTGCCCAGCAAATTAATGTATCCCTCAGCCTTTCATCCTTAGAGACCAATGATCAAAACTGATTCAGGTCCCAATTGGTCTATTTCTGGCTCTGAGTGGACGTTAATCCCCAATAACAGGTTTGTTGGACTAAGCACTAGGCTGAGCATCCGGGGACAGTGGATTCTGATCTGTTTTATTCTTGCACCGACTCGCTGGGAAGCTTTGAACAAGTCACTGCATTATCTTAGTTTCTCTGATCATAATTAACAACACAGTCAAAAGGAACCTATCTTGGCTAGTTGTGATTAGGGTTTTTTAAATTAAGAAATGTAATGTTATCCACTCTTACTATAAAATACATTTAAAACAACCAATCCATAGCAGCCAAATCCATACCTCTGTCTATCTAAAATACAGCCCTACCACATAATGGAGTTAGGAATCAAGAAAAGAATAAGCTACAGCTGAACAGACAATGGCATGTATTTCTGACGCCCTGGAATCAGTACACAAGCCAGGGCCACCCAGCCCCTGTGAAGCACCTACAGCACTGACACTTTGAGAACTCTCATCATCCGGGTCCTATCAGGGTCCATGGGCCTGAAGATCCACAGGCCTTGAGTACATCAAACCTCCTGGAATCAACCCAGAGACTTGAACATGGTCAGGGCTTGGTCTACTTTAAATCCCAGAGTCCACCCACTCTGAAAATATTAGGCAATTCAGGCCCTTATGTATGCATCCCCTTATGAAATCCTATGGAAAGACGAAGGAAGAAACATTCAAAAAAACGAGACATTTTAGGTTTTGAGACCAACCCACAACAAATTCTTGGGATCAGCTTAAGAAAAAGGTGAGAATTCTGAGGCCATCCTAATGCCAACTGGAGTCACTGAGATGCTCCTGGTCCACAGACCCTCCCAAAAGTAAAGCAAAGTCAAAGGCAGGGTCTTCTCTAAGATGCACCCCATACATCAGGCACTCTGGCCAGAGCCTCCCTTGCGTCCTGGGGTTTCTGGCACCAAGTCCCTGGTCTGCATGTTTGGGGGCCCTGGAGAGTGCCTCGCAGCACTAACCACCTCAGCAGCTCAGCATTGCTTGGCCCACACATTGTTGGGTCCTCAAATACACATGCTTAATGATTCATGCCAAAAAAAAAAAAAAAAAAAAAAAAGGAAAAAATAGTCTACTATAAATATCAGCATCTCAAAAGCTTGATTATTGTTTAAGATGTCAGGATTTGGCCCATGTGGGGTTGCTATTGATGAGTGTTTCTTGATTCATCCCTCCACCCCTTCTGTTAATCTCAAAGGATTGATGCTTCACCAATCCCATATTACAATGTCCCGTAAGAGCCTGTGCTTCCACAAAAGCAGGTGACAGCTTGAGCACTCTGGTTCAGGAAAATCACTGCACCTCCCCCACCACAAACTCAGCTCTACTGAAGGAAGTGACCGGGTTGGAAGAGAGCCCTAAAATGTCGCTACTGTCACTGTGAACCATGAGACAGAACTTTGTATCTTTAAAGGGCTTTGGGAATCATTTTCACAACTGTTCACAAAGAGTCTATGGGAAGGAAGGTTTGTTCTGTCAACCCCAGTCTTCCACTGTTGGTGTGGGTGTTGCAGCGCTGGGAACGGACCCCAGGGCCAAGGGCATGCTGGGTGAGTCCTCTGCAACTGGGCTGTATCTTCAGTTTTGTTTTTATACACATCATATGCTATGTTATTACTAGAAACTGGGGCTCATAAAGTGAAAAATACTCCCCAAAATAAATCAGAATTATTTCAAAATCAAAGATTTTAAAGGTTCTTTTTACCCACGTGATCATGAAGGAGATAAAAACTAAGTAGGATGACCCCATCACTGAGAACTCTGCTTGTTTCTTACAATTAAGATCATGACTTTTGTATTACCACCAGCAAAATTTCTTTAAACACTTTTTTCCTTTGCCTTTTTTGTTTTCATTTTCTATATCTTTAAATCAAGTTATCTGACATGAGACGCAAAGAAAAGGAGAATTTCAGATTCACTGGGGTAATATGAATTCTGAGTAAGCAAACATAAAAAGTTAAAATAAAAATTCAACTTATTTTTCAAAAGGTTTATATATCGCTAAGACTTGTAGCAAGACTTCTGTTTTCCCTTTGAGATTACTCACTTCTAACGTCCCCTAGTTTTTATTTCTTAAAAAAGCAGTCCTGGTCCAGAGGCTCAAAATCTTTCCTGCCTCTAAAAATAAACAAACATCTTTCTTTTGAACACATTTCTTAACTCTAAACGTTCCTGCTATTCCCAAGGCAGAGGGGACAAGCTAGATGGCAATTTTTAAAACAAGAGAGAGCACTCAGGCAGGTGACACATATTCTTCTTAGAACCCCTGGCCTGTTCCCTGCTGGTAATACCCAGCAAATGACAGGTCTTTGTTAGCTCCCAACAACAAAAGGGGCCAGTGGTCCAGGAAAAGGCAACCTCCCGCACGAAGAGCATTTTGAAATGCGGGCATCCTTTTGTACAGCTACAAGAAGGTTTTAAAAAATTAAAATGAACAAAAAGTAGAGGCTCGGAGGACAGATATTCAGTAGATAACTAGTGCAAGCAATCTGTAAGAAAAGACACGGGAGGGAGAGAAGGAAGCGCCGCAGCCAGAACACCAGAACCAAGAGCAAGGTTACATTTTCCAAGCCAACAAAAGGTTTAACTGTCCTAATCCTGGAGCTTAAGATCCTTGAAAACAATAACCTTTCTGAAAGCAGATATAAGTAGCCAAAAAGAGAACAAACAGGCTTGCCTGTGTTTCTCAAGTTGAGTCAACACCCACCGCTGAAAAAGAGAGAAGTAAAGCCATGAACAGCCCAAATGATTTAAATAAGTAAAGTCATGGAAAGAACAGAGCAATGGCCTTGGGCTTCCATTCACTTTCTAGCTTCCTTCACATCCTGTGGCCCGTCCATGGTTCACAGAGGAAGCAACAGTGCCAACCATTACTTAGCAGAGGAAAAAAAGCTAGACTTTATTAATTTCCTGTAAAACACTTGCCTCTCATTTAGAATACGTCCAGGGCTTTCATCTGCATGACCATGTAAATATGGAGAAATTAAATCTATCTACAATCAAGAGTTTTGAGAATACATCATATCCATTCTAAATAAAGGAACATGTTTGTATCTGCGGGCACAGGCATGCTAACATCCAAACGGTTCCACTGGCAGACCTTGCATCTGTCTAATCAAAGTAATGCTGTAAACCCCTTTTCAAATGCACATAATAGCTACTTGCAGCTCCAACAGTACTGGAAAGGTAACACTGTAAGAGGATTTATGAGGCTTATGTACATGTCGACTGTTTATTTAAAAAGTTTCCCAAAAAGAGTAAAACAATTTACTGACGAATCACAAAGACAACCCAGTAGAAAATAAGTAAAACACATGAACTGTTAAGTCCTAGAAGAGGCAGTTAAAAAAAAAAAAAAAAAAAAAACTAAATATTCAAAAATAACTGAATGGATAAACTGGGACCTATTCACACAATAGAATGTTACACAATGAATATGAAGCAATCATAGTTCAATACAAATGAACTTCACAGTTGAGAGGGGTCAGGCAACTTGCAGAAGAGCCTGCAACTTACAGTGAGACTGTTCATTAAGTATAGACAATCTTAAAACATTGCTTAGGGAGCCAGGATGGAGCGGATATTCCACCAGAACGACTCGGCATGGCTGGACCTGCTGTTGATGGCCAATATCTGTCATGAGCAGTAGATACTTTGAAAGTGACCCCTGGAGCTGGGGTGGTGGCTCAGTGGTAGAGCGACTGCCTAGCACACATAAGGCACTGGGTTTGATCCTCAGCACCACATAAAAAACTAAAATAAACAAAATAAAGCTACTGTGTCCATCTACAACTAAAAACATTAAAAAAAAGAAAGAAAGAAAGAAAGAAAAAGAAAATGACCCTTACCATTCTCATGCAACAGAACTATAAATAAATGCATGTAGATGATAAACACCAAATTTAGGATGGCAATTACCTCTAGGGAGGAAGAGGTCACAATCACATAAGTAATATTTTATTTCTTAACTAGGATGCTAAAGCACTTGAGCACTGACTGTGTAATTATTTACACCTTGTCATTGGTGTTAAATGTTACAATTTTTTAAACTTATATACATATATACACAACTCTGTGTGTGTGTGTGTGTGTGTGTGTGTGTGTCTGTGTCTGTGTCTGTGTCTGTGTGTGCAAGAACCATGGGCCAGAAATACGTAGATAGTGGTTTTCCTTCTGCTGCTATGAATTATCTGTAGCACCTCGCTATCTTTGAATCTTGGTTCCTAAACTGTGCGATAAAATTACTCCAGGGTAATTCAGTTCTAGAATTCTGAATAAAATACAACATGATGGATTTCAAACCCTCTGGGCTCCAGTTATAACCCATTACACTGTAACTATACATATCACATAAATCATACACAGGATGAAGCTTTCTGACCCAGCATGGATATCAGATCAGCACACACACGCGTATACACACGACACACAGACACACACACTTAAAAGTTAGCACAGGAACAATATTTAATCCCCCCCCAGTGTCTCCTCTGCTGGCCTTCGTGAGCCAGTGAAGCAGTCTGCCTGGGCGTAGAACAGAACAATGAGTCCTGGGGAATAAGGGGGGAAATTTAATTGACCCAAGACAAAATATACTTTTTCTTTAGTTGGACTTATAAATTATTTTATGTAATCATGATATTCCTGAGACTATTAACATTAGTGCTTTGCTGAACAACGTAAGACTGTCTGGAATGAACCTAGGATTATAACTCATAATTGGTATTTTAGAAATTATATGATTTATACTCAATTCCTGACCAATCCTCTTCCAAACCATTATTTCTCACACCATTACCACCCTCCCCTCCCCACACTGGGGATTGAACCCAAGAGTGCTTAGCCACTGAGCCACATCCCCAGCCCTTTATATATATGTAGTCCACCAGAACATTATACACACACACACACACACACACACACACACATTTTTTTTTTCTTTCTTTTCTTTTTTTTTTTTTTCTTTGAGACAGGATTTCACTAAATTACTTTGGGCCTTGCCAAATTGCTGAGGCTGGCTTTGAACTTGTAACCCTCCTGCTTCAGCCTCCCCAGTCCCTGGAATTACAGGCCACAGCACCCCGAGTTACTACCCTTCCTAAGGAAAAGGACTCCCCTCCATGTCCTATGACCCAATTTTATTTAATGAATTACTAAGACTTAGTGCACAAAACAAATAAACTTGCAAATCTTTACATCAATCAATAAATCATTGTAGACTTTAACATGCATACCACAGATGCTCATACATAAATCTTAGTTTAATAAAGTGCTATGACTTAAAAATAAATAAACAAGTCATAGCTCTTCTAACCACATTTGGTAATGATTTTAACACTAGAATTTTAAAGACATGGAGGATTTAAAAAATTCAAATCTCCCCCCAAATTAAGGCTTTTTCTCCTTTTTGAGTTGGCATTACCTCCAAAGAACCATCCATTTCTGTGTAACAACATTAATAAAGGGAAATTCTAACTAAATATTTGACACCCGGTCTTTCCCAACCATCAAATCCCAGAATTCTGACTGGTTAGTGGGAAAGTAGACAAGAAGAAAAATAACTAGGAAATGAACTGTAGTATGATATGGAAGCTGTCTTTCTGGGGCTGGGGTATGGCTCAGTGGCAGAGCAACTTGACTGGCAAAGCACTTGCCTGGCATGCCTGAGGTCCTGGGTTCCATCCCCAGGATACCACCACCACCACCACCACGACCACCACCACCAACAACAACAACAACAAAGCTGTCTTTCCTGGCACTGCAGCTAGCAATGCAACTTTTTAAACAGGTATTCTTTTGTTGAAAATTTGATTCAAGCAACTATGGAAATAGAGGGTGTCTCTGAAACAGATTAGGTTTCTGAACAGCAGAATCTCCAACTGTGAAATCCTTTTCACCCTACCTCCAGTGGGACTTGCTAGAAGCTCCCAAACTTGTTTCCATTTCATTTATAAACATGGCCAAACTTTCTCACCTGAAGAGAAACAACCAGAATTATTTGTTTCTGAGTCTTCCCTAAAGATACATATTTGCCAATCCATGGACACAATTTTAAGATCTGATATTGAGGTCATGCCAACTCAGGAAAAGAACGGAATGCACTGCTGTGGATACTAAATTATCTTATAGCATGCACAGTGACTCTTTAGAAATTTATCTGGTTTATAATTTCTAGAAATAAATAAATAAATAAAAATAAAAATGACTATTTCTGTCCATTTCTGAAATTATGTTTTCTTTAGTCTATCTCCTAGCTCATTAAACTATTTAGAATTCATGTACTTTCCTGTGAAGACAAAACTTGCTGCAACATTAGAATTCCTTCTGACCTCCAATTACAATTACAAAATTCTTAAGCTTTCTTTTCACGAAATTTCAAACTGTTTTATGTTTCTAAGGAATATTTTTTTCCTTCTCTCCAAGCTCCAAGTCCCCATGGAAATATCCCTGACCTCCTCCCCGGCCTCCAAACAACACATAAACACACCCTTTACAAGAAACACCATTTAGGGTGCTTTCTCATACTTGTTGAACAATTAGAACATGCCTCAAAAAATGTCATGCATTCTGTAGTATTTTCCCAAGTAGAACCAAAACCAGAAATACTGAACAATATTGAGAAGCAGGACCACTAAGACCAAAGAAAATCTGTGTAATTCTCTGAGTGACGCTCCTTGGGTAAGAAGCTATTCAACTAAGAGATACTGAGATCTGTATCTGTTTTTAAGTTTCTCAATATTTGTACATTCCTTCTAACCACCTATATAGCACATGAAAGTAAAATATCAGTGATATCGCCTGTGTTAATAGGAGAACAAGTACATTCTCTTTACAAAGGTGACCAAAATTGTTGGCACTCTATTTGATAATAATGATAAAACACAAATAAGAATAGTTAATATTTATTTAATACTTAACTCATGCCAGACCCTTTACATGCACCAAAATCCTCTCAGGTCTATAAGACAGATACCCATCTATCTCATTTAGGGAAACAGAGAGGTTAAATAGCTTTTCTCAAACCACAGAGCAAGTTTACAAGCAAGACTTAATTAAACTCCAGGATTTCAGGTTCCAAAGCCTGTGCCCTTAAACTTATAATAAAAAACCTAATGGGCAACATATATCTGATCTACTCATTCATCCCAGGACTCTCTAGAGGAATTTACCATAGCATATTTTATTTGAGCTTTTACCATGTGAAGTAAACAGATTAAGATGGTGACGAAACTAAAATGGGCCTGTGTTCATTTCTACTTTCATCCTTTCTCTGCCCTTTCTCCTAAAAAGGGGGGGGGGGGGGAAGAAAAGTGGGGTTTTTTTTGCCCACTGTTGCAGTGAACTGGCAAACTTGTCATAAATTAACTAGCAGAACTGGTTTAGCAACAAATGAGAAACTCAAGGTCTCCTAAATTCTAACCTGGGGTATGTCATGATTTGAAAGGTGATTCAAGAGCATTTAGCAGAAGGCTAAATCTGATGTTTGTGGGATTTTCAAAACCACAGTTTAAAAAAAGAAAGCACACTTGTGAAACCCCAGTAATAAACCCTGACACCAAATAACTAGGTGAAAAAGAAAAGCTGGATTCCAGATACTATGACCAGTAACTGCGATGGCTCCAAGTATTTGGAAATATTCAAATGGGAGAGACATACAATGGCCACAGAGATTATCTCTAGCGAGAGAAGCTCCAAGAATGGAAAATGAAAATAATATGGGGGAGGGATTTTGCTCTGTGTGTGTGTGCACACGCGAGTGTTGGATTTATGTAATTACAAAAAAAAAGAAAAAATCTTAAAAAGGCAGTTAAAGTCTTGCCAGACTTAGTTTTTATCTGCACCCATGAGACTGACCTCAGCATTACACATTTGGTCATTTAATAAAAAGGATCACATTAAAGAAAAAAAGCATCATTCTCTCTGCCCCCACTTGCCTCTTCAATTCAACTAAAGCAGAGCTCATGAGATTAAGTATTTACCCACTCTGACCCAAATGTTTCCATTTCATCAGAAGGAACAACAACAACAAAAAGAATTTAAAGGACTTCAACCTTCAGGCAGCTCTAAACGGAAAGTAGACCAGGCGTGGTGGCACACACCTCTGATTCCAGTTAATCAGGAGGCTGAGGCAGGAGGATCACAATTTTCAGTCAGACTCAGCAACTTAATAAGGCTCTCAAAAAATTAAATAAAAAAACTTGGAATGGACCCACCATTTGACCCAGCTATCCCACTCCTGGGCCTACACCCAAAGGACTTAAAATCAGCATACTACAGAGATACAGCCACATCAATGTTCATAGCTGCTCAATTCACAATTGCCAGATTGTGGAACCAACCTAGATGTCCTTCAATTGATGAAAGGATAAAAAAATTGTGATATATATATATACAATGGAATATTACTCAGTTATAAAGAATAATAAAATTATGGCATTTGCAGCAAATGAATGAAATTGGAGAATATCATGCTAAGTGAGATAAGCCAATCTCAAAAAACCAAAAGATGAATGATCTCGCTGATAAGCGGATGATGGCACATAATGGGAGGTGGGAGGGGGGCAAGAATGGAGGAAGGAGGGACTGTATAGAGGGAAAAGAGGGGTGGGAGGGGTGGGGGGGAAGGAAAAAATAACAGAATGAATCAAACACCATTACCCTATGTAAATGTATGACTATGCAAATGGTATGCTGTTACTCCATGTACAAACAGAAACAACATGTATCCCATTTGTTTACAATAAAAATAAATTAAAATAAAATAAAATATAACATTTAGTTATATCAAAAAAAATTAAATAAAAAGGGCTGTGGATGTGGTTCAGTGAGCATCAGCCTAGCAGAGGCAAGAGCCTAAGTTTGATCCCCAGTACTACAAAAAAAAAAACAAAATAAAGGAAAGGAATATTAGAATTTGAAAAACAAAATGGAGACTGAAACTCCCTTGACATTCTTTAGAAAACAGAGAGAAATCACCCAGGTAGACAGTGATTCTCTCCTCAGAGCAAAGTATCTGTAACAGGAGTCAAAGGTGGAAACTGACAGAAAGTGCCACCACAGAGGGCAACCTGCTGGCTTCCTCATCCATTCCTCCAAGAGGGAAGACAAAGCTAAAAACAAGAGGAGCTCTCTTCATGTCTGAGTGGGCTGGGTTGTGGCTCAGTGGTGGAGCACTTGCCTAACAAGTGTGAGGCACTGGGCTCGATTCTCAGCACTGCATATAAATAAATAAAATAAAAAGGTCCATCAACAACTTTAATTTTTTTTTTTTTTTTTTAAAGCCCATGTTTGAGACAGACCTGGTGGTGCACATCTGCTGTCCCAAATACTCGGGAGGCTGTGGCAGGAGCTTGGGACCAGCCCGGTCACACAGCAAGACTGTCTCAACAACACTCACACAAACGAAACAACAAAAAGAAATTTGGATGTTTAAACATCAGGCCTCCATCTGCGCCTCTATTTCTTCACCTTAAAAACACTATTTGCTTCCTCTTTATAATTTGTGAAGGTGCTTAGAATAAAAACTGAGACACAGTAGGTGCACAAAAAAATGTCAACTTCCTCCTTTCAGAACTGAATTTCCAATTGCCAGCTAATGTTTGAACTCAAAAGACCCATCAAGCCACCCGGCTACCACACCATCCGAGTCCTCCCATGCCTTCTCCTGTGTTTTCCCTCCCTCGAGTAAAGGCACCAATATTCTCTTTGGCAAGCCATTTAGAATCTTTCTTCATTGCTCACTTGTATTTCTAAAACATTCTTTTAATTGGATTTCCTGCCTCTCCAATATCTTTTCTTTTTTGGAGGAGGTGGGGCAGAGAAGTACCAGGGATTGAAGCCAGGGGTGCTTACCCACTGAGCCACATTCCCAGTCCCCATACACATATTTTTGTGTTTGTTTGTTTGTTTGTTTAGGGCCTCGCTAAGTTACTGAGGCTGGCTTTGAATTCACAGTCCTCCTGCCTGGGCCTACCAAGCCGCTGGGATTACAGGCATGCACCACCACGCCCCGCTCTCTAATATATCTTTTAGAACATTTTTGTGAAACAGAGCTCACACCAAGAGGCTGCTTTGATTCCCCATAGACTCTGAGAACATTGTCCAAATACTTCTGCATGCAAAATCCACCAAAATCAAACCACAAATCCTCTCCTCTCTCCATTTTTCTCTTCCACCATATTCTGCCATGAACCTGTGTTTTTCTTCAGCCTGAAAATGACTTTCCTCCATTCTCTACCCATAAAAACCTTCTTGGATCATTTAAGACCCAGCTACACTCGCCCAGCTCAACTGTGCTACAAAATTAGCCCTAACGTCCCCACAGCTGGCATGGGTCACCACTTGCTTTATGCACCCACTGTGCCTTGCCAGCACCGCAGCTGGCCCCTCTTCCATTCTAGATCATACTAAACAACCTGCTAACGAGGCCATCTCCCCCATTCCTCAGAATTGGAGACCACGTCTAATTCATTTCTGACTTCCCCCTGACACCTGTCACCTAGCCCCTGTACTCTGCACCCATGAACTGAACATAGGAACTAACTCTTATTGCCATGAGTTCTGTGGATACTGTACTATTACCTATACTAGCTCAGTAATACTCACAAATTCTTATAAAGCATGTGGTATTTTAGCTTCACTTTCACTCAGAGTGGTTATGTAAGTTGCCCCAATTAATACAGTTAGTATATGGTGAAGCTAGGATTTGAACCAATGTCAGACTGACTTCAGAAGCTGTCCTATCACTTCACTATATCACAGACATTTCTAATTCACTCATTCCTCTGCAGTTATGCACATGGGAGTATGAAGCTGAAAGTCTCAGCAAATTATGCTTTATCCCATCAGCACATGGAAGCCGTCTGGGTTCTGCAGTAGTCTAGAAGCATCAACAGGCAGATTCTCGGTGTACCAGATTCATTTATTTTTCTCCTTTCTTACCCTGACTCCCACCGAGCCCACTTCCCCTGAAAACAAATCAAAAGAAAAATGATTTAGAAGATAGGGACAGGAAAAGCATTCAATCCTTCATTCTTCACGGTACACGCAATAATGCTATCAAGTTTAACAGGCATGTATAATGCAAAAGAATATGCTGGATCATTTCAAAACATGCTTTCCCTGCTCAAACCTGAAATCAACAGCAGTTGCTAAGAAAACACACAGCCAACTGCAAAACACCGTGATGACTCACGGAAGGAGGAGCAAGCTCCCCCTCCAAGTCTCAGAAACATCGCCAACAGAGAGTCTTTGTGACCAAATCATCAAACTGTGTTTGCAAACATTCAGGAGTTCCTTCTCATCCAGGTCAGAAGGGAATATAATCAGCTCTGGACTAAACACTTAAAGAGAATTAATTATTACCCAACAAAGTTGAAGCTTCCTATAAAGAAAAAAAAGTGCAGACTCCAAAGGTAACAGACTCTCTATTAAACAAAGACCTATTAACAGGAAAAATTCTTACTCAATATCATCAAATGAATGATTATAAAGGATATTTTAACAAGAGCATGCTAGTAACTTATTTTCATTGCTAACATAAAAGTGTGAAAAATAAAACACATGTTTAACTTGTTAATAACAGAACTTACAAGTCATTTCTCTCCCCACCCCTTTCTAAATCATTAGATCAAATTTTTGATCTAAAAGTTCTACCACTACCAAACAATCCCATCATGTGTTGGTTACAACCATCCATAATACTAATAGCTTAGAGATATCTGAGTTGTAGCTATCTGAGATATTTTATTGTTGCCTTTATTTTTTGTTCTTATGGTTTTTGTTTTTAGTTTGGGGGACTTGGAGAATGGTTATGAATAGCTTTATTTATTTTTGTTGAAATTTACACTTAAAATTTCTTCCTGAGAGCTGGGAATATAGCTCAGTTGGTAGAGTGCTTGCCTTGTATGTACAAAGCCCTGGGTTCAAACCCCAGCACCACAAAAAAAAATAATAAATTCCTCCTGAGTAATTAGTATTTTTAAATTAGCTAACTCTTATGGTATGATCCCTTAACTAATGAATCATACAGAAGCAGCTAAGCATGAAGACATTAGTCCTAAGTGATACAATCAGCTTTTCCTCAGGACACCACTCTTGTGCTCCTAAGCCAAGCATGAGAAGACAGGCACCATGTTGTGTAAATCAGTTCTGCCCTTCCCCACCAAACACAGCATCTCACAGCCTCATCACTGACAAAATGTGTTATCTCTAACCTTGACGAAAAGACTGCACGTACTCTTTTCACTCAGATGAGTGGATTTTCCCCCTTTTTTGGTGCTAGGGATGAAACCCAGGGCCTCCACAAATATCAAGCATGCACTTACCACTGAGCTACATCCCCAGCCCAAGGATTTTTTCTTTTAATTACTCTGCATCCTGACATGCTATATAACTTTTCTAAGGGAGGCAACATAACTGCTGAAAGGAATAGTAAGAATTCTTAATTTACATGTAAAAATCAACCCCCAAACCTTTTAAACTTTCTAATACCTACACTTCCCCAAAACCTACTTTTCAAATTAAAATTTCTTCTTCCAGAGCATGGATATATATATATTCTTTCTTACTTTATATATACATATATATCTACATATAAAGAATATATATATATATTCTTTCTTACTTTTCTGGAATATTATCTATAAGTACAATGTACAGATTGCTAACACAATGAGGAGTGTCCATAAAATGCTTTAATAATGTATTTACAGTAGTCGTAGGCACACTTATTTTCAATGCATTTTATGTTACTAGGAATACATATATATATATATGTATATACATACATACACACACACACACACATGTGTCCACACTGGTTGTTTTGTTTTACCTGCTTTTATATAAAAGAACTCTAGACAAATTTGATCATTCATGTGGTTTAGTTTCAAATTAGTTTTAAATATCTTAATATCTCAAATAATTAAAAATCTAATTATGGGCTGGAATTGTAGCTCAGTGGTAGAGTGCTTGCCTAGCATGTGTGAGGCCCTGGGTTCAATTCTCAGCACCACATACAAATACATAAATAAAGGTTCATCAACAACTAATAAAAATATTTTTAAATCTAATTATTTATCAATGAAATGATGTGATATATGAAATTTTCTTCAAAATAATCCAGCATACGGGGGAAAACGAAAGGGCAAAGTTAAAACCAGATTGGCAGAAGTTGATTTCTTTTTTCTTTTTTTTTTTTTTGGAAAATGGGTCTCTCAGATTGCCCAAGCTAACCAATGATCCTTCTGCCCCACCCTCCCCAGTAACTGGGATTACAGTTGCCAACCAACACCCGCAGGTCTGAACATAATTATTGGCACTGACTAATGGTTACATAGGAGTTCATTTTACTATTATCTCTACTACTATTATCTCTACTTTTGGATATATTTTAAATTCTTCATAATAAAAAAAATTTTTAATCAATTTACTGGATGGCAATTCCAAAAAACCAAAGGTCAAATGTTCTCTTTGATATGTGGATTCTATCATACCACAAGGGGGAAGGAGGGAAGAATAGAATTTCAGTGGATTAGACAGAAGAGAAGGAAGGGAAGGGAGGAGAGATGGGATTGGGAAAGACGGTGGGATGAATTCGACATAACTTTCCTGTGTTCACAGATGGATACACGACCAGTGAGACTCACATCATGTCCAACCACAAGAATGGGATCCTAATTAAAATGTTATACTCCATGTATGTATAAGACATCAGAATACACTCTGGTATCATGTATATCTAAAAAGAACAAGTAAAAAAAAATTTTTTTTTAATTTATTGGGGGTATAGCTCAGTGGGTTGAGTACTTACTAGCCTGAGGAAGGTCTGGGTTCAATCCCCAGCACCACACCAAAAAAATCCAATTGACTATTGTTCCAGTGCAAACACAACTTTATCATTTTGAATTTGTTTCATCTATATTACAATTATTGTTGGGGTGAGCTTGTTGAGTACTTGTTGAGTACTGGGTATTGAACCCACAGGTGCTCTACATTGAGCTAAATCCCCAGACCTTTTTGTATTTTATTTTGAGGCAGGGTCTCGCTAAGGTACCAAGGCTGGTCTTGAACTTGTGATCCTCTTGCCTCAGCCCCTTGAGTGTCTGTGGTTACAGGTGTGCACCACCACACCCAGAGCAATTGAAGTTTATTTCATATTTTATTAGTACCAACTAGAACTCTTCACCTATACCACGTTTCTAAACCACGTTCACAGACTTGCAGAGCTGGGAAGAAATCTGAGATCATCTAATCCTCTATGTATATCCATAGTTCATAGATGGAGCAGCATCAGAATCACTTTCAAGCCTTGTTAAGACAAATTCCTGGGTAGGTTGGTTGCTGCTGGTCCCCAGATGACACTCTGAGAACCACTACTGTTCTGCTGTCTTACTCTGTTCACACGTCCACTGTCACAATCACCAGTTATCTCACCGGAACTCTTTCTCTTACTAGATAGTTGGCTAAGAGCAAGAGACACTGATTTTCATCAATATGACAGAGCCTAGAAACAACAAATATTTACAAAATAAATTACTTGTTGAATGAATTGAACAGGGATGCATTTGCGTACCCAGACAGAGAAGAGCTACTCAGAGCGGACAATCTGCAAATACTGGCAGTACCTAAAGGAAGACTAAAAGTCAGCCAGACCTAGAGCAACAAGCAGATGCAGACTACAGAGGGATCCCAGCATTGCATCTCAGATGGCAGTTTGCAATCAAATATGGACATGGACAAGTACAAGCTGGAGACTCACTTTTATCAGATGCGTCTCCCTGACCTGAAGCGCTAGGAGAAAGTACTTTTCAACGCACACACCATCAAGGGTGAGAAATGCTTTCAAATTCAGCTTGCGAAGTTTCTCAGGGTCTGGCAAATGTCAACATGGATGAATTACTTCTCCCCATCCACCTCCCTCCTTCTCATGCTACTCAGAGAAAAGAAAAAAAGCCAGTGCACCCATTGGCTGGCGAGTGCTCCAAGCCCAGGTGTTCTGCTTTTCTGATACTCTACAGAGCACTAAAGTATCTTTCCAGTGCAGCAATCTCTGCCCTGTAACAATTCTGTGGATTTAGTTTAAGAAAATGAACTATG
This sequence comes from Sciurus carolinensis, assembly GCF_902686445.1. Classification (NCBI taxonomy): domain Eukaryota; kingdom Metazoa; phylum Chordata; class Mammalia; order Rodentia; family Sciuridae; genus Sciurus; species Sciurus carolinensis. The sequence continues at coordinate 163,255,635 of NC_062214.1, read as the reverse complement.
CTCTGATTTCTGAATTTCACTTCTTCTTTAAAAGTTTAACTTACAAACTATGAAAATACATGAGAATTCAATAACCTAAACCTTATTTACTTTTTCATTTAACAATATTAAACAATGTTAAAATAAAGAATATAACTAGTGTAACAGCATGGATAAATATATGGGTTTTGTTTCACTTTCTTATTTAAAAGATTATTGGTAATGGGGGGTGGCAGGGGGGCAAGAATGGAGGAAGGAGGGACTGTATAGAGGGAAAAGAGGGGTGGGAGGGGTGGTGGAAATGCAAAAGTAACAGAATGAATCAAACACCATTACCCTAGGTAAATGTATGATTACACAAATGGTATGCCTCTACTTCATGTACAGAGAAACAACATGTATCCATTTGTTTATAATAAAAATAAATTTAAAAAAAAAAGGTAATTGGACTAGGGTCATAGCTCAGGGGTAGAGTACTTGCCTAACATGGATGAGGCACTGGGTTCAATTCTCAGTACCGCACACAAATAAAATAAAATGAAGGTCATTAAAAAAAAAAAAAAAAAAAAGATAATTGACTACTCAGAAAAAAAAGAATGATAATGTAGTATGGGGTTTAGAACAGACGAAAAGTAAAATGTATGATAATAGCATAAAAGTCAAGAGAAATAAAAACGTACTATTATGATTTTCATATTGTACATGAAGTGAAAAAATATCATTTGCAGGTAAATTGTGATGTGTTTTAATAACTACTAAAAGTGGTAGAGTTCTTGCCAAGCATACATGTGGCCCTGGGTTCAATTCCAAGCACCACAGGGGAAAAATTTTTCAATTAATCCCAACAAAGATAGAAGAAGGAAAAGGATACAAAAAGCAGATGAGAAAAACAGAAATAACAAGATTATAGATTTATAATCTAAACATAATAATAATCTAAACATATTATTAATCACTGTAAATGTCTACATACCTCAAATATCTAAAAATTGGCCTGGCACAGTGGTGCACGCCTGTAATCCCAGCAACTCAGGATGCTGAGGCAGAAGGATCACAGATTTGAGGCCAGCCTAGACAACTTAGCAAGACCCTGTCTCAAAATATAAAGTAAGTAAAAAACAGGTTGGGGATGTAACTCAGTAGTAGGCCATTGACTAGCACATGCAAGGTCCTGGGTTCAATCCCTAGTATCGCCATTAATTAAAAAAAAAAAAAAAAAGGTGAAAATTAATTAAACAGAAAATTAATTTTTTAATTTTTTAAAAATTAGAGGGCTGGGGAGATAGCTCAGCTGGTAGAGTGCTTGCCTCACAAGCACAAGGCCCTGAGTTCGATCCCCAGTACCGCAAAAAAAAATAAATAAATAAATTAGAGACTATCAATAGAACAAAAACTGGTTTACTAAAGTCAATAAAATTGATAAACCTCAAGCCTAGAGTTTCTCAACTTCGCACTTTTGACATTTTGGTTGAATGACTGGTTTCTCCTTTGAGGTGATCCTTCCAATGGCAGGATATTCAGCAGCAGCATCCTTGACTTCCACCCACTAGATGCCAAGAGCAAATGCCTCTTGCCTCAGACTAGACATTGTCTCCAAACATCATCTCCAGAAACTGCCAAATATTCCTGGCAGAGTGAGGCAAACTTCCACACACACTCTGCACCATAAACAAAAATCAATGCAAAGTCAATGTACCTAAATATAAAACTAAAAACTGTAAGCCTTTTAGGAAAAAAAGAAAAAGAACAAAAAAATAGGAGAAAATCTTTGTGACCTTGAGTTAGATAAAGACTTCTTAGATATAACACCCAAAAGTACATTCCATGAAGAATAAATTGATAACTTGGATTTCATCAAAATTATGAACAGTATCTTCAAAGGATACAGTTAAGGAATGAAAGACATTGTTATGGTTTGAACGTACCCTCCAAAACTGCTGAAATGTAATTATCGCTGTAACGGTATTAGAGGTGGGACATTTAAAAGGTGATGGATTGATGCTATCATGGTGGGAAATGGGCCCTTGCCCTCTTTTCTCTTCTACAGTAGGATGGTACAACAAGAAGGCACCCACTTTTTGTCCATTATGAATTTCCCAGTTTATGGTATTCTGTTATACCAGCACAAAACACACTGAGACAAGATCAGAAGCAAATACTTGAAAATGATGTATCTGATAAAGGACTTGTATTCAGAAAATGCAAAGAACCCTCAGAACAACACAAGAAAAAAATGGCAAAAACATGCATACTTCAACAAAGGCGATATACAGATGTCATATAAGTATATAAAAAGATGCCCGAATCGGGCTGGGGATATAGCTCAGTTGGTAGAGTGCTTGTCTCACATGCACCGGGCCCTGGGTTCAATCCCCAGCACCACCAGGGGAGGGGGAAAAAAAAAAAAAAAAAAGTTCAAATAATTAATCATCAGAGAAATACAAATTCAAACCACAATGAGATCCCACCATTAGTTGACCCATGAGAATCCTGACCACAACAACTGTTGGCAAGGATGTGGAGGAAATGAAACTCTCAAACACTACTTCGGGAATGTAAAATGATATAACCCTATTGGAAAAGTGTGAGTGTTTCTTTAAGTTAAATAACTACCTATCATATGATCCAGTCCTTTTACCTTACACCTTTACCCCAGGGGAAATGAAAACAGATGTGCATACTGTACACAAGACTGTACACAATGCTCATAGCAATTTTACTTTTAAAAGTCAAAGACAGGAAATAACCCAAATGTCTATCGAAGGGCATATAGATAAATGCACTGAAGTTTATCAATACAATGGAATACTTCTGAGCAATAAAAAAGAAAAAAACTATCGATACACACATGATACACACAATACCGTGACTAAGTCTCAATATTAATATATTAATTATGCTAAGTGAAAGAAGCCCAGGCCAAGAAGAGAACATTCTCTACATTTCCATTCATGTAAATTTTTAAATGCCAACATATCCATAGGGTCAGAATGCTATCAATGGTTGTGTGGGCAAGGGGTGGGGGAAGAAATGGTTTCACAGGTCTATGTGTAAGTCAAAACCTTATCAAGCCCAGCATGATGGCACATGCCTATACTACTTAGGAGCTGAGGCAGAAGGATACCTTGGGCGCAGAAGATCAAGATGTACCTGGGCAACAGAGTGAGACCCCCCATCTCAAAAAATGAAATAAAAATATTTAATATTTAAATATTAAAATTTAAATATGGGCACTTACTATGTGCCAATTATATTCAATAAAGCTGTTTAAAAATTTATCATGGAAAACCAAAAATTTAAGCTAACAATCAAAAAAGAACATAGACTCAGGCTGTAACTCAGTGGTAGAGTGCTTGCCTAGCATGCATGAGGCCCTGATTGTAACCTGGGGGTGGGGGGGAGCCCTAAAACTTTCATGAACAATTACAGGTTCAGACATAAGTGATTTTATAATATTCCATATAATCATTTATTAGCTGAAAATAGGAAGGGGGACATTCAACATCAGTCAAAGCAAGTCTTGCTATATTTAAGCCTTGGAGGATATGCTATTGCATTTAATATTAATATTATTTCTTGATTAAGATGCACCTAAACTGAAATATTTCATAATAATAAAAAAAGGAAAATTATTTCATTTTTTCCAATTTGGTCTTCCCACACCAAGGCAGAACTAGGTACTTCCCTCCTCCCACAGCCCCCAGGGTACATCTTTTCTGCCACTGCCACATGTGTATTACAATGACTTGTCTTCCCACTGGACTATCAGGATAGGGACCTTGTCTTCTGATCTTGGCATAGTGGGGAAACATAAGTGCTCTGGAGTCAGAGAGCCTGGCTTCCTATCCTTGGCTCTGCCATTTACCTACTGTTATCACAGAAAGATATTTTATCTCCCTGATGACCAGTTTTTTTAACCATAAAACAGGGGTAACAGTGAATATATAAGGATTCAGTTTGCATCTCTAAAAAAGACCCTGCATGATCTGACACCTGATCAGCACTCCATCACTTAGTTCCACCCTCCCTTAAGTTGACTGTGCTCAGCCACAATGACTTTCTCTCACTTCCAATAAACCCACCCACAGCTGAGCTCTCCTGCCTCAAGGCCTTAACACGTGATGTCTTTCTCTGCCTGATCTTCCTTTACGCCTGTCTCTTCTCCACAACCTCCTACCCCACAACAGCATGGCTCATAGTCAAGGCTTAGCTTCAATGTCACCTCCAGAGGCCTTCCCACTAGTAACCCAGGAGCCTCTATGTCTCAGCACTTGGTTGTTCCCTTTCTATTCAACGATGTCCACGCAACAGATGGTTATTGAGAACTACTACATGCCAGGCATTGTTCCAGAACCTAAAGACAGCAGTCAATAAAAGGTCTCTGACAGGGCTCTGATGGAGTGTGTGACGCAGTGGCACAAGATGGACAAGGAAGTAACATCATATGTTAGACAACCAGAAGAGCTACGGAGACAAAAAGTAAGCTAGGAAGGAGGAATGCCAGGATGGTTGTGAATTTAAATCTGGAGGTTCGTGAAGGTTCTCAGACGACAACACAGAACCAAGAAGTGAAGGGGGTCAGGGAGAGAACCCTCAGAGATACGGGGCATCCAGGCAGAGCACAGTAAGTCCAAAGACCCTAAAAAACAGCAAGAGAGCATGTGTGGCTGTACTCACACGAGTAAGGAAGAGAGCAACAGGAAAGGTCAGGAAGGTAATGAGATGAAGGAGCAGGGCACTGAAGAGGCAGCTGGGGGCCACAATCAGGTCTGTGCCACTCACTTAGAGGGAGATGAGACGCCACTAGAGGGTTCTGAAGAGAAGAGTGGGATGATTTATGTTCTAAAACCTGTGATTAGTTTAGTACTGCATTTGATTTTCTGCTTATCTTCCCCACTAGATAAGGGAAGGAACCGCAGCTGCCTGGAGCACCATCATGGCCCAGCCCCAGTACACAATAAAGACTTACAGGCCAGTGAGGTAATCCACGCCAAGCACTTACTGGGACAAAATGAACATTCCATATGTGAGTATCAGTATTTTCCAGATCTCCAGGGTCTAGCACAGTGTCTGCATATGATAGGAGATTGAGTAAATGAAGGAGTAATTTTGTGAAATTACTGAAGATCTATATTTAAAACATGATGAATAAAATTTGTAAAAAGTATGAAAAATTAAATAAAACAGTGAGTAATGACAAATTGTTTTTCATCCTTTGCCTTATTAAGAAGGAATTGATTCAGTTTTTAAATTTTCAATTACACTCTCACCTTATGACACTGAGGACGTGGCTTAATCACTGATTTGTAACTCGGTTCTTTAAAACCCTGCAGCCGGGCTGGGGAGATAGCTCAGTTGGTAAAGTACTTGCCTTGCAAGCACAAGGCCATGGGTTCGATTCCCAGCACCACAAAAAAAACCCTGCAGCCAGTGCCCTGACTTGCACCTGTGATTCCAGTGACTGGAGAGGCTGAGGCAGGGTAGATATCAAGTCACCTTGGCAACTTAGGGAGGCCCTGTCTCAAAATAAAAAAATAAAAAGGCTGGGGAGTGGCCCTGGTTCAATCCCTAGGACCAAAAAACAAAACAAAAACTGCAATATCCTGCAACACTATTACTAATCCACCAAAATGCTAATAAAATTTCAAATTGGGTAAACTTATTCACATGATTTTTTATAACTTTCTTTCTCTCTCTTTTGGTACTGGGGATTGTACCCAGGGCATTTTACCACTAAGCTGCATCCCCGGCCCTTTTAACTTTTTATTTTGAGACAAGGTCTGGCTAAGTTGCTGAGCGCCTCACTACATTGCTGAGGCTGGCCTCAAACGTGCAATCCTCCTGCCTTGGCCTTCTGAGTCCCAGTCGGTGGAATTACAGACCGGCTCTCTGGCACAAGGTTTAAAACAATCTTAAGTGTACAAGGCTGGCTGATCCAAACTGGTCTGCTTTTGAATCCTGTATCCAAATAAAGGCTCATTAACTCAAACATGTGGATCAAGACATAAACATTTCCACCTTTTACCCATTTTCACATCTCCAGACTCTTCATCATGAAAACTTCATGTGAATTACACCTGTTCCCACGGCCAGGAAGGTAGGGAGCAGAGGGGACAGGCGGGCGGGGCTAAGGTCATATAGTAATTATTCCAGGAAAAGCCCTTGGGAGTCTGAAGAGTTTTCCAGAAAGAAAACTGGAGAAGTCATGCATTAAAATGTGCAAACGCACCAAATATTCCACCCCATAAAAATGGAACACTCACTGTCCCTTGACGCCGTTTACGGGATCTCAGAAGCCCAGGTATGTTTCACTGCATTCCCCACCTCTGAAAATGATAGAACTCATCCTAGTATAACCACACAGTATCTGCAACGAGGCCTTCGGATCTATGGAAACTTTTGGATAGGCAGATGAGAGTTGCCTGAAATCAAACAAACTTTGAAAAGAAAAATAAAAAAAAAAGAGCGTCGCGAAAGTGTTCCGCGGCTAGACAGAACCCCCACGGCTGGGCTCTGACTTGCTGGTGCTTGTACACAATCGCGCCTGCTGGCATCCAGCTCAGACGCTCCCTTCCACTAGGGGAGGGGAAAATAATAACTTTAGGAAATAACAGGCGTCCACAAAGGCAGATGTTACACAGGACTTCTCAACCTCCACCTAATAAAGCGGCTCAGGTCCTTTGCAGCAGCACTGATTGCCTACGCAGCAGCCCCCGCCCCGCGCCCCCTTTTAACAGAAGGAAAATAACCTAAGGAGGAGAAGGGGCTATCGTCAGACCCTAAAGGCAATTTCAGACAACAAAGACCCCAAGCCATCAAAATGGAATTATAATCGCCGCCGTCCGAGTGCCCCCCCTCCACCCTCGCAGAGGCGCTTCGCTGCCCCGCCCGCCGCTGTTCCTCGAGTGCCGGGGCTGGCGGGTCCCCGCGCCCTCTCCGGCCCCCAAGCGCCGGGCCCGCAGGTTCTCCGTCCCGGGGGCGAGCCTCGCACCGCCCACGATTTGGCAACCTCTGCGCCGCAGCTCTGGGCGTTCTGTCTCACGCGGCGTTCAAAATCTTTCCCGCCCAGGCGTGACGCGAGGAATGAAAACAATCAGCCCACCCCGAGCTCCGGGGCCTGGGCCCGGGCGGGGGCTGCGGAGCACCCGGCCGACCTCCCGCGCCGCCCCTTCCCGAGCTCGGCGGACCGGCGGGCTGGGGCCCGGAGGTGACACAAAGAAGCTGGAGAGACAAACGCCACCCGCTGGTGCTCGCTCCAATCCCCGGAGCGCCCCGCCCGCTGACAAGTTTGCAGCGCCCTCCACGCATCCCGCTCTCCCCACCCGCGCAAAGTTTCCCGTGGCCGGGCTCGGACCCCGGCCTCCGGTCTCTTTCCGTCTCCCGTCGCCCCCGCCCCCGGCTCGGGGACCTTTCCCTCCCTCACTCCGGCACCTTACCCGCCCTCCCGCTCTCTCCGGGGTGCACCGGGGTGCTGGGGCCCCGCGGCCGCGCTCACCCGCCGTCCGCCCGGCCGCGAGGCGAGGGCACGGGCCGGGGCCGCCCAGGTCGGCGCTCCGTGTGCCCCTCTCCCTAGATCGCACCTTTCGCTGGTTTTCGGTCTCGGTTTTCGGTCCAGCCGAAGGCTCTGGGCGCAGCACAGCGCGCTCCGCTCCTTGGCGCTCGGAAGCTACAAACCACGCCCCGCGCCTTCCCCGCCCGCCGCCCGCCGAGTCCCGCGCTCGCCGCTCCGCGGCCAGTGTGGAGCGCGCCCGCCAGCGCCGGAGGCGGGGCAGCTGGCCTCCCCGGAGGCCCGGCCACAGCCCGGCCACCGCAACTTTCTTTCGGTGTTTTGGAACCTCGGAGGTGGTGCGAGGAAGATGCTAACTCTGAGGGCAGGTTAACGCCCCCTTCGTACCCGCGGCTGGCGGAAAAGGGGTTACAACTCGCGCAAGACGCTTTTCTGGTCGGCTTCGGCTTCTCCAGCATTCGTGAGCTCCTGGGTCTTGGAAGTGGCGATAAGAGAGCAGATCTGCGGTTAGCTACCAGACTTGAGCAAGTCTTTTAACCCTTGTGGGCCCTTTGCACAATGAGAAATTTTGATTAAATGGCTTTAAAAATCTGGATCAGTGTTTCTTTCAGTGTCTCATAGTGGCACAGACTTCAGGGTCACCTGAAGCGATGGGGAGGCGCCTGTTAACAATGCAGATTACTGTCTCTCCCTCCTCCTAGAAGCGAGGGAATGGAGGGCTTCCTCAATCTAGTAACGCCACAGAATCCATCCTGCAGATGCCAGTTTATTTTCTAGCACATCACCAATCCCTGTGGACTCAGGATGATGTCACAACTCCCACTCACCTCTTGCCCTGTTGCTGTTACAGCATTATTTTGGCATTTGAAGTCCTACCTAAAGGGCATCGCCTCAGAATTATTACGTGAAGAAGCATTGACTTTACAGTATTTCTCTATTGAATTTCTATCACAATCGAATGAACGTTATGAAAATCCAAGTTCAAACATGTGTGACTGCAGAATCTTGCCTAGGTTACTTAGTTAAATGTATTTACAGCCCAAACTGGTAAATAACAGAAATTAGAAGTTTGACAGTGCATACAGTAAACATATATTAATAGAAAAATAGTTGTAAATCACACTGACAATTTGGGACATTTATCTCAAAAACTTATACCTCTGTAAGTATCATGGTTATTCAGTTAAAATATGGGAATACACGTTTTGTTGTATATTTCCTCACAAAGCAACATTACCACTCTGATAGTATCATTTCTTGGATTACATAGGTTTGCATTATTCATTATTAATGGCTTGAGTCACAACAAAGAGCTATAAAACAAGGAGATAGTTCTGGTCTTGGCTTAGAACCATTTTACCTGACAGGATACATGCAAATCAGCAAGTTGATTTCAGGGATTTGGGCTCAAGGACTTGTAGAGCCATCTAGGAAGCATTGTCTATTATCTTTCTCTGTTCTATTCATTTTATTCATTTCCATTCTATGTCTGCTGCTTTCTTCACTGTAGATGCTACAAAATCATCATGGCAACAGTCTCTGGAGAAAATATTATAAATAATTTCCTAATTACTGTTCTCTTCTAGGCATCTGTACTACAAGGCCACAAAGTGAAAGAACTGTTGTTCCATATTGTATCTAGTGCACTTAAAAGAGTCCAGAATATATGTTTTCAAATGTCTCCAGTTAGAGCCTTCTCATTACCTATGTATCTCCTAGGCATGCCAGTTTGGATATTAATACCTACTTTTAACTCAACAAATAAGACTAATGAAAAGAGCACCGAAACAGATCCTCCACACTTTGAAGTGAAAATAAAATATATAATGCTATAAACCAAACAGAGAACAGAGACACACCTCGTTCTTTTAACACACAACACTGGGCATGCAAACAGATGGTTCATATCCTTAGATCTCTGGGGAAAAGTAAGTGTTACCACGAACCTGGTCATACCTACATGCACCAAAACACAGACATAGTAAAGATCACATGGACTGGGCACAGTGGTGCCTGCCTGTAATCTCAGTGACTCAGGAGGCTGGGAATTAAGCAAGACCCTGTCTCAAAATAAAAATGAAAAGGGCTGTGGCTTAGTGGCAGGGTACCCCTAGATTCAATCCTCAGTTCCACCAAAAAGAAAAAAAAAAATATATATATATATATATGCACACACAAATAACATGTTTTTTTTAATTGCCCATGATTTTTTTTAATTCATTTTTATTGTAAACAAATGGGATACATCTTGTTTCTCTGTTTGTACATGAAGTAGAGGCATACTGTTTTTGTAATCATAAATTTACCTAGGGTAATAGTTTTTGATTCATTGTTATCTTTTTTCCTTCCCCCCCACCCCTCCCACCCCTCTTATCCCTCTATAGAGTCCCTCCTTCCTCCATTCTTGCCCCTCTCCCACCTCCCATTATGTGTCATCATCCGCTCATCAGTGAGATCATTCGTCCTTTGGTTTTTTGAGATTGGCTTGTCTCACTTAGCACAATATTCTCCAATTTCATCCATTTGCCTGCAAATGCCATAATTTTATTATTTTTTAAGGCTGAGTAATATCTGATTGTATATATATACCACAGTTTCTTTATCCATTCAGTAATAACATGGTTTGATATCTTATTATGTCTCTGCTTTTACTTACCTCAAGCAAATGATCCATTGGGCTCACAGCCCACCTAAGAGACATTGCTGGCTCTAATTTCAGCAAACATAAGTTTTGTAAGTTGATCAAACTGAAAGGGCATCTGTGATTTGGTATGCAAACATGATGCGGCACGTTGGTGAGAGCTACTGAAGCGGTCGTTCCATTTATACTTGGACATGGTACTTACTGAGCAGCAGATGAACCAAAAGTCACTGACAAATGCCATGAAGAACCCAAGTGAGTTAAGCAACCTCATGCCATTAAAAGGAACTAAATTTACCATTCGAGGGGCGGGGTACCAGGGATTGAACACGGGGTGCCTTAAGACTGAGCCATACCCAGACCCCAGTTTTAGTGTGGGGGGGGGGCTCATTTTGTTTTGATTTTATTTTTTTGTTTGTCTTTTGAGACAAGGTCTCACTAAGACCTCACTCAGGTGCTGTGTTCAGGATTGTGGGGCTCAGTCTGGTTTGGTGAGAAGGTGTACATAATGGTTAGTGACTGAGCTGGGTTGTGGCCCAGTGGAAGATAGCTTATCTAACATGTGTGAGATACTGGGTTCAGTTCCCAGCACCATGTACAAATAAATGAATAAAATAAAGATCCATTGACTCTTTAAAAAAAAAATTTTTTTTAAAGTGATGCTGTTAGAAAAAAAAAAAATTGTTAGTGACTGATTCTCTGCCATGGACTGCTCCCTCTATAGAAGGGGGTGGTGTTAACACTGGGATCATGTATTTATCAACCCTGATGAGGTAAGAGATAATAATGTTAAATGATTGACTAGAGGGATCAGTGATTTAAATCAACACAAAGTATATCATGGTATACCATTCATTAGTCTGAGACAGGGTTTTATTACTTGCCCCTATTTTATTACTTGCCCCTGTTTTAATAACAGTGTTACTCCTAGAGACAAAAGACTTAAGAACTGGACATTCCTTTTCCCTTATGCAATTTCTGCCTATCTCAAGAAATAATCATTTTCTATTTTATGCATGTATTTTGGATACTAGGGGCTGAACTCAGGGGTGCTTTACCGAGGAGCTACATTCCCACCCCATTTTGAAAAAAAAAAAAAATTTTATCTTGAAACAGGTCTCACTAAATTGCTGAGGCTGGCCTCTAACTTACCATCCTCCTGCCTTAGCCTCTCAAGTCACTGGGATTACAGTCATGTGCCACAGTATCCTATTCAAGAAATGATCCTTTGCCACAATACTTTTTACCACTTTGGGAACACTTGTATAAACCTGGGTTGAAAATAGCTGGCCAGGAAAATAGCATTGTTCTTTGTCCAAAAGTCCATCACACCCGTAATGGCCTGAACTTCTTATCTTACTCTGGTCTTGTTTCCTGCCAACCTTGAAACTAACAGAAATAATATTGGTAATGGCTCCCTTGACCAGTGTGATCTTTCTATTGTCCTGATAAAAGTAGAAAATTGCATACAACAAAATGCAAATATGAACTGGCAACTGAGTTCAACATTTTGGAAGGTTGGGGAAAATTCTTAAAGAATATGCCATGATTCAGTGGAGCAAGATATGGAGAGCCCTAACTATGGACCTGGAGAGCAGTGAGCACCAACAAATAGTAATTGCTACTATTGCAATTATTTTAGTAATACAGCAATACTTACAAGGGTACTATTTCAAAACCACTTTTATTGGATTAGTAAATTGAAGTATTAGATTTAAAAACATTCTACAACTAACCTTAATCTTACAAAGAAAACTGAGACCTCAGGGTAAAATATTTGCCTAATGGCATAAAACTAGTTGTGACAGCCCTTGAATTTTAATGCAACCCTTTTTAACAGAAATACATGCATCATTTAAAGAGATCCTGTTGTAGATCTTCTTTTGTCCTCAAATGCAAAATGACAGAGTAATCATACTGCTCAACTCACAATAAAAAATAAGAATAACAAAAATAGGCAGAGTGGTACGCACTTATAACCCCAGCAACTGGGATTATCACCCAGCTGAGGCAGAAGGATCACAAGTTCTAGGCCAGCGTTAGCAATTTAGTGAAACTGTATCTCAAAATAAAAAATAAAAAGGACTGTAAATATAGCTCAGTGGTAAAGTTCCCTGAGCTCAATCCCCAGAGCTGGGAGGGAAAAAAACACCCCATAGTAGAATAAAGCAAATAACATCTTAATTAAATAATTATTAGCAATAAATAGAGCCAGGTGCAGTGGTGCACACTCATAATCCCAGCTACCCTGGAGCCTGAGACTAGAGGATTGAAAATTTGAGCCCAGTCTGGAAAAACTTAGTGATACCCTGTCTCAAAATGAATAAATAAATAATGTAGCAAACTAGAAATTAATAACAAAATCAGAAAATAAACAGTCCTTTCCATTAGAAATTTTAAAGTGCCCTATCAAAAAACTGATAAATGAAAAAGAAAATACAATACAAACTAAACTTGCAAAAATTCTTTAAAACTGTGATAATGGAAAAATACATATCAATCTATAAAAACCAATATAGTTCAGTGGTATAGCACTTCCATAGCATGTATGAGATCCTGGGTTCCATCCTCAGTACTGCAAAAGAAGGAAGAAGAAATAAAGAGCTGGGCGTGGCGGCACATGCCTGTAATCCCAGTGGCTCGGGAGGCTGAGGCAGGAGGATCGAAAGCCCAAAGCCAGCCTCAGCAAAAGTGAGGCACTAAGCAACTCAGTGAGACCCTGTCTCTAAATAAAATACAAAAAAGGCCTGAGGATGTGGCTCAGTAGTTGAGTGCCCATTGAAGGCTACCTGGAAGGCTGAGGCAGGAGGACCACAAATTCAAAGCCAGCCTCAGCAACTTAGCAAGACCCTGTCTCAAAAAAATAAAAATAAAAAGGACTGGGGATGTTGATCAGTGGTTAAGCTGGGGATGTAGCTCAGTGGTTCAACCCCTGGTCCCCAGCCCCCCCATAAAAAAGAATATTATATTTTTAAAAACTCTATACATGAATGTACAGTAGCTTTATCCATAATTGCCAAAACTTGGTAGAAAACCAGATGTCCTTCTGTAGGCAAATGGGTAAATAAACCATGGCACATCCAGACAATGGAATATTATTCAGTGATAAAATTAAATTAGTTATCAAACTGTGTAAAGACACAGAAGAGAAGGGGAAAGGTTGATCAATGGACAAAACTGCAGTTAGACAAGACCAAGAAGCTCGGGCGTGCCACAGCAGGTTAAGGTGACTATACATTAATATTAATGGACTATATATTGCAAAAACTAGAAGAAAGGGTTTTGAAAGTTCTCACCATAAATAAATGATAAATATTTGAAGAGATAAATATGTTTAACCTGATTTAAACATTATACAATGTATACATGTATTGAACATTACATGGTAACCTGTTAATATGTACAACTTTTATGTTTTTGTGTACAAGTTAAAAATTAATTTTAAAAAAGACATGGAGGAAGCTGGGCATGGTGGCACACACCTATAATCCCAGCCACTTGGGAGGCTGAGATAGGAGGATCACAAGTTTGAGGCCAGCCTCAGCAATTTAGCAAGGCCCTAAGCAACTTAGTGAGACCCTGTCTCAAAATGAAAAAAAAAAAAAAAATTAAAAAAAGACATGGAGAAAAACTTAAATGCATATTATTAAATGATAGAAGGCACTCTAAAAAGGCTATACTATATGACTCCAAACCATATGATATTCTAGAAAAGGCAGAACTATGGGTACAGTAAAAAAGTTTAGAGAAAAGGAGTGTTCAAGTGGAGCACAAAGGACTTTTAGGACAGTGAAACAATTTGTATGATACTTTACAGTGGATATATGTTATTATACCGTCATCAAAATCCAAATAGCCTGGTATGGTGTTGTACCAGTGGTCTGGAGGTTAAGGCAGGCGGATCACAAGTTCAAAGTCATCTTAGGCAATTTAATGAGATCCTGTCTCAAAATAAATTTTTTAAAAGGGTTAGGGATATAACTTAGAGACAGAGTGCTCCTGGGTTCAATCTCCAGTGTCCCCCCACAAATATTTCATAGATGATACAATAAAAATAATAGACTCTCATCCATGAGTTCAATACCCAGCATTGAAAAAAAAATAAAGAGGAAATTCAAAACCATACACTTTTGGTGACAGTGTCTCAAAGGCAGGTCCGTTGACTGTAATAAAGATGCCCCTGTGTTAGAATGCAGATACTAGGGAGGGGAGGCGGTGTCCACGTGGAGGTAGGGATACACAGGAACTCAGGAATTCAAAATTCGAAAATTCGAGTACTTCCCACTCCATTTTGTTGTGAACTTAAAGCTTTTCAAAAAAGTAAAATTATTAAAAACTTTTAGAAATTGATTGAGCACAGTGGTGCACCCCAGGAAGCTGAGGTAGGAGGATCCTGAGGATCACTTAGATCACCTGGGCTCTGGAATTTGAGACCAAGCTAGCTACACAGTTACACCCTGTTATAAAAAAAAAAAAAAAAAACCTAAACATGCATTATGGCCAAGATGGATTTATTTTAAGACCGTAGGGAGGGTTCAATATTAAGCATACTATTAATTAAATTATTAATATAATTTACCATATTTATAGATATAAAAGGGGAAAATGAGATTATTTTCACAGTGGCTAAAAAAGGTCTTAGATACCATTTGATGTATATATGTCTGTTTTTAAAAATTCAATATAATAGGAACTGATGTATAGTTCCTTAACGTAGTAAAATATATTTCAGTATCTTAATCATGGAAATATTCTTACTAAGGTCAGGAGCAAAACCAGATTGCTTACTATGTCTACTATTATTTAAATTGCTTAAATGTTAATTAGCCATTGTAAGATGACAAAATAATTAAAGGCATAAAATCTGGAAAACAAGTGACATTATCTTTGCTGATGCTATATGAACACACCTAGAAAACACAAGGGAATCAATGTTAAAACTGATGGAAACACTACCCTTCGTATATATCCAACAAGACAGAAGTTTTTTAATTATTTTATTTTTATTTTTTATTTTTTATTTTTGGTACCAGGGATTGAACCCAGGGATGTTTAACCACTGAGCTACATCCCCAGCCCTTTTCATTTTTTTTATTTTGAGACAAGGTCTTGCTGAGTTGCCTAGGGCCTTGATAAATTGCTGAGGTTGGCTTTGAACTCTTGATCCTCCTGCCTCAGCCTCTCAAACCATTGGAATTACAGGCGTGCACCACCAGGCCCAGCCAAGATAGATGATTTAATGTAAAAGTAAACCCCACTCTAAAACAACAACAAAAATACTCAAGAGTGAACTTAACCCCATGTATATGTATGATTATATGAATGATGTGAATCTACATTGTGTACAACCATAGAAAAGAAAAGTTGTACTCCCTCCCAAAAAAAAATTCAAAAAAGAGAGTGAACTTAACAAAAGATCTACAAATTTAGGTGAGAAAAATCTTAAAATTCTTCTGAAAGACACAATGGTAACCTTGAACCAGTGAAAAGAATCCCTTGCTGGTTTTGTTTTTTTTTTTTTTTATACCAGGGATTGAACCCAAGGGGTCTTAACCACTGAGTCACATTTATATTTATTAAAGATAGGGTCTTGCTGAGTTGCTTGGAGACTTGCTAAATTGCTGAGGCTGGCTTTGAACTTGCAATCCTCCTACCACAGCCTCCTAAACCATTGGGATTACAGGTATGCACCACCATGCCCAGCTCTGAATCCCTTGGTCTTGGATAAGACAATTAAAATCACAAAGATGTTATTTTTCCAAAAATTAGTATGTAAATAAAAGTCAGTTCCATAATGGTACTGAGATGATGCTTTTTACTGGAATTAAGAAAGTCGATTCTGGGTTGGGGATGTAACTCAGTTGGTGGAGTGCTTGCCTTGCATGCATAAGACCCTGGGTTCAATCCCAGCACCGCCTCCCCCCACACACAAAAGAAAGTTGATTCTAATTTTAGTAAGATTATTTAGAAAATAAGAATAACTAGGAAATACGGAATAAGAAAAGTGGTAAAAGGGCTAGACTCCTATTTTTACTATAATACCATTTACACTAAAATCCTTATAAATAAAACTGCGATGTTGTTGAAGGTACAACAGTCCAATAAAGCAGAATATAAAGTTAAGAAATAGAGTCAAGCACATATGTAGTTTTTTTCTTTTTGAAGACACGGTCTTGCTTTGTTGCCCAGGTTGGCCTTGAACAGATTATAGGTTTACAGGCACACACCACTGTGCCAGCTTCAGATATACTTCTTCTTTTTTTTTTTTTTTTTTTTTTTTGGCAGTAAAGAGGGGAGTGGGGATTGAACCCAGGGGCCCAGGGGCACTTAACCACTGACCCACATCCCCAGCCTTTTTATTTTTTATTTTGAGTCAGGTTCCTGCTAAATTGCTTAGAGTCTCTCTAAAATGCTAAGGCTGGCCTTGAACTTGTGATATTCTTGCTTCAGCCTCCTGAGTGGCTGGGATTATAGGTATAAGCCACCGCGCCCGGCTAGATGTACCTTTTAATAAATTACATTAGCCCAACTGGATTACCATTTAGAAAAAGTATAGAACTGGCCAGGCTCAGGGGCACACGACTATAATCCCAGCCTCTCAGGAGGCCAAGGCAGAAGGATCGCAAGTTCAAAGCCAGCCTCAGCAACTTCGTGAGCCCTAAGCAACTTAGCAAGATCCTGTCTCAAAATAAAAAATTAAAAAAGGACTGGGGATGTGGCTTAGTTGTTAAATGACTCTCCTCACCCCAGAAAAAATAGAACTTGATCCACAGACACAGATATCAGAACATACTCCAAGTGGATCAGATCTAAGTGTAAAATATATAGCCATACACATAAGAATATGGATAAATTTTTTAAGAACTGGGTTTAGGAAAGGCCTTCTGTACTGTGGCCCAGATACAAGTTTTAAAAATTACAGCAATCCTGCTACACAAATGTCACCATAAGTAAAATTAAGAAACAAATGACAAGGGCTGGGGTTGTGGCTCAGTGGTAGAGCACTTGCCTAGCACATGTGAGGCACTGGTTCGATCCTCAGCACCACATATAAGTAAATAAATAAAGGTATTGTGTCCAACTACAACTGAAAAAAAATTTTTTTTTTTAAATGACAAAGTGGATCCCTGCGGCTTAGGAGGTTGAGGCAGGAGGACCTTGAGTTCAAAGCCAGCCTTAGCAAACAACGAAGCCCTAAGCAGCTAAGTGAGACCCTGTCTCTGAATAAAATACAATATAGGGCTAGGGAAGTGACTCAGTGGTCCAGTGCCCCTAAGTTCAATCCCCAGTGCCAAAAGAAAAAAATGACAAAGTGGGAGGAAATATTTCTATCCACGTGACAAATAGTTAATCTACGTCTATCTATCCACCTATCTAGATATCTATCTATATGAGAAATTAGAAAACCCAACAGAAAAAATAGTCAAAAGACATGAACATACACACACACACAAAAGACATGGACAATTCACAAATATAAATATGTGCATGTGTATGTGTGTGTGAGAGAGAGAGGGAGGGAGAGGGGGAGAGAGAATGGATCCAAAATGCATGCAGTGTTCATACAAGAATCTTAAAACTAAACTGAAATATTTAGTATCTATTAATTTGGGAGAAAATGCAATAGCTTAATAGCGTTCATGTGGCTCTATGAAAAAACATCCTCATATGTTATTATTGCTGAGAGTACAGAATGGTTCCACCCCATATGGAGAATTTTTTGGCAACATCTGGTAAAACTACATATAATCCCAATAAGAATTTTCCTTGAAGATGTCTCTCCAATAAGGCCAAAACAACTTATGCGTAAGACTGTCCACTGTAGTACTTTTGTTTTGTCAACAAATTGGGTTTTGCCAATGGGCAAATGGAAGGCAGAAGAAACAGAGAAAGGACTTGATTTCTCCTTCCACTTCTGTCAGGCCCTCCAATTACAGAGGGATAATTCTATCTCCAGTGTTGTGCTTCTTTTGGCACTTAGAGTTTCAACTGCTCAGCACCTTCCTTCTGGAAGTTACAACACTCATCCCAGAATATTCTCATCCAAGCAATGTTTGGGGATATCAGAGAGCCAGTCCCTTAGGGTTCCTCAGAGGCCCAGCTATGGAGTATCTCCATGGAGGACTGAGCACAGCCTCCTGGGTCCCTTCCTCCATGTCCCAAGTTCTATTAATGCTACCTGTTCCAATTTGTTCCTCCAGCCTTGGAGGTGATGTCATTAATGAAGGGAGACCTAAATAAGTGACGGTGGGTGTCTGCATGTAATGGCCACAATCAAAACACTTGTGCCAGAGACATCATCCAAATCAAGTTTCCAGACTTGAGATGTAGTATACCAGTAAAGTACTTTCCTACCATGTGCGAGGTCCTGGGTTCAATCCCACTGAAAAACAAATGAAAGAAAGAAAAGAAAAAAGCCACGCACAGTATAATTCCAGTGACTTGGGAGGCTGAGGCAGGAGGATCACAAGTTTAAGGCCAGCCTGGGCAACTTAGTGAGACCCTGTCTTAAACAAACAAACAGGGCTGAGGATGTAACTTTGTAGCAGAGCATTTCTGGGCTCAATCCCCAGTTAAACACCATTAAAAGAGTAAAAATGTAAATCACAGGGCTAGGGATGTGGCTCCGTGGTAGAGTGCTTGCCCAGCATGCATGAGGTCGTAGGTTTAATCCCTGGCACTACCAAAATGATTTTTAATTAAAATGTTATATATAACAGGAAGAGAATATTTTCTACATATGCACTTGACAAAGACCTAGGATTCAGAACATATGTTGATCTTCTACAAATCAATCAGAAAATGTAGACAAGAAATAAAATAGTTGTACTGCAATTGCAGAAAAGAGAAAATCCAAATATTCAATTTCATTAGTAATCAGAAAAAATTTAAATTCAGATCATGGTGAGGTATGTTTTTACCTGACAGGTGACATTAATAAATATGAAAATATCAAGTGTCAGTGAGGGTGTGGATCAACAGGAAATTTTACACATTGCTAGTGGAAGTATAAATTTATGTAAAATGATTTTGAAGATCAATTCCACATTTCTTGTAAAACTGGAAATTTGCAAACTATAAAACAGAGGATTTCTATTTTCAGGTACATACCATGTATACTGAGGGCATGCACAAAATGTACATGAATATGACATGTATAAAAACACATGAACAAACATGTCCGATATCCACATTTCCAGCAGCATTTTGTGTGTGTGCATGTGGTGCTAAGGATTGAACCCAAGGCCTCATGCATGCTAAGCATGTCCTCTACCATTGAGCTACATCCCCAGCCCTTTTTATTTTTTATTTTGAGACAGTGCCTCTCACTTTGCTTAGGGCCTCACTAAGTTGCTGAGGCTGGCTTTGAACTTGCAATCCTTCTGCCTCAGCCTCCCCAGTCATTGGTATTACAGGTCTGTGTCACTACACCCTGCTAGCATTCATTTTTAAATAAACTATTGAAGAATAGTTTACTTAAAACACACAACATTTAAGGATACAATTCAGTGATTCAGTGAGGTTTTTTGGTTTGGTTTGGTTTTGCAGTACTGGGAATGGAAACTAGAGACACTGTATCTCTGAGCTACATCCCTAGCTAGTCCTTTCCATTTTTTTGTTCAGAGACAGGGTGTTGCTAAATTGCCCAGGCTAGCCTCGAGCTTGCGATCCTCCTGCCTCAGCCTCCTAAGTAGATGGGATCATAGGTGTGTACCACCATATGAAGCTTCAATGGTTATAATAAGTGTATGCCTGTGCCAGCAACTTCATAATAAAAATACTGAATATTTATTTACAAAACCTCAGAAAATTCCTTTGTACCCCTTTGTAATTAGTCTCTTCCTTCTGGCAACCACTTACCTGATTTCTGTCAGCATAGATTAGTTTTATTGTAGAATTCATATAAATAAAATGAAGAGTCTGCATTTTTTTTTTTTTTTTTTTTTTTTTTTTTTTTTTTTTTTTTTTTTGGTGCTGGGGATTGAACTCAGGGCCTTGTGCATGCGAGGCAAGCACTCTACCAACTGAGCTATCTCCCCAGCCCAAGAGTGTGCATTCTTTTGCATTGGCTTTTCCCTCAATACTATGTTTTTGAGATTCATCCCTATCTTTTGCACATATCAGTTTATTCACTTTTGCTATTCATTAATTTTCCATTGTGTGAATATATCACAATTGATGATGGTCATTGGGTTGTTTTCATTAGAAATTATTACTATAGATAAATCTGTTCTGAATATTATTGTACAAGTATTTTTGTGGACAGATGTTTTCATTTCTTTTATGTAAATTCCTAGGAATGGTGCTGGGAACATAGCTCAGTAGTAGAGTAAGGTGCTTAGCTTGCACAAGGCCCAGGCATCGAAAACAAACAAAAACAAAAACAACCTAGGAATGCAATTGCTGGGACATTGGTTAAATAAATGCTTAATTTTATTAAAACATTATGAAATTGTTCTTTAAAATAATTATACCATTTTCACTTCCACAATGTATAAGATTTCCAATTATCACGCTTGATATCATCAGTCTTTTTAATGTTAATTATTCTATTGAGTGCAAAGAAGTATGTCAGTGTGGTTTTAACATGCATTTCCTTCATGATTAATGATTTTGAGCATCTTATCATTTGCTAATTGGACTTTACATACATGCACTCACACATGAGGCTGTGCATTTTCTTTTGTGAAATGTCTGTTCAAATCCTTTGTCTATTTTTAATTTTTAAACTTAATTTTATTTTGTGATACAGTGGATTGAACCCAGGGCCTCACACATGCTAGGAAAGTTCTCTACCACTGGGTTACATTCCCAGATCAACTCTCATTTTCTTCTAGGCATTTTTTTTTTTTTTTTTTTTTTTTTTTTTTTTTTGTGGTGCTGGGAATCGAACCCAGGGCCTTGTGCTTGCAAGACAAGCACTCTACCGACTGAGCTATCTCCCCAGCCCTTCTAGGCATTTTTGGGAAACCAAAAGTTGGTGCTTGAAGTGTTGTTGTTTGAATTTGAAGCTATGGATTATCAACAAACAGGTATGAGTCTTACTTTTTAAATGAGGGAAATAATATTCATAATTGGTTATTTACCAAAGATTCTCATTAGAATAAATCTTGAAATGTAGATTTTACAGTAATTCTGTATTTATCTTTTTTTTTTTTTTTTGAGGAACTGCCACATTGTTTTCTAAAGTGACTACATCATTTTACAGCCCCACCGGCATCGTGTAATAGTCCCAATTTTCGTATTCTCGCCACACTTCTTTGTTGTAGCCATCCTAGGGTTCACCTCATTAATTTGCATTTCCCTAATGACTATTGATATTGAGCATCTTTTATGTGTTCTGGCCATTTACATATCTTCCTTGGAGAAAAGGAAATACGTGGGCCAGGGTTGTGGCTCAGTGGCAGAGAACTTACCTGGTATGTGTGAGGCACTGGGTTTGATCCTTAGCACTGCATATAAATAACTGAATAAAATAAAGGCCCATCAACATCTAAAAATATGTATATAAAAAAAGGAAATACGTTCAAATAGTCATTTTTTTCCCATTGGATTGTTTGTGTTTTTAATTGTCGAATTGCAAGAATTCTTGAATTATTCTGGATATAAATTCCCTACCTAGAGATCCAAGGTGGTGGAATAGAGGAGGTCACGGTCCTGGCTGCCCCCTGGCATGAAGCCAAGAGAGCAGACAGGCAGCCTCTCCACAAGGTGAATGAACACACACACACACACACACACACACACACACACACACGCACACAAAAGGGGGGGTGGGAGGGACTTTACTGGAACTTAAAACTGGACATTCAAAGCAGACCAGGGACACAGGAGGTTGGATATAAAAGAAAAAAAATTCCCAGTGGCACAGCCCAGCTGGAAGTTCTAGCCAGAGGGGTCCCTCCATGAACATAGTAGAGGGATAAGAGAATTAAAGGAACCCACATTTTGGAGAAGCCTGAGGATTGTCTGGGTATGGAGTGTTCAGAGACCAAGGACATTGCCCAAAAAGCCTGAAGGACTCACTGCACAATATCCACGTGTAGGGAAAGAAGCTGCCATCTCTCCAGGCAGCATGCAGAAGACAAAGGAAGGAGACATTTTGCAGCTGTGGCACAGGCGCTGTCAATGGAGAGAGCTGATTCCTGGCAAATCCGAGTTTAGCCCGAAATACAGACCCAGTAAACACACGCTACCTGACACAGACTGTGCTTAAATGACCAGGAGAAAATCAAACATGGAGAGAGGTTTACACAGCAGACAACTGGTCGTGGAAACCCATGTGGCTTTATCCCTCCCACTCCAATCCCACTGCTTTCGGGACCTGCTGGGAGAGACACATCTGGCTAGGAACTCAGAAGGGTAGGGGCAGGAGAAATTGTTTGGAGACTAAACCCAAGACCAGAAAACATGGGGTCTGCAGGTGACATAGGAGACAAAGAGTTGGCTCCCCCACCACATCAGTGGAACCCAGGGGAGATCCCTGGGGCAAAGTCTTCCAGCAAAGACCAGCAAGTACTGGGCGCTGGAGAGGAGGTGGCTGATTTAAAATCTCCAGACCAATTAGCTTTCAGCGAAGAACCTGGAGCCCGCCTAAGCCTAAACTCTGCCTTCAGGAACTCCAGCTGCGGATTTCCTCTCACTGCAGCCATCCAAAGGGTGGAGCATCACACTCCAGAAGACCCCACCTAAAACTGCTCAGAAGAGAAGCTGAGAATATTTTGGACTCCAAAGAAGGAATTCTTTTCATCCAGATTTTTTTCTTAAATTTTCTTTTTAAAATTCTTTTTCACTGTCTAGTTGTAACTTTAATGGTACATGGACTTTTATATAGTTTCCTATTTTTTTCTTCTTATCTCTGGCATTTTGAAGTCAGTTATTTTACATGAATTAATTTTTTAATTAGGATATTTGATTAGTATATTTTAGTTTTGTTTTACATGCTTTATTTTTATTTTTAATTTTTAAAAATTTTTACTTTATATATATATATTTTTTTTTTCACCTGTTTCCCTTAATTCTCTCTTTTCTTCTACTAATAGCCAATCTCTATTGTTTTCTCTTTCACTCTTCTTTTAATCTGACTTCTGTCTTCTCTCCTCCTCCCTCATAATCATCACACCCTATATCACTTCTGATTTCTCCCCATCAATCATCTGAAAATGTAAACCCTTTTGCAAACTTACTGTTTTTATTATAGGCAATAATTAATCATATAATTTCTATTTATTGTTATAATTAACATTGTAGATGTCATAGTAGGAATTATTTGGTTTAATGCTGTAAATTGTTTGCATTGGTCATTGTTATTATTTGTCTCCCCCTAAACAGTAAGGTACTGGAAACCTTCGGGGACACTCTAAGTCCACAAGATAGAAACTCTACTGCCTCAGATCCATACTGTTAGATGGGTAGACACACAAACAACATGAAAAAGCAATGGACCAAATCACTCCAAGTAAACCAAGATACCCCAATAACAGAATTCATCAACCCCCACAGTAGAAATATTGTCAGAGGAGTTTAGAATGTACATAGTTAAATTGATCTGCAAAGTAAAGAATGAGGTAAGAGAGCTACTACAGGTAGCAAAAGATCAATTCAATAAAGAGTTAGATATTCTGAAAACAAACAAACAAACAGAAATCCTTGAAATGAAAACAATAAACCAAATTAAAAACTCAATGGAAAGCATCACCAGCAGACTAGACCACTTGCAAAGCAGAACATTAGGCGATGAAGACAAAATATATAATCTTGAAAATAGAGGTGACCATAGAGAGAAAATGTTAAGAAACCATGAACAGAACTTCCAAGAAATATGGGATAACATGAAAAGACCAAATTTAAGATTCATTGGGATAGATAAAGGTGCAGAGATTCAAACCAAAGGAATACACAATATTTTCAATGAAATAAGAAAATTTCCCAAATCTAAAGAATTAAATATAAAATCAAATATAAGAGGCACACAGGACCCCAAATGTATAAAATTACAACAGACCCACATCAAAGCACATTTTAATGAAAATGCCTAGTAGGGGCTGGAGATATAGCTCAATTGGTAGAGTGCTTACCTCGTAAGCATAAGGCCCTGGGCCCTGGGTTTGATCCCCAGCACCACCAAAAAAAAAAAAAAAAAAAGGAAAAAAAATGCCTAGTATACAGAATAAGGTAGAATTTTAAAGGTTGCAAGAGAAAAACATCAGATTACATATAGGGGGAAACCAATCCAGATCTCAGCTGATTTCTCAATCCAGACCCTCAAAGTTAAGAGGTTCTGGAATAACATACCAAACTCTGAAAGAAAATGGATGCCAACCAAGAATCCTATATTTAGCAAAATTAAGTTCAGATTTGAAGATGAAATAAAAACCTTCTGTGATAAACAAAAATTAAAAGAATTCGCAACCAGAAAGCCTGCACTTCATAATACTCTCAACAAAATATTCCACAAAATATTTTTTGGTGAAATGGAAAAAAAAAAGGGGAGGGGAACCAGTGAAGAGAGGAACACTAAAGTAAGAGTCAATCAAAGAGAAACTAATTCAAATTTAAAATTAGAAATAAACCAAAATGACGAAGAATATAAATCTTATCTCAATAATAACCTTGAACATTATTGGCTAAACTCATCAACCAAAAGACACAGACTGGCAGATTGGATTAGAAAACAAGACCCAACAATATGCTGTCTCCAAGAGATTCACTTCATAGGCAAAGACAACCACAGACTGAAGGTGAAAGGATGGGAAAAAACATATCACTCTCATGGATTGTGTAAACAAGCAAGGGTTTCTATCCTCATACCAGATAAAGTGTACTTCAAGCCAAAGTCAATCAGAAGGGACAAAGAAGAACATTTCGTACTGCTTAAAGGAATTATACATCAACAAGACATAACAATCACAAATATCTATGCTCCAAACAATGGAGTAACAATGCACATCAAACAAATCATAAAATAATACTGGGCTTGAACATTTTATAAGTGTATATGAGTACAAATGTAAATATATATGTAAAAACAAATGAAAATATTTAAGTAGATATTAATTTTTACATAGTTATTTTTCTGTTGAGATGGATGTTCATAGTTTTGGTAAGATACAGGATTTGATTATGTAACTGAATATATATGAAAATGTATAGGTAGGATTTGGGTTGCCATTAGGGTACATACATACATATATATATATATATATATATATATATGAATGTATATAAACATATGGAATATATATGTGAAAATATATATGGCTATTCAATAATATTTATAATTTTTGTTTAAAAGGCTCATGATTATGGGTAGGGTTAAGTTTAATTCTGAATTACAGCTTTGGTTTAGGGGACAGGTTACCTTTGAAACATATATCAATATATGTTAATTTAAATATTAATATAGAGGTAATAGTATATATCAAAATTCATATAAATACTTTTACCTATGGATTTTTTAAGGTAAGCAATATTGTTCTATTACATGTGAAATCTGGGTTATGCCTACGGAAATGAGTACATATATAAAATATCTATGGAATTTTTTTTTTTTTTTTTTTTTTTTTTTTTTTTTTTGTGGTGCTGGGGATTGAACCCAAGGCCTTGTGCATGTGAGGCAGGCACTCTACCAACTGAACTATATTCCCAGTCTGGAATTTTTTTTTTATTTTATTAAAATGTTTCTTATTTTTACAGACACATTTTGATTCATTATACACAAATGGGGTACAACTTTTCATTTCTATGGTTGTACACAATGTATATTCATGCCATTCATGTAATCATACATATATATATATAGGGCAATACTGTCTGTTTCATTCTACTGTTTTTCCATCCCCACCCCCTCCCACCCCTTTTTCCTCTACACCATCCAAAGTTCCTTCATTCTTCTCTTCCCCCCCCACCACCCCCCATCATTATATATTGTCATGCACTTATCAGAGAAAACATTTGGCCTTTGGTTTTTTGGGTTGGACTTCAATTGAGGAATGGATAAAGAAACTGTGTATATATACACAATGGAATAGTACTCAGTCATAAAGAAGAATAAAATTACGGCATTTGCTGGTAAATGGATGAAGTTGGAAAATATATATGGAATTTTATGTGAATTTATGAACTTATATCCCCAAACACTTTGGCACATTCATATAAAATGTTATGGTTTATATATGTATAATGGTTTCTCTGAGGTGTATTGGTAGGTATAGGACTAATGTAGAAAAATAGGGTTAGTTTAGGGATTGAACATTTATATCCATATATAAGAATACAAATATGAATATATATGTAAAAATATACATGAAAATATCTAAATGGATATAGATTTGTATATAGTTATTTTCCTTTTGAGATGGATGTTTACAATTTGTTTTAGTTATAGTTTATGATTATGTAACTGAATATATATGAAAATGTCTGAGTAGGAATTTGGTTGCCATAAGGGTATATTCATATATATAAATGAATGCATATAAACATAGATAGAAATATATATGTGAAAATATATATGATATTCAAACTATAAAAAATAAAAAATAGAAAAAGAAAGACTAGGGCTGGGGGTATAGCTCAGTTGGTAGAGTGCTTGCCTCACAAGCACAAGGCCCTGGGTTCAAATCCCCAGCACCGCAAAAAAAAAAAAAAAAAAAGGGAAGTGAAAAAGAAAGACTAAATCCCTACCTTACATATGGTTTGCAAATATTTTCTCCCCTTCTGTGTGATATCTTCAGGTTCTTTGAAGTACAAGTGTCTCATTTTGATAAAGTACACTTTATCTGTTGTTTTCTTTTGTTGCTAAATTTTGCTGTCATGTGAAGAAATCATTGCCTAAGCCAAAGTCATGAAAATATACACCCAGGTTTACTGCTAAGAGTTTTATAGTTTTAGCTTGAACTTTAATGTCAATGATTCACTTTGAGTTAATTTTTATACATTGTATGAAGTAGGAGTACAGTGTCAATTTTTTGCATGTAAATACATAATTGTCCCAGGGCCATTCATTGAGAAGACTCTTTTTCCTCATTTAACTCTCTAAGTACTATGTTGAAAAATCAATTGACCATAAATGCTAGAGTTATTCCTTCCTGGTTCTACTTACTTATGAATTTACATCTTCTATCATTTCCTACTACATCCCTAATAATTTCCTTTAGCCTTTCTTGTTGTGGCAGTATTAGTCATGCTAGAAAAACAGAAAGTCCCTGAATGTCCACAGATGAAAGAATGGATTAATATAATGAGTTATTCTTTTATAATATCATCTAACAATGAAAACAAATCAATTATAAAATATACAAAAGCATAGACAACACTTAGAATATTAAGATCTCTGGCTTTTGTTCTGTGTGAGATAATTCATTGCAAAGTTTTGAGCAGAGAAAGAGTATCATCTTACACTTAAGAGAACTATTCCAACTGCTATGCTGAGAGACTGCAGGGGAGGGACAAAGGCACAAACCACTCAGTCTACTGAAATAATTCAGGCAGGGATGATATGATGGTGTCTTGGAGCGATATAATGGCAGTATAAGAGAGAAGTGGTAGTACTCTGGATGTATTTGAAAGTACAACCAATAAAATTTGAGAGGTCTTAGTGAAAGAGAAGAATCAAGTAGGTATTAGAACAAAAGGCTGGGGCTGGGGTGAGGGCTTAGCGGTAGAGCGCTTTCCTAGCATGTGTGAGGCACTGTGTTCAATTCTCAGCACCACAAAAAAATAAATAAATAAAAATAAAGGTTTATCCACAACCAAAAAATATATTTATAATTTAAAAAAAGAATAAAAAGTGGTCCACACCTATAGCCTCAGTTGGGAAGGCTGCAGCAAGAGCAGATTCCAGGATCAGGGATTGCAAGATCGAGGCCAGCTTGGGGAAATAGAGCAAGATCCCCCATCTCAAAATAAAATAGAAAGGGTGCTGGATGGCTCTCAGTTATAAGATGGCGGAACTGAGCAGCTGCGCTGGCCCGGAGCAGGGCCAGGCTCTGTTCAACCGGGACATGGAGTCGATAGCTGGCGCTGTGACCTCTTCAACTATGGATCTGGCTATCATCCAGGAGATGTTTGAAGGCTGCTACAGAGAAGAATAGATGAATTAATGATCAGACATGGGGCTTGGGAAATCAGAAACCTACATCAAATTAGAAAAATTTGGAAAGGGTACATATGCAATAGTTTATAAAGGAAAAAGTAAACTGACAGAGAATTTGGTGGAAATTCTGTTTGGAACACAAAGAAGGCACACCCAGTACAGCTAAAATAGAAGTTTCACTCTTAAAGGATTTAAAACATGCAAACATAGTAACCTTACAAGACATCATTTACACAGATAAATCTTTGACTCTGGTCCTTGAATATCTGATGTTTCTATATGAAATTCTACATGGATTAACTTATTGCCACAGAAGAATAGTGTCACATTGAGACTTGAAACCACAGAACCTTCTCATTAATATAAAAGGGAAGTCTGATCCTGGGCTGAAATGTTGAAGATTTGGACCTACATTTCTTCTCTAAGATGAAGAATCTTTGGTCTGATTCTGAGGCCCTTGATCCATTTTGGGTTGAGTTTTGTGCAGGAAGAGAGATAGGGGTTTAGGTTCATTCTACTGCATATGGATTTCCAGTTTTCCCAGCACCATTTGTTGAAGAGGCTATCTTTTCTCCATTGCATATTTTTGGCCCCCCTTTGCCTGGTATGAGAGGATTGTGTTTATTTGGGTTCGTGTCCATGTCTTCTATTCTGTGCCATTGATCTACCTGTCTATTTTGGTGCCGATGCCATGCTGTTTTTGTTGCTATTGCTTTGTAGTATAATCAAAGTTCTGGTGTTGTGATATCCCCTGCTTCGCTGTTCCTGCTGAGGATAGCTTTGGCTATTCTGGGTTTCTTGTTCTTCCAGATGAATTTCGTGATTGCTTGCTCTGTTTCTGTGAGGTGCATCAATTGGGATTTTGATTGGAGTTGCGCTGGATCTGTATAGCACCTTTGGTAGTATGGCCATAGACTTCCTTAACAGGACTCCCATAGCACAAGAAATAAAAGAAAGAATCAATAACTGGGATAGATTCAAACTAAAAAGCTTTGTCTCAGCAAAGGAAACTATCACTGTGAAGAGAGAGCCTACAGAGTGGGAGAAAATCTTTGCCTCTTCTAATTCAGATACAGCACTGATTTCCAGAACATATAAAGAACTCAAAAAACTCTACACCAAGAATACAAATAATCCAATCATCGAATGGGCTAAGGAAATGAACAGACACTTCACAGAAGAAGATGTACAAGCAATCAACAGATATATAAAAAAAATGTTCAACTACTCTAGTAATAAGAGAAATGCAAATCAAAACTACCATAAGGTTTCATCTCACCACAATTAGAATGGTGATTATCAAGAATACAAGCAACAATAGTTGTTGGCCAGGATGTGGGGAAAAAGGTACACTCATACATTGCTGGTGGGGTTGCACATTAGTGCAGCCACTCTGGAAAGCAGTGTGAAGGTTCCTTAGAAAACTTGGAATGGAACCACCATTTGACCCAGCTATCCCACTCCTCGGCCTATACCCAAAGGACTTCAAAACAGCATACTACAGAGATACAGCCACATCAATGTTCATAGCTGCTCAATTCACAATAGCCAGATTGTGGAACCAACCTAGATGGCCTTCAGTTGATGAATAGATAAAGAAACTTTGATATATATATATATATCAAATATGGAATATTACTCAGCCATAAAGCAGAATAAAATTATGGTATTTGCAGGCAAATGGATGAAATTGGAGAATTTCCTGCTAAGTGAGATAAGCCAATCTCAAAAAACCAAAGGAGAATGATCTTCTGATAAGTAGATGATGACATATAATGGGAGTGGGAGGAGGCAAGAATGGGGGAAGGAGGTACTGTATAGAGGGAAAAGAGGGGTGGGAGGGTAGGGGGAGGGAAAAAATAACAGATTGAAACAAACATCATTACTCTATATAAATGTATGATTACACAAATGGTATGCCTTTACTCCATGTAGAAACAGAGAAACAACATGTATCCCATTTTGTTTACAATAAAAATAAATTTTAAAAAATAAATAAAAATAGAAAAGGGAAAGTAAAAAAAAAAAAAGAAAGGGTGCTGGATGTGGTGGAGCATGTCTGTAATCCCAGCAGCTCAGGAGGCTGAGGCAGGAGGATTGCAAGTTCAAAGCCAGCCTCCACAACTTAGTGAGACCGCGATTCAAACAATAAAGGGTAGCGGGAGGCTGGGGATGTGGCTCAATGGGTTCAGTGGCCCTGGGTTCAATCCCTGGTACTTAAATAAATAAATACTTAAATTAAAAAGATAAAATAAAAAGGACTGGAGATGTAGCTCAGTGGTAGAGTTCTTGCCTAGCATGCCTGAAATCCTAGATTCAATCTCTGGTACCAAGAAATAAAAAATAAAATAAGAATTATTTTCCAGGTAGACTTTGAAGCTTTGCAAAGCTCCACATTGATATCTAATTTCATAGTTATTCTTTTCAGGGTCTTTAACTTTGTTTTGGTTAGCTCCTTGTTATCTCCAGCTGGTTTTACTGCATCATGTATCTGCAGTGTTAAATGATTGCCATTAGTTGTTTTCAATAAATGCCCTAAGGATAAGACTATTCACACACACACACACACACACACACACACACACACTGTGAACTGACTCAAGTCAAATAAAGACAAATCTTGAGAATGAAAATTTTCAGGGAACTGCAAAATAGGTCAAATTGCAAAATTTCTGTGGGGATGAAACTTTTGGAGAGTTTTAAGTGCATTTTGCTTTTTCCCGTTGCTAGACTTTTGGTTTACGACTATCATTGTCATAAACTAATTGGGGTATATGCATACAATGGGATATACTATTTGATAATACAAAGGAATTAACAGATTTATGCAACAACATAGAGGAATCCTAAAATAATTGTGCAGGGAGAAAGAAGCCAGACAAAAAGACTCATAGGCTGGGCATGGTGGCACATGCCTATAATCCCAGCAGCTTGGGAGTCTTAGGCAGGAGGATCGCAGTTCAAAGCCAGCCTCAGCATTTCAGCAAAGCCCTGAGCAACTTAGCAAGACCCTGTCTTAAAAGAAAAAATAAAAAAGGGTTGGGAATGTGACTCAGTGGTTAAGTACCTGGGTTCAATCTCTGGTACAAAAAAAAATCATAGATAAGATTTCATTTATATTATTATTATTTTTTGTACTGGGGATTGAACCCAGGGGTGCTTTACCGTTGAACTACAATTCCCAGCCCTTTCTTATTTTTTATCTTGAGACAGGGTCTCACTAAGTTGCTTAGGGCCTTACCAAGTTTTTGAGGCTTGTCTTGAACTTGTAATCCTCCTGCCCCAGCCTCCCAAGCTGCTGGGACTTTAGGCATGCACTACAGAGCCTGGCACATTTATACAAAATTATTTAAAAAGCAAATTAATCACCAGGCACAGTGGCATGCCTATAATCCCAGAAGCTCAGGAAGCTGAGGCAAGAGGATTGTGAGTTCAAGGCCAGCCTCAGAAACCCAGCAAGGCCCTGAACAACTTAGCAAGAACCTATCTCAAAATTTAAGAAAAACTTAAAAAAGGAGTGGGGATGTGATTCAGTGGTTGAGTTCCCCTGGATTCAATCCCTGTTACTGAAAAAAAAAAAAAAAAAAAGTAAATTATAGTTTCATAAAGTAGATCAGTGTTATTTAGGGTGGGAATTTCAAAGGGTATAGAACATTTTTTCAATTAAAGATATTTTATTTAGTTTGATTATACTGATGGTTTCATGGATATGCTAATATAAAACCTGCTAAACTATATACTTTACAAATAAGTTTATTGTATGCCAACTATACTCCATAAAAACATAAGAATATGAAAACAAACTATATTTCAAAGACCTAATTTAATAAAACAACAAAAAGACTTAAATGTATTTTGACTGGTATTACACTAGCCCTATAAATCAAATTGAGGAGAACTGATATCCTAACAATATTTTGTTTTTTGATTCATGAATATCACATGCCTCTGCATTCATTTAGATCTTTAATTTCCTTAGTCATGTTTTGTAGTTTTTGATGGAAAGGTCTTGCATATCTTTTTCCAGAACATTTCCTATTTTTGGACACCATTGTAATTGGGTTTTTAATTTCAATTTCTGATTATTTGTTAAGATTATAAAGAAATACAGTTGACTTTTGTATATTTATCTTGTATCCTGGTACATTGCTAAACTTGTTTTTTAGTTCTAGTAGTTGTTTTTTTAATTCCAAAATTTTCTCCTTAGACAATCATGTTGTCTGAATATAAAGAGAGTTTTATCACTTCCTTTACATTTTGAGTGTCTTAAATTTCTTTTTCTTGCCTTATTGCACTGGCTAGAGACCCTAGTACAATGTTGAAGAAAAATGACTAGGGAAGAAATCTTTGCCTCATTCTTGTGCTTAGGGGAAAAGCATTCAATCTTTCATCAGTCAGTATGATATTTGCAGTAGGTTTTGTGTAGATGCTTTTTCTGCATTAAGAGATTATCAGGGCTAGGACTGTAGCTCAGTGGCAGAGCACTTGGCTACCATGTATGAGGCACTGAGTTTGATCCTTACCACCACATTAAAAAAATAAATAAATATATAAAATATTTTTTTAAAAAGATTATCATATAATTGTATAAGGTATGTTAGTCTAACATGATAAACTACATGTGTTTATTACATTGATCATAATTTAAAGGATATCTGAGCTTGCACCAACTTAATTTTAAGTGTTCAATATTCCCACATGACTAGTCACTAGTGTATCGGACACTGCAGTTCTCTATCTTCTTAGCCATTCTGCTATATGACTTTCTACAATGGTTACATAGAATGCACCTCAGCCAGACTCCTTACACTCAGAGGAAAAACACACTTTGAAACTCAAAACAGCCCTGTGAATTAGGTACTATTCTTTCTAAGTGGTAGATTAGATTAGAAAACCAGAATCTTAAGAGGTTGGTGTCACATACATGGCTATGAAAGAAAAAGAGAGAGAGAAAGAAACCAGGGTACAGTGTTCTTTTATTAAATAATCTGTTATTCAATAGTTTTAGGAGAAAATAAAACAAAAATAAATTCTTCATTATAAAACAACATCCCCAAAAACCAACATCTGCATCAAAAAGTGCAGAATCAAAATGCCTCAAATTGAGCCCAGCATGGTGGCATATGTTGGTAATCTGAGAAACAAGAAACTTGGGAGGCCAAGGTGGGAGGATTCAAGTTTGCTTTAAAAAAGGACTTGAGATGTAACTCAGTGCTAAAGCATCCCTGGGTTCAATATCAGTACAAAAGAATAAATAAATGGATCCCAAGCCCCTTGCTGGACAAATAAAAGGCCTCAGGCTTTGACCTACAGGAGACTCATGAAATGAGTCTGGAAAGCAGTCAGAGAGGGCTGATGGCCTGCATCTTATGGAATAAGATATAATCAGGAATCAAAGTCTTCATCTTTGCAAGGAAAAAAGGGCAGTCCGGAATTGTCAAATTCAAAGACAAAGAGAAAGAAAAGGATCTAAAATAAATGATTATCAAAAGTAGTTAGGTCAGGCACAGTAGCACTCTCCTTAATCCCAGTCATTCAGAAAGCTGAGGCAGGAGGATCGCAAGCCAAAGGTCAGCCTGGAAAACTTGGAACTTACCTCAATACTAAAAGAAAAAAACAAAGTGTGTGGGGGGAGGCTGGGGTTATATCTCAGTGGAACCCCTGTCCTGTGCAATTAGTTCTAGTTCTGCTTAATCTTGGGTTAGCAGTTCTAGGAACCCATCACTTCTTCATGAAACAGCTTGGGAGGCTGAGGTAGGAGAATCGAGTGTTCAAAGCTAGCCTCAGCAATTTAGCAAGGTTCTAAGCAACTCAGAGAGACCCTGTTTCAACATAAAATTTAAAAAAGGGCAGAGGATGTGGCTCAGTGGTTAAGCCCTCCTGGATTCAATGCCTGGTATAAAAAAAGTAAAAAATTCTTCATTAAAGTTCTGAAAATTCTTACCCAAGTCAATGGTCTAAAAGTTATTAGAGGTTTGCGTTTCAGAGTATCTGTCTAGAGTCTTTTTCATAGCCAGGCATGGTGGTGCTCACCTGGGATCTCAGCAGCTCAGGAGGCTGAGGCAGGAGGATTCTGAGTACAAAGCCAGTCTCAGCAACTTAGTGAGACCCTAAGCAATTTGGCAAGACCCTGTGTCTAAATGAGATATATATAAAAGACTGGGGTTGTGGCTCAGTGGTTAAGTGCCCCTGAGTTCAATCCCTGGTTCCAAAACCAAAAATCTTTCTCATGAATCTCTCTGAAGATGGAACACTTTTATATGGTAGGTCCTTACAAAAACTCTGGCAGTGGGCCACAGAGTAAAACAGTAACTGTCTGTGTATGACAAAGACTTAATATGGCCATAGTTAAAGATCCTATGAGAGTTCATTTGATGAGGAAATTCAGCTCTTTCTGTGGTACTCGACATTATAACTTAACCACAATGATGATTGCTAATGTGCCTATTTATCATGAACGGTGAGAGTACTGACAAATTTCTATGAACTTCATATATTTTGAAACACTTACATTAAAAATATGCCCATGTCTATATAAACAGGTTATCCTCATTTTCATCTGAGAGCACTTCACATGCAATTTAACATATCAAATAATCCTAATTTTTTAGATATCGCTCTTTTAGAAAGAAGAAGAACAGAACAGATTTGTTTGAGATTTTTCCAGAGGCCTTTTTTGGAAACCTTAAAGTTAGTTCCAGCTCCAAAGGACTCCACTCCGTTGGCAGCAAGCATCTGTATTCACAGCTACTCGGAGGCTGAGGCAGGAGGAACACCTGAGCCCAGGAATGCTACATCAGCCTGGGCAACGTAATGAAACCTCGTCTCTAAAAAATAAAGATGCCGCTTAGAATTTGAATCGGGGAAGTTTTCAGTAAGGCTTAGAACACTTGTTATAAATAATCACTATGAACCAATATTTGGTATCTAACCAATGAGACGATAAAAGATTTTAATAACAGGGGCAACTGGGGTTGTCATTCAGTAGTATAGTACTTGCCCAGTAGGAGTTCTGCAAAATCAAATAAATAAACAAAAATAAGAAAAATAAAAAAACAAATGTAGAAGGTTACATGATCGTGAACAAAATTTAACTCTTCATGTGGAGAGGCTGCAGACAGACATGAACAGTGGGAACATGAGTTTAAGGGGTTAACTCTGTAGACTGAGTCTACTGTGCAGACCCCACATGCTTTCTTTTAAAAAATCAATTTAACTGAGACCACTCTGACCCTTCCTGCCTTAAGTCAAAAGAATACCCAACATTCTCAGCAAATAACTCTTTTTTTTTTTGTACCGGGGGTTGAACTCGGGCACTCGACCACTGAGCCACATCCTCAGCCCTATTTTGTATTTTATTTAGAGACAGGGTCTCACTGAGTTGCTTAGCGCCTCATTTTTTTGAGGCTGGCTTTGAACTTGGGATCCTCCTGCTTCAACCTGCTGAGCCGCTGGGATAACAGGCGTGTGCCACCGTGCACAAAGCGAGCAAATAACCTTTTATCTGCAGGAGAAACGCAGACCCAAAGGCTACACCCTGCTGATAAGAAGATACAGGTTACCCTGAAGGGGGACTTTTGTAGCCTTTACACAGATCAGATTCCAGGGCTCAGGGAGACAGAATAATTAGAAGCAAAGCCTCCAAATCATAAAATCTCTAAGAACAAGATTCAGTCAGAACCAATCAACATGGGCCAAGGACCCAGCGTTGTTTCGGATCTTCTGCATGACCCTATAATAGTAAAAGCTCCCCTCCGTGGGGTAAGGCCATGCACAGTGGGGACTTGAAGGTCTGATGCAATCCTGCTGTCAGTCAAAAGTGGAGAGTGGACCTGGGTGGGACCTACTGGAAACTTCCCTGGGACCCCCAGTGAAGCAGGAGTGCCAAAGGGGGACCCACCATCCCCCTTTTTCTTTTGAGAGTATCCTTTTACCCCTTTTCCTATCCCTTCTAATAAACTACTGCCTTCTATTACGTGCAACTCACTTGAAATTCTTCAGTGACCAAGGAACCTCTGCAGCTGCTTCAGCAACAGGTAAGACTCTCTCTTTTTTTTTTTTTTTTTTCGTACTGGGATCGAACCTAGAGATACTTAACCACTGAGCCATCCAGTACCCTTTTTATATTTTATGTGGAGACAAGGTCCTGCTGAGTTGCTTAGGACCTTGCTAAGTTGCTGAGGCTGGCTTTGAACTCTTGAACCGCCTGCCTTAGCCACTGGCATTACAGGCATGCGCCACATCACCCAGCTAAGACTCTGTATTTTTAAGTAATCGAAGACCTAAAAAAGAAAACATGAAGCATGGGTAATTACTTTGATAACATACAGAATCTTTGTGTTACTTAAAAGATTAAAAGGTATATTACTTAAAAGGTTAAAAAGTATGAGCCGGGGTTGTAGCTCGGTGGTAGAGTACTTGCCTAGCATGTGTGAGGCACTGGGTTCAAGCCTCAGCATCACATAAAAGTAAGTAAAATAAAGATATTGTGACCATCTACAAGTAAAACTATTTTTTTTAAAAGTAGACCAATACTCCAAGAAAACTCGTTTTACAGAGAAAAACACAAATTCCAGTTTATTAATTCTAGCTGATTTTAATACAAGTTTATAAATAAATCTGATTGCAACCTGCTTTAACCACACAAGATAAGGTTCCTTTCCCAAGATTTGTTACCTCCTTATTTTTTAAATTTATTATTTTTTTCTCCTTCATTCTTCTTTTTCATTCTGAAATGTCATTCCATTTTAGTACAAAATTTCTTCTGCTTTTAACAAAAATGTGTACTTCATACCCTACCTTATCAAAACACATTTTACCTTCTTTGTATACCTCTCACAATTAGTACAGTTATACTCTGTTTTCTCACAATACAAACTTCTCCAGAGGCAAAGGATGTGTTTATTGATGAATCCAAATAGATTTTAGCTTTCTTAAATTAAAAAAAAATTTTTTTACAGAATGCACCTTGATTCACTGCAAATGGGGTACATCATTTTGTCTCCATGGTTGTGCATGATGTGGACTCATATCATTCGTGCAATCATACATGTACATAGGGCAATGATGTCTGTCTCATTCCACCATCTTATATCATATAAAAATAAAATGACAGGGAGATTCAAGATCGCGGACTAGAGGGAGGCTGTGCTCCTTGTCGCTCCTTAACTCGGGTTTCAAGCAGAGGATATCTGTTTCTTGGTGAGGCAGTTTTTGCTGCTTATCGATCTCCTGCTGTTTACCCCATTTGTTTACTGTGATCACCTGCAGTCTGCCAGCATATGGACTACTTTCTGAGTGCAGATTGCTCACTGACTGGCACCTATCATCTGCCATTTGCCTGTCTTTTTCCTGTCCATCGCCTGCCTTTCACCTACCCATCACCACTGAGGTTCACCTGCTAATCGTCCAACAGCAGCTGGCAGACCAACAACAGAACACCAGTGGAACACCAACTGCCTGCTGTTGCCTGGAAGTCCACTGTCATAGTACCTGCAGGTTTGGTTACACGTGGCTGCCGCCATTTTGAGACAACAGCCAGGACCTGAAGAACCTCTGGTCCGACTGACTGCCTTCAGCATCCCTCAAACAGACCAACCTCACCCCGCCTCCAGGACCCCCAGCCGACCATGCCCACACCCCAAGCTGCAGCTCCCCATTTGCCAACACGTTTAGAAGCCAGAGTGACCATCTTGGATTATCCTGGAAGCAGAAGCTCCCATCTGTAAATGGGGCAAATCCCATCCTGAGACGCCTGCTGGAGACTGGAAGCTCATTGTCAGGTACGTCTCATCAGGCTACTAAAGACGGAGGTTTGATGACTGTTGTTGTGTAGATTTTTTTTTTCTTTTTACTTTTTTTCTCCTTTTTGAAAAATTTTAAGGTTTTCTTTACTTTTCTCACTCTATTTTCCTTTTGTTTACCTGTTTCTTCGGAGTCTCTTTCTCCCTTTTCCCATGCTAACAACCGACTTCTTTGATTATACTTTCACTCTTTCAATGATCTGAAACTTCTATATACTCTTTTCTTATCCCATTACCAGCTACATCCTACACCCTTCCTCATCCTCTTTGTCCTCCATTAGAAACTTTAGACCTCTTTGCAAATCTATTTGTTATACTGTATAATTGAACTCATTCTGTTTATTATGACAATATTGTTAACGTCCTCATAGGGGCTATTTGGTTTAGGGTTGCATATTATCTGTACTGGGTGCTGCTAATATTGATCTCCCTCTTAAAGAAAAGGTTTTGGAAACCTATAGGGTCACTATAAGCCTATAGGGAGGAAAATTCAATATCCCAGGTCTGTAATGCTAGAGGGGAAGATACATGAACAACATGAAAAAACAAGGGAAGAAAATGATCCAAACAAATCTAGATTCTATATTAATAGAATCTGGTGACAGCATAGTAGAAGAAATGCCAGAAAATGAGTTCAGAATATCCATAATTAAAATGATTTGTGAAGTAAAGGATGAGATAGGAGAGCAAATGCAGGCAATGAATGATCATACCAATAAGCAGTTGAAAGAGCAACTGCAGGAAGCAAAAGATCATTTCAACAAAGATACAGATTCTCAAAAACAAAAATAAGACAAACAAACAAACAAAAAATAAACAGAAATCCTTGAAATGAAGGAAACAATAAACCAAATAAAAAAACTCAATGGAAATCATCACCAACAGACTAGATCACTTGGAAAACAGAACCTCAGACAATGAAGACAAAATATTTAATCTTGAAAATAAAGTTGCCCAAACAGAGAACATGGTAAGAAATCATGCACAAAACCTCCAAGAACTATGGGACATCATGAAAAGACCAAATTTAAGAATTATCAGAATTGAGGAAGGCACAGAGATACAAACCAAAGGAATTAACAACCTATTCAATGAAATAATATCAGAAAATCTCCCAAACCTGAACAATGAAATGGAAAATCAAATACAAGAGGTTTATAGAACACCAAATGCACAAAATCATAACAGATCCACACCAAAGCACATTATAATAAATATGCCTAACATACAAAATAAAGATAGACTTTTGAAGGCTTTGAGAGAAAAGCATCAGATTACATATAGGGGATAACCAATATGGATATCAGATTTCTCAACCCAGACTCTAAAAACTAGAAGGGCTTCAAAGAACATATTTCAAGTTCTGAAAGAATATGGTTTCCAACCAAGAATCCTATACCCAGCAAAACTAACCTTCAGATTTGAAGATGAAATAAAATCCTTCCATAATAAACAAAAGTTAATAGAATTTAAAAATAGAAAGCCTGCACTACAGAATATTCTCAACAAAATATTCCACGAGGAAGAAATGAAAAACAACAATGTAGATCAGCAAAGGGAAGAACTACCTTAAAGGAAAATCCATCAAAGGAGAAACCAAGTAAGTTAGAAACCAGAAATAAGCCCAAATGATTGGGAATACAAA
The DNA here is from genome assembly GCF_902686445.1 of Sciurus carolinensis. Classification (NCBI taxonomy): domain Eukaryota; kingdom Metazoa; phylum Chordata; class Mammalia; order Rodentia; family Sciuridae; genus Sciurus; species Sciurus carolinensis. Next base: position 163,215,963 of record NC_062214.1, on the reverse strand, counting down.
TCATATCTCAATAATAACCCTGAATGTTAATGGCCTAAACTCATCAATCAAAAGACACAGACTGGCAGATTGGATTAAAAAGAATGACCCAACAATATGCTGCCTTTAACAGACTCATTTCATGGATAAGGGCATCCACAGAGTAAAGGTGAAAGGATGGGAAAAAACATACCACGCACACAGACTCAGTAAAAAAGTGGGGGTTACCATCCTTATAGCAGATAAAGTGGACTTCATGCCAAAGTTAGTCAGAAGGGATAAAAAAGGACATTTCATACTGCTTAAGGGAAGCATAAATCAGCAAGACATAACAATCATAAATATTTATGCCCCAAACAGTGGCCCACCCATGTACATCAAACAAATCCTTCTCAATTCCAGGAATCAAATAGACCACAACACAAAAATTCTGGATGACTTAAAACACTATTGTCACCACTGGATAGATTTGCCAAACAAAAACTAAACAAAGAAACTATAGAACTTAATAATACAATCAATAACTTAGACTTAACAGATATATATAGAATATTCCATCCATCAATGAGTGAATACACTTTCTTCTTAGTAGCACATGGAATCTTCTCTAAAATAGACCATATATTATGCCACAAAGCAGCCCTTAGTAAATGCAAAAAAATAGAAATACTACCTTGTGTTCTATCAGATCATAATGAAATGAAATTAGAAATCAATGACAAAATAAAAAACAGAAAATTACTCCAACACCTGGAGAGTAAATAATATGCTATTGAATGAACCATGGATAACAGAAAACCTCTGGGAGGAGATAAAAAAAATTCTTATGGGTAAATGAGGATGATAATACAACATATCAAAATCTCTGGGACACTATGAAATCAGTACTAAGAGAAAAATCCATTGCATGGAGTGCATTCAAAAAAGAATAAAAAATCAACAACTAAATGATCCAACATTACATCTCAAAGCCCTAGAAAAAGAAGAACAGAACAACACCAAAAGTAGAAGATAGGAAATAATTAAAATCAGAGCTGAAATCAATGAAATTGAAACAAAAGAAACAATCCAAAAAATTGATAAAACAAAAAGTTGGTTCTTTGAAAAAGTAAACAAAATAGACGAACCCTTAGCCACACTAATAAAGAGAAGGAGAGAGAAAACCCAAATTACTAAAATTCGTGATGAAAAAGGAAATATTATGACAGACACCACTGAAATATATAACATAATGAGAAGCTACTTTCAAAATCTATACTCCAACAAAATAGAAAATACCAAAGACACTGACACATTTCTAAAGACATGTGATCCTCCCAAACTGAACCAGGAGGACATATACAATTTAAACAGATCAATTTCAAGCAATGAAATAGAAGAAGTTATCAAAAGCCTACCAACCAAGAAAAACCCGGGGCAGACAGATCCTCAGCTGAGTTCTACAAGACCTTCAAAGAAGAACTTATACCAATACTCCTCAGAGTATTCCAGAAATAGAAAATGAGGGAACCCCACCAAACTCATTCTATGAAGCTAATATCACCCTCATACCCAAACCAGAAAAAAAACACATCAAGGAAAGAAAATTTAGACCAATATCCTTGATGAATATAGATGCAAAAATCCTTAACAAAATCCTGGCAAACTTTATCCAAAAACATAATAAGAAGATAGTGCACCACAATCAAGTGGGGTTCATCCCAGGAATGCAAGGTTGGTTCAACATCTGGAAATCAATAAATGTAATTCATCACATCAATAGACTTAAGGTTAAGAATCATATGATTATTTCAGTAGATGCAGAGCAAGCATTTGATAAAATACAACACCCTTCATGCGCAAAACACTAGGAAAAAAGGGATAGTAGGAACATACCTCAACATTGTAAAGGCCATTTATGCTAAGACCATGGCCAACATCATTCTTTTTTTTTTTTGCGGTACTGGGGATCAAACTCAGGGCCTTGTGCTTGCAAGGCAAGCACTCTACCAGCTGAGCTATCTCCTCAGCCCCCAACATCATTCTTAATGGAGAAAAACTGAAAGCATTCCCTTTAAAAACTGGAACAAGACAGGGATGCCCTCTTTCACCACTTCTATTCAATATCGTACTCAAAATACTAGCCAGAGCAATTAGACAGACTAAAGAAATTAAAGGGATACAAATAGGGAAATAGGAACTTAAGCTGTCAATATTTGCTGATGACATGATTCTATATTTAAAGGATCCAAAAAACTCCTGCAGAAAACTTCTGGACCTCATCAATGAATTCAGCAATATAACAGGTTATAAAATCAACATGCATAAGTCTAGAGCATTTTTATACATAAGCGATGAAACATCTGAAAGAGAAATGAGGAAAACAACTATATTCACAATAGCCTCAAAAAAAAAAATAAAATACTTGGGAATCAAGCTAACCAAAGAGGTAAAAGATCTCTACAATGAAAACTACAAAGCATTCAAGAAGGAAATTGAGGAAGACCTTAGAAGATGGAAAGATCTCCCATGTTCTTGGATAGACAGAATTAATATTATCAAAATGGCCGTACTTCCAAAGGTGCTATACAGATTTAATGCAATTCCAATTAAAATCCCTATGACATTTCTCATAGAAACAGAAAAAGCAATCATGAAATTCATCTGGAATAACAAAAGACTCAGAATAGCAAAAGCAATCCTGGGCAGGAGGAGTGATGCAGGAGATATCACTATACCAGAACTTAAACTATACTACAGGGCAATAGTAACAAAAACGGCATGTATTGGCACCAAAATAGTCAGGTAGATCAATGATACATTATAGAAGACACAGAGACATACCCACATAAGTACAGTAACCTCATACTAGACAAGGGTGCCAAAAACTTACAGTGGAGAAAAGATAGTCTCTTCAGAAAGTAGGCCTGAATCTCCATTATGTTGGAAACAATCAATACTTATTATTGCTTGTGTTCTTGATAATAATACTTCTAATTGGAGTTAGATGAAATCTTAAGGTAGTTTTAATTTGCATTTCTCTAATTACCAGGGATGATGAGCACTTTTTCATATATTTGTTGATCACCTGTATATCTTCTTCTGTGAAGTGTCTGCCCATTTCCTTAACCCATTTATTGATCGGGTTCTTTGTATTTTTGGTGTAAAGTTTTTTAAGTTCTTTATAAACTTTGGAGATGAGTGCTCTCTCTGAAGTGTGTGTGGAAAAAATTTTCTCCCACTCCGTAGACTCTCTTTTCACATTATTGATTGTTTCCTGTTCTGAGAAAAAACTTTTTACTTTGAATCTATCCCATTTATTGATTCTTGCTTTTATTTCTTGTGCTATGGGGGTCTTGTTAAGGAAGTCTGGTCCTAAGCCAATGTGATGGAGATTTGGGTCTACTTTCTCTTCTATTTGGTGAAGGGTCTCAGGTCTAGTTCCCAGATCCTTGATCCATTTTGAGTTGAGTTTTGTACCTGGTGAGAGATAGGGGTTTAATTTCATTTTACTGCATATGGATTTCTTGTTTTGCCAACACCATTTGTTGAAGAGGCTATCTTTTCTCTATTGTAAGTTTTTGGCAACTTTGTCTGGTATGAGCTAACTGTACTTATGTGGGTATGTCTCTGTGTATTCTATCCTGTTCCATTGGTCAACCCATCTACTTTGGTGCCAATACCATGCCATTTTTGTTACTATTGCCCTGTAGTAGAGTTTAAGATCTGGTATAGTGATATCTCCTGCATTACTCCTCCTGCCCAGGATTGCTTTGACTATTCTGGGTTTTTGTTCTTCCAAATGAATTTCATGATTGCTTTTTCTGTTTCTATGAGAAATGTCATAGGGATTTTAATTGGAATTGCATTAAATCTGTATAGTGCCTTTGGAAGTATGGCAATTTTGATAATATTGATTCTGCCTATCCAAGAACATGGGAGGTCTTTCCATCTTCTAAGGTCTTCCTCAATTTCTTTCTTTAATGTTCTGTAGTTTTCAATATAGAGAACTTTCACCTCTTTGGTTAGATTGATTCCCAAGTATTTTTTCTTTTTGGAGGCTATTGTGAATGTAGTTGTTTTCCTCATTTCTCTTTCAGATGTTTCATCGCTTGTGTATAAAAATGCTTTAGATTTATGCATGTTAATTTTATATCCTGCTATATTGCTGAATTCATTTATGAGGTATAGAAGTTTCTGGTGGAATTTTTTTGATCATCTAAATATAGAATCATGTCATCAGCAAATAGTGACAACTTGAGTACTTCTTTTCCTATTCATATTCCTTTAATTTCTTTAGTCTGTCTAATTGCTCTGGTTAGTATTTTGAGTACGATATTGAATAGAAGTGGTGAAAGAGGGCATCCCTGTCTTGTTCCAGTTTTTAAAGGGAATGCTTTCAGTTTTTCTCCATTAAGAATGATGTTGGGATATTGATCCAAGATGGCGGACTAGAGGGAGGCTGCGTTCCTTGTCGCTTCGTAACTCTGGTTTCAAGCAGAGGATATCTATTTCTTGGTATAAGGCCTAACCCCCCACAAGCAGCTGCAAAAGCCCCACCCCCCACTCTTGGGACCACACCTCAGCAATATGGCGCATATCCTGCTTCTCCTCTGGAGTGTCAGTTTCCTGCCCGCATGGCCGGCACCTAATCACTCTCCACCGCCCTGTCTCAATCCCCTAGCGACAAAGCTTGCCCAATCACCTATGGCCACGTCCCAAACCCTGGCCTATGAGGCTTCTCTGCACTCTATAAAAGTGTGCACATTCTCTGAATAAAGCGGATGGATGGACAGTTGGTGTCACCTCATTCTTTCAGTGGTGCCGAGACCTGGGAGAGACGGGCGCCTCTCTGGCTCCATCTCTCTTCTTTGCGACACTGCTGCCGCTCCGCCCTTGTCTATCTTTCCCGGCGCTGGCTCTCTTCACTCACCACCGGCTCATCCTTTTGGTAAGTCCCCCCGGGGGTGGAGGAGCCACTCTCGTTTGGGCTATCGGGACTCTTGACCGTGATGGTCCGGCAACGTCCCAACGCCCAACAGGAAGGGAGGTCACACCCTGCCTAGGCCTTCAGGGCCACAGCGGACTCCCGGGTTCCTCCTCGGCCATAACACTCTAAAATCGGCATTTCACTCAGACACTGTCAATCTTAACACACGACATAATCAGGACTCCTACTCCCGTCACCCAATTTCACTTTTAAAGACTCTCGGAAATTGACCTTCCCTTGCGCCACCCCTTCTCTCCACCATTTCTCTTTGCTGTTCTTTCCAGACTGTGGGGTCTCCAGAAACCCTGGTACCAGGTTCCTTCAGGCTCCGGGCCTTTGCCCCCCAAAGAGTGAGGGCCTGGGTGACGATCCACACCCTCCTCTTCTCCCGGTTCATTTTTGAACCCCTCTGGGATTGATTGAGACCTATCCAGGTCGCTCTTTAGGATCTCTTCTCTCCTTACCAGCCAAAGGTAGTCCTCTATCGCCTTTCTTTTTCCTTCTCTCTCTCTTTCCCCTTTCTCTCCCTTCCCTGTCTCTCCTGTCTCTCGTCCTCTCCTATTTGGCAATGGGAACGTCTTCTTCCTCCCCCCTGGAGAACTCCCCCCTTCAATGTCTCCTAAAAAACCTTAGCACCCTGTCCCTCAAGCCAGATATCAAACCAAAACTTCTCGTCGAATTTTGCACCCAGGATTGGCCTCACTATCCCTAGACAATCAGAGTGTATGGCCCCCCGAGGGTACACTAGACCCCAACATTCTTTGAGACCTCTCCAATTATTGCCAGCGCCAGGAAAAATGGAAGGAGATTCCCTACACCCAAGCTTTCCGTCTTCTAGCCCAACATCCCTCACTCAGCTCCACCTGCACTCCGTCTCAGGTCCTTTTAGCCTGCAAACCTCCCTCACCCACCCAGGCCTCAGAGACAGGCTTCAACCCTGCTGACAAACCGCCCCCTTATAGGCCTCCACCTTCTGCCCCTGCGCTTCCTCCTGCTGCTCCCTCCACTATCCCAGTATCTTCCCCAACTTACTTTCTGCCCCCACTTCCTCCCACCTCCAACCCTTTTAGCCCTCCCTTCACACGCTCCCAAGGGCCTCCCCCTCCCCCCTCACTATTGCCCCTCTCCGTGAAGTGGCTGGCGCCGAGGGTGTGGTCCAGGTCCGTGTGCCATTTTCCCTGGCAGACCTGACACAATTAGAGAGGAAGCTGGGTTCCTTCAGTACAGATCCCACCGCTTACATCAGGGAGTTTCAGTAGGTCCTTCAGGCTTACAGCCTAACACACCATGACATTTTCAAGCTCCTGGCCAACACCCTCCTATCTTGGCTTTCACTTGGATGGACCCACACACGTGGCATTCCGAACAGACCTGAAGAACATCGCCAAGTCTGGGATGCTGCTCAAACCCATGCCAGTGACACACACAGCACCGACCCCAACCACCCACCTGGCCCACATGCAGTCCCCAAACAAGACCCACATTGGGATGATAACACTGCCCAAGGAATCCAAGCCAGGGACCATTTTGCCTCTTGCCTGGTTATGGGTCTTAAAAATGATGCCCGTAAGGTCATCAATCCAGAAGAAGGACGAAACCCCATCTGAATTCCTAAACAGGCTTACCCAGTCCCTCCAACAATACACCAACCTAGACCCCACCTCAGATGACAGCCGACATGTCCTTATGACGTATTTTTTGGCCCAATCCTACCCTAAAATTAAAGTCAAATTAAAAAAATTGGATCAGGGCCCAGCTACCCCTCAGACCGAGATCTTATCAGTGGCCTTCAAGGTTTTTCATAACCGGGAAGAGGAAAAGGAGCGCCGGAAGCAATTGATCAAGCCAATTTCCAAATGCTGGCTCAGATCATAAAACCTACCCCCAGGCATTCTCCTGCCACATCCAACCCCAAGCCTCCACCTGAGGCATGCTTTAAGTGTGGCAAAGAAGGACATTGGTCAAAAGCCTGTCCCTCTCCCAGGCAACCCACCACACCTTGCCCAAAATGCCAAAAGAGGGGGCACTGGGGTTCCGATTGCCCTTTCGCCCAAAGGGGCAGATGGTCAAGTGGCCCCCAAGCACCCGGAACACGGGAACCATCTATGGTAGGGTTAGCCGATGAGGATCGACGAGGCCTTGGGTTCTCCCCAACCATGTCCATAACAAGAAGAGAACCCAGGGTCATTATTATTGTGGATGGCACCCCCACCTCCTTCCTCCTAGATACTGGGGCCACTTTCTCGGTCTTGAGGGAATTCCGGGGCGTTACCACACTTAGCACCTCTCCTATAGTCGGGGTAGAAGGGAAACAAATTCTCCCCCGCAAAACTCCCCTCCTAACTTGCTCCATTCAAGGCAGTAATTTTTCTTTCTCCCACTCTTTCTTAGTTATGCCTCAATGCCCTGTCCCTCTCATGGGAAGGGATATCCTCTCCCTATTAAAGGTGTCTATCACCGTACCATTTTCATCCTCCCCCACGACCCCCTTCCTCTTAGCCCTCCTTTCTGAAACCAGGGATCCCATCCCAGAAAATTCCCTCCCCACTTTGACCTACCCCGTAAATACAACATTATGGGACACTAGTAGCCCCTCCAATGCCCAATGTCCCCCTATTACTATTAAACTACAAGACCCCACCAAATATATACATCAAGCCCAATATCCCCTAAGCACCATCGCACTCCTTGGACTTCAACCCATCATTGAGGATCTCCACCAAAAACGGTACATCCGTCACACGCATTCACCCTTCAACACCCCTATTCTGGCAGTTAAAAAGGGCAATGGATCATACCGCCTCGTCCAAGACCTCCGCCTAATCAACACTGTCGTTGTTCCCATACATCCCCTAGTCCCTAACCCGTACACTTTACTATCCCAAGTCCCCGCATCATCCACACACTTCTCGGTCTTGAATTTAAAGGATGCCTTCTTTTCCATTCCCCTTGACCTTCCTCCCAAGATATCTTTGCTTTCACTTGGACGGACCGACACACACGGCATTCTGAACAGATGACATGGACAGTCCTTCCTCAAGGGTTTCAGGATAGTCCCCACCTCTTTGGACAGGTTTTGGCCCAGGATCTCAAAACCTTCCATGCATCCCATCCATAATCTGTCCTCCTGCAGTATGTGGATGACCTCCTACTCTGTAGTCCATCCTGGGAACAATCCCAAATCGACACTGCTTCACTCCTCAACTTTTTAGCCGAGAGGGGTTACCGCCTTTCCCCTTCCGAGGCCCAAATCTCCCTCTCAACTGTGACTTACCTAGGTTTCCAGCTCTCCCCACAGAGAAAGGAAATTACTCTTGACAGGAAACAGCTCCTCACCACCCTCCCCATCCCCAAAACCGAAGCTGAGATCCTCTCATTCCTGGGACTGGCCGGGTACTTCAGGGCCTGGATTCCAAACTTCTCCCTGCTGGCTCAACCCTCTATGACCTAGCGAAAGGGGACCCTGAAGAACCTCTATCCTACACACCTCGCCGCCCCTTCCTCAAACTTAGACAAGTTCTAGTTGAAGCCGCCGCACTTCATCTCCCGGACCTTACCAGACCTTTTTCCCTCTACGTTAGGAGAATAGCGGTCAAGCCTTGGGGGTCCTAGAACAGATCTACGGCCCTTCCTTTGCCCCTGTGTCCTACCTTTCCAAACAATTAGATTCCACTTTATGAGGATGGGCCCCCTGCCTACAAGCCCTAGCAGCCAGGCACCTATTACAAAAGGAAGCCTACAAATTAACTTTTGGGGCACCTCTCACCATCCTTTCACCCCATCACCTCAAGGATCTGCTCTCCTATAAAGCTCTCTATTCCCTTCTGCTGTCCAGACTCCTAGCCCTCCTATTTTCCTTCCTGGAGAATCCCACCATCTCCTTTCTCCCATGCCCGCCCCTAAACCCTGCCACTCTACTCCCAATACCATACCCTCCCAACACCTCTCCATAATTGCTTGCAGGCCCTCCAGAACTTTATACCCTGTCACTCCTCCATTTCCGAGGGCCCCCTCCCACACGCTGACTTCACATGGTTTACAGATGGGTCTTCATTCAGGGAAGACCACACCCATTATGCAGGTTACGCGGTAGTCTCCCTCGATTCAGTCATAGAGGCCCAATCATTACCAGCAGGTACTACTAATCAGCAGGCAGAGCTCATTGCCACCACTCGAGCTTGCACCCTCGCCGAAGGGAAGAACCTCAACCTGCACACGAACTCTAAGTATGTATTTCACGGTCTCCTGTCCCATGCAGCCGTATGGAAAGAAAGAGGCTTACTTAACACCAAAGGGAATAAAATCACAAATTCAGCACTATTCACCAAACTCCTGGAAGCATCTCAACTGCCCCATTCATTAGGGGTCAATCACTGCAAAGCCCATCAAAAAGACAACTCCCCCTATAACTCAGGGTAACCGTAAAGCAGCTATCGTGGCATGGGCTGCAGCTGTGTCAGGGACCACCAATACCCTCCTCCCGGCCTTACCCCAGCAATCACAGACCCCAACTTCAACTTCCCCTGAGGTCACCCTTCAGGAAGACTCTCAGTTACAACTTCCCGAGGATAAACTCTCCCTCTTCCATCTTCTCCATGATCTCTTCCACTCCAGCCCCTAATCACCGTCCCATTTTTTACAAACCTTCTTCTCACTTACCCCAGCGGATAAAACCCTACTCCACTATATTTCCCTCTCCTGTGCTGTTTGCCAGCACACCAACCCCAACACTCCCCTCAAACCTAAACCTTATCCCGCACACCAGGCCAGGGGCCACACCCCTGCGGCTGACTGGCAGGTCAATTTTACCAACATGCCCCCTGTCCGACATCACAAATACTTCCTAGTATTTGTGGACATCTTCTCAGGATGGGTGGAAGCATTCCCAACAACCAATAAAAAGGCCTCCACCATGGCTCACTCTCTCCTAACACAGATCATTCCCAGATTTGAAATGCCTACTTCCATCCAATCTGATAATGGACCAGAGTTCACAGCCCAAATAATCCAGGAAGTATCTAAATTCCTTCCACTCCCTTGGCACTACCACTGTCCCTACCGACCACAAGCATCAGGGAAAGTGGAAAGAACCAACAGAACGTTATAAGATATTTTAACCAAACTGTCTCTAGAGCTGCACCGTGACTGGGTTCGTCTTCTACACCTCGCCCTGCTTTGACTTAGAGCATTCCCAAAGAAACCCACCAACCTTTCCCCATTTGGGTCATGTTTGGAAGGCCTCTCCTACCACCTGGCATCACAGCCGTTCCAGGGCCCATACCATCTGCTATAGCCCTACCCTTACTCTCCCACCTTTGGGCTGAACTATGGAAACATCAAGATTGGCTACTCCCAGACCCGTCGGCCACAAAAAATGATCTTATACTACACCCAGGCCAATTGGTCTTTCTCAACCCCCCCGAACCCAAAGCCCCCCTAACTCCCAAATGGGAGGGACATATCCCATCATCCTATGCACCCCAACAGCCACTAAGCTTGCCACATCCAATAACCATGTAACACCATGGGTTCATATTTCTAGATTGAAGCCTTATACCAGGAACCCATCCTCAGCAGCCGCAGACCTTGACCAACACAGGACGAACCAATACACCACTCTTTTCAGTGCACCCCTCACCCCTCCAACCCTCTTAAGCTCCGTCTCTCCTGCTCCCCAATCCTGTCCCCCATTCAGGAAGAATGACTCCCCTCTTAAGCCTCCTTCTACTTCTACTCCCTCTCTACCCAGAGGGTTCTCAAAAACTACCCTTTGTCTGGAGATTTAAAGTGCATGAAACCTACACAGACAGGCAAACCAGTATCACTCATCTTGCCTCCACAAAGGACTGCCCCCTGACAGGGTGTTCCTCAGCCATCAACATTCCCCTTTCCCTTACCTCCTCCCAATTAACCCGTTGGTGTGCAGAAAAGTTATTTCTCCCCTACTTATGTGCTACCCATGACCAAAACTCCACCAGTAGCCTCCTAAGGGGGTGCACCTGAAATTCAAATAACCTCTTTCTTCACATCCATGATCCCTGGAATCCCAAGTGGGCTTCCCCTCATAGGTACACTTTCTACTATGGATGGTCCCCCAAACCCTGGGGCTTCTTCTCCATTTCTTGGAAATACATCCCCATACAACGGAACTCTTTCCCTGGTTTCTGTCAACATCCAACACAAAGAGGAACAGCTCTCCTCTGCCCTAGAACCACCCTCTCACTCCTCCGCCAACTCCCCTGGGTCACCCATTTACACTTGGGTGCAGGTTCTACTCTCGCTCATTCCCTTCCTTCCTTCTCCCCTGGGAACTGTTTTCTCTGTGCTTCTCTTGCACGCCTGCTTCTAGACACACACAAGTTCTAACCCTCTTTCTGCCTTTATCCAAAACCCCCTCCTCACTTGGATGTGGCCCATTCTAGGCCCCTTAGCTGTCATCTTAGTGGCCTGTCTCTTCCTACCTTGTATCGTGAAAGTCATCCAAACCCAGGTGGGAAAAATCTCTAATCAAACCTTTAACCAGCTCTCACTCAGGAATTACCAGCTTCTAGCCACCGAGGACCCAACCAACTCCTTGCGAGAACATCTCAACCAGCTGTTAAGATGACCAACCCCTTCCGTCACCAGTGGCAGCTATTCCTGGACCTGGATGGTCACCCCCAGCAACTCCCTCTCCCAATGGGATGACCAGCTGCAAATTTTGTGGTTCCAAGGGACTTTCATGGACTTCTCTCCTGGTGAAGTGGCTGCATTTGGCCTTCTGTTATGGGGACTAATAAGTGGCCTACTCCTCAACCCTCCCTGCCTTGCCTCTACGACCCACTTCAGCAGGAAGTAGCCATAGAAAGAACTACGACCCCATTCCCATATATAGAGGAAAAAGGGAGGAATATAAGACCGAACCCCCCACAAGCAGCTGCAAAAGCCCACCCCCCCTCTCTTGGGACCACACCTCGGCAATGTGGCACATATCCTGCTTCTCTTCCGGAGTGTCAGTTTCCTGCCGGTGCAGCCCCACACCCAATCACTCTCCACCGCCCTGTCTCAATCCCCTAGTGACAAAGCTTGCCCAATTACCTACCGCCCTGTCCCATACCCTGGCCTATGAGACTTCTCTACACTCTATAAAAGTGTGCACATTCTCTGAATAAAGCGGAACTTCTCCAGTGGACAGACAGTTGGTGTCGCCTCATTCTTTCACTTGGTGAGGCAGTTTTGGCTGCTTATCAATTCCCTGGTGTTTACCCCATTTCTCTGCTGTGATGACCTGCAGTCTGCCGGCATATTGACGCCTTTTTTGAGTGCAGATTGCTCACTGTCAGGCGCCTATCATCTGCCATTTGCCTGCCTCTGGCCGGTCCAACGCCTGCCTTACACCTATCCATCACCCAACGCACAAGGTTCACCTCCCGATCATCCAACAACAGTCAGCAAACTGATTGCTGACCACCAGTGGAGCACCAGCTGCCTGCTGTTGCCTGGAAATTCTCTGTCACAGTACCTGCAGGTTTGATTACACGTGGCTGCCGCCATTTTGAGACAACAGCCAGGCCCCGCAGGACCCCTGGCCGGACTGACTGAGCCCCGTCTCCGGGATTCCTCAGCCCAACCGATCACTCCCTGACTCTGGGGCCCTCACATCCACTGACTGCTCCCTACTGCCAGGACCCCCAGACCAACTGACTGCGCCCTATCACTGGGACCCAGACCGACTGATTGCACCCAGCCTCCAGGATCCCAAAACCACACCAAACACACCGGACCTCCAGGACCCCTGCCTGACCAACCGCATCCCACCTCCAGGACCTCCAACTGACCATGTCCACACCCTGAGCTGCAGCTGCCCGTTTGCCAACACATTTCGAAGCCAGAACGACCATCTTGGATAATCCTGGAAACCTTAGCTCCAATCTTTAGGTGGAGCAAATCCCATCCTGCGACGCCTGCTGGAGACTTGAAACTCATTGTCAGGTACCTCTCATGCATCAGGCTACTGAACACTGGGAGGTTTCATTGCTATATGACTGTTAGACTGTAGATTTTCTTTTTTCTCCTTATAGAAAAAATTTAAGTTTTTATTTCTTTACTTTTCTTGCTCTCTTTTCCTTTTGCTTACCTGTTCCCTCAGAGTCTCTTTCTCCCTTTTTTGCATGCTAACATCCAATTTCTTTTGATTACACTCTCACCCTTTCAATTTTCTAGAACTTCTGTATAATCTTTTCTTATCCCATTAACAGCCACATTCTACATCCCTCTGCATCCTCTTTGTCCTCCATTAGAAACTGCAGACCTTTTGCAAATCTGTTTGTTTTATTGAAGATAATATTTTAACTCATTCTGTTTATTATAACAATTTTGTTATTGTCCTCATAGGGGCTATTTGGTCTAGGATTGCATAGTGTCTGAATTGGGCACTGCTAATATTGATCTTCCCTTAAAGAAAGGGTTTTGGAAACCTATAGGGTCACTATAAGCCTATAGAGGGAAATCTGCAATACCCCAGATCTGCACTGCTAAAGGGGAAGAAACATGAACAACATGAAAAAAACAAGGGAAGAAAATGATCCAAAGAAATCTAGATTCTATATTAATAGAATGCAAAGACAGTATGTTAGAAGAAATGTCAGAAAAGGACTTCAGATTATACATGATTAAGATGATTCACGAAGCAAAGGATGAGATAAGAGAGCAAATACAGGCAATGAATGATCATACCAATAAGCTGAAAGAACACCTGCAGGAAGCAAAAGATCATTTCAACAAACAGATACAGGTTCTCAAAACAAAAACAAAAACAAAAACAAAAAACAGAAATCCTTGAAATGAAGGAAACAATAAACCAAACAAAAAACTCAATGGAAACATCACCAAAAGACTAGACCACTTGGAAGACAGAACCTCAGAAAATGAAGACAAAATATTTAATCTTGAAAATAAAGTTGCCCAGAGAAGATGGTAAGAAATCATGAACAGAATCTCCAAGAACTATGGGACAACATGAAAAGACCAAATTTAAGAATTATTGGGATTGAGGAAGGCACAGAGATACAAACCAAAGGAATGAACAACCTATTCAATGAAATAATATCAGAAAACTTCCCAAGCCTGAAGAATGAAATTGAAAATCAAACACAAGAGGCTTACAGAACACCAAATGCACAAAATCACAACAGATCCACACCAAGGCACGTTATAATGAAAATGCCTATATTCAAAATAAAGATAGGATTTTGTAGGCCGTGAGAGAAAAGCATCAGATTACATATAGGGGGAGACCAATACGGATAGCAGCCGACTTCTCAACCCAGACTCTAAAAGCTAGAAGGGCCTGGAACAACATATTTCAAGCTCTGAAAGAACATGGTTGCCAACCAAGGATCCTATACCTAGCAAAACTAACCTTCAGATTTGAAGATGAAATAAAATCCTTCCATGATTAAAAAAAAGTTAAAAGAATTTACAAATAGAAAGCCTGCACTATGGAATATTCACAAAAAAATATTCCATGAGGATGAAATGAAAAACAACAATGGAGGTCAGCAAAAGGAGGAACTACCTTAGAGAAAAATCACTCAAAGGAGAAACCAAGCCAACTTAAAAACCAAAAATAAGCCAAATGACTGGGAAGACAAATCATATCTCATTAATAACCCTGAACGTTAATGGCCTAAACTCATCAATCAAAAGACATAGACTGGCAGAATGAATTAAAAAGAAAGACCCAACAATATGCTGCCTTCAAGAGACTCATCTCATAGAAAAAGATATCCACAGAGTAAAGGTGAAAGGATGGGAAAAAACCTACCACGCACATGGACTCAGTAAAAAAGTAGAGGTTTCCATCCTTATATCAGATAAAGTGGACTTCAAGTCAAAGTTAGTCAGAGGGATAAAGATAATTTCTAGAGACATATGCTCCTCCCACACTGAACCAGGAAGACATACACATTTCATACTGCTTGAGGGAACCACAAATCAGGAAGACATAACGATAGTAAATATTTATGCCCCAAACAATGGTACATCCTTGTACATCAAACAAATCCTTCTCAATTTCAGGAATCACATAGACCTCAACACAATAATTTTGGGTGACTTTAACGCACCGCTGTCACCACTAGATAGATCTTCCAAACAAAAATCAAACAAAGAAACCATAGAACTCAATAACACAATCAATAACCTAGACTTAATAGACATATATAGAATATTCCATCCATCAACAAGTGGATTCACTTTCTTCTCAGCAGCACATGGAATCTTCTCGAAAATAGACCATATGTTACGCCACAAAGCAGCCCTTAGGAAATGCAAAAAAATAGAGATACTGCCCTGTGTTCTATCAGATCATAATGGACTAAGAGTAGAAATCAATGACAAAATAAAAAACAGAAATTACTCCAACACCTGGAGGCTAAATAATATGCTATTGAATGAAACATGGATAACAGAGAACATCAGGGAGGAGAAAAAAAAATTCTTAGAGGTCAATGAGAACTACGATACAACATATCAAAATCTCTGGGACACTATGAAAGCGGTACTAAAAGGAAAATTCATTGCATGGAGCGCATTCAAGAAAAGAATGAAAGGTCAACAACTAAATGACCTAACATTACAGCTCAAAGTCCTAGAAAAAGAAGAACAGAACAATACCAAAAGTAGTAGAAGATAGGAAATAATTAAAATCAAAGCTGAAATCAATGAAATTGAAACAAAAGAAACTATTCAAAAAATTGACAAAACAAAAAGTTGGTCTTTGAAAATGTAAACAAAATAGACAAACCCTTAGCCACACTAACAAAGAGAAGGAAAGAGAAAACTCAAATTACTAAAATTTGTGATGAAAAGGAAATCTCATGACAGACACCACTGAGATACAGAACATAATGAGAGGCTACTTTGAAAATCTGTATTCCAACAAAATAGAAACTACCGAAGACATTGACAAATTTCTAGAGACATATGCTCCTCCCACACTGAACCAGTAAGACATACACAATTTAAACAGATCAATATCAAGCAGTGAAATAGAAGAAGCCATTAAAAACTTACCATCCAAGAAAAGCCCAGGACCAGACAGATTCTCGCCGAGTTCTACAAGACCTTCAAAGAAGAACTCATTCCAATACTTCTCAAAGTATTCCAGGAAATAGAAAAAGCGGGTACCCTACCAAACTCATTCTATGAAGTTAATATCACCCTCATACCCAAACCAAGCAAAGACACATCAAGGAAAGAAAATTGTAGACCAATATCCTTGATGAATATAGATGCAAAGATCCTTAACAAAATGTTGGCAAACTGTATCCAAAACCATATTAAGAAAATAGTGCACCACGATCAAGTGGGGTTCATCCCTGGAATGCAAGGATGGTTTAACATCCATAAATGAATAAACGTAATCCATCATGTCAATAGACTTAAGGATAAGAATCATATGGTTATTTCAATTGATGTAGAAAAAGCATTTGACAAAATACAACACTCCTTCATGCTCAAAACACTAGAAAAAATAGGGATAGTAGGAACATGCCTGAACATTATAAAGGCTATTTATGCTAAGCCCATGGCCAACATCATTCTTAATGGAGGAAAACTGAAACCATTCCCTTTAAAAATGGGAACAAGACAGGGATGTCCTCTTTCACCACTTCTATTCAACACTGTCCTCAAAACTCTAGCCAGAGCAATTAGGCAGACCAAAGAAATTAAAGGGATACAAATAGGAAAAGAGGAACTTAAGCTGTCACTATTTGCTGATGACATGATTCTATATTTAGAGGATCCAAAAACCTCCTCCAGAAAACTTCTAGACCTCATCAATGAATTCAGCAAAAGAGCAGGATATAAAATCAATACGCATAAATCTAAAGCATTTTTATACACAAGCGATGAAACAGCTGAAAGGAAAATGAGGAAAACAACACCATTTGCAAAGACCTCAATAAAAAATGAAATACTTGGGAATCAATCTAACCAAAGAGGTGAAAGATCTCTACAATGAAAACTACAAATCATTGAAGAAAGAAATTGAGGAAGACCTTAGAAGATGGAAAGATCTCCCATGTTCTTGGATAGGCAGAATTAATATTGTCAAAATGGCCATACTACCAAAAGTGCTATACAGATTCAATGCAATTCCAATTAAAATCCCAATGATGTACCTTACAGAAATAGAGCAAGCAATCATGAAATTCATCTGGAAGAATAAGAAACCCAGAAAAGCTAAAGCAATCCTTGGCAGGAAGAATGAAGCAGGGGGTATCGCAATACCAGAACTTCAACTATACTACAAAGCAATAGTAACAAAAACAGCATGCATGGTATTGGCACCAAAATAGACAGGTAGATCTATGGTACAGAATAGAGGACACAGACACAAACCCAAATAAATACAATTTTCTCATACTAGACAAAGGGGCCAAAAATATGCAATGGAGAAAAGATAGCCTCCTCAACAAACAGTGCTGGGAAAACTGGAAATCCATATGCAACAGAATGAAACTAAACCCCTATCTCTCACCCTGCACAAAAATCAACTCACAATGGATCAAGGACCTTGAAATCAGACCAGAGACCCTGCATCCTATAGAATAAAAAGTAGGTCCAAATCTTCACCTTGTTGGCTTAGGATAAGACTTCCTTAACAGGACTCCCATAGCACAAGAAATAAAAGCAAGAATCAATAACTGGGATAGATTCAAACTAAATAGCTTTCTCTCAGCAAAGGAAACTATCAGCAATGCGAAGAGAGAGCCTACAGAGTGGGAGAATATCTTTGCCACTCATACTTCAGATACAGCACTAATTTCCAGAATATATGAAGAACTCAAAAAACTCTACACCAAGAATACAAATAACCCAGTCAACAAATGGGCTAAGGATATGAACAGATGCTTCACAGAAGAAGATCTACAAGCAATCAACAAACATGAAAAAATGTTCACCATCTTTAGTAATAAGAGAAATGCAAATCAAAACTACACTAAGATTCCATCTCACCCCAATTAGAATGGCGATTATCAAGAATACAAGGAACAATAGGTGTTGGCAAGGATATGGGGAAAAAGGTACACTCATACATTGCTGGTGGGGCTGCAAATTAGTGCAGCCACTCTGGAAAGCAGTGTGGAGATTCCTTAGAAAACTTGGAATGGACCCACCATTTGACCCAGCTGTCCCACTCCTTGGCCTATACCCAAAGGACTTAAAATCACAAAAGTGCTACCAAAAGTGCTATACAGATCAATACAGCCATATCAATGTTCATAGCTGCTCAATTCACAATAGCCAGACTGTGGAACCAACCTAGATGTCCTTCAATTGATGAACTGAGCTATCTCCCCAGCCCGATGAATGGATAAAGAAACTGTGGTATATATATACAATGTAATATTACTCAGCCATAAAGAATGATAAAATTATGGCATTTGCAGACAAATGGATGAAATTGGAGAATATCATGCTAAGCGAGATTAGCCAATCTCAAAAATCCAAAAGGCGAATGATCTCACTGATAAGCATATGATGACACATACTGGGGGGTGGGAGGTGGGCAAGAATGGAGGAAGGAGGGACTGTATAGCAGGAAAGGAGTGGTGGGAGGGGTGGGGAGGGAGGAAAAAATAACAGAATGAATCAAACATCATTACTCTATGTAAATGTATGACTACGCAAATGGTAAGCTGTTACTCCATGTACAAACAGAAACAACATGTATGTCATTTGTATACAATAAAAATAAATTTTTAAAAAAAGGAATGATGTTGGCCATGGTCTTAGCATAAATGGCCTTTACAATGTTGAGGTATGTTCCTACTATCCCTTTTTTTCTAGTGTTTTGAGCATGAAGGGTATTGTATTTTGTCAAATGCTTGCTCTGCATCTATTGAAATAATCATATGATTCTTAACCTTAAGTCTATTGATGTGATGAATTACATTTATTGATTTCCAGATGTGGAACCAACCTTGCATTCCTGGGATGAACCCCACTTGATCATGGTGCATTATCTTCTTAATATGTTTTTGTATGTCATTTGCCAGGATTTTGTTAAGGATTTTTGCATCTATATTCATCAAGGATATTGGTCTAAATTTTCTTTCCTTGATGTGTTTTTTTCTGGTTTGGGTATGAGGGTGATATTAGCTTCATAGAATGAGTTTGGTGGGGTTCCCTCCTTTTCTATTTCTGGAATACTCTGAGGAGTATTGGTATAAGTTCTTCTTTGAAGGTCTTGTAGAACTCAGCTGAGGATCTGTCTGTCCCGGGTTTTTCTTGGTTGGTAGGCTTTTGATAACTTCTTCTATTTCATTGCTTGAAATTGATCTGTTTAAATTGTATATGTCCTCCTGGTTCAGTTTGGGAGGATCACATGTCTTTAGAAATGTGTCAGTGTCTTTGGTATTTTCTATTTTGTTGGAGTATAGATTTTGAAAGTAGCTTCTCATTATGTTATATATTTCAGTGGTGTCTGTCATGATATTTCCTTTTTCATCACGAATTTTAGTAATTTGGGTTTTCTCTCTCCTTCTCTTTATTAGTGTGGCTAAGAGTTTGTCTATTTTGTTTACTTTTTCAAAGAACCAACTTTTTGTTTTATCAATTTTTTGGATTGTTTCTTTTGTTTCAATTTCATTGATTTCAGCTCTGATTTTAATTATTTCCTATCTTCTACTACTTTTGGTGTTGTTCTGTTCTTCTTTTTCTAGGGCTTTGAGATGTAATGTTAGGTCATTTAGTTGTTGACTTTTTATTCCTTTCTTGAATGCACTCCATGCAATGTATTTTCCTCTTAATACTCATTTCATAGTGTCCCAAACATCTTGATATGTTGTATCATCATTCTCATTTACCTCCAAGAATTTTTTATCTTCTTCCAGATGTTTTCTGTTTTCCATGGTTCATTCACTAGCATATTATTTACTCTCCAGGTGTTGGAGTAATTTTCTGTTTTTTATTTATTTATTTATTTTTTTTTTTTTTTGCGGTGCTGGGGATTGAACCCAGGGCCTTGTGCTTACGAAGCAAGCACTCTACCAACTGAGCTATATCCCCAGCCCTCTGTTTTTTATTTTTGTCATTGATTTCTAATTTCATTTCATTATGATCTGATAGAACACAAGGTAGTATTTCTATTTTTTTTGCATTTACTAAGGGCTGCTTTGTGGCATAACATATGTCTATTTTAGAGAAGATTCTATGTGCTGCTGAGAAGAAAGTGTATTTGCTCATTGATGGATGGAATATTCTATATATGTCAGTTAAGTCTAAGTTATTGATTGTGTTAAGTTCTATGGTTTTTTTGTTTAGTTTTTGTTTGGCAGATCTATCTAGTGGTGACAGCAGTGTTTTAAAGTCACTTGGAATTATTATGTTGTGGTCTATTTGATTCCTGGAATTGAGAAGGATTTGTTTGATGTACATGGATGAGCCACTGTTTGGGGCATAAATATTTATAATAGTTATGTCTTGCTGATTATATTTCCCTTATGCAGTATGAAATGTCCTTCTTTATCCCTTCTGACTAACTTTGGCTTGAAGTCCACTTTATCTGATACAAGGATGGTAACCCCCACTTTTTTACTGAATTCTTGTGTGTGGTAGGTTTTTCCCGTTCTTTCACCTTTAATCTGTGGATGTCCTTTTCTATGAGATGAGTCTCTTGCAGGCAGCATATTGTTGGGTCTTTCTTTTTAATCCAATCTGCCAGTCTGTGTCTTTTGATTGATGAGTTGAGGCCATTAACATTCAGGGTTATTTTGTATGTTAGGCATTTTCATTATAATGTACCTTGGTGTGGATCTGTTGTGATTTTGTGCATTTGGTGTTCTGTAAACCTCTTGTATTTGATTTTCCATTTCACTGTTCAGGTTTGGGAAATTTTCTGATACTATTTCATTGAATAGGTTGTTCATTCCTTTGGTTTGTATCTCTGTGCCTTCCTCAATTCTGATAATTCTTAAAAATTTGGTCTTTTCATGATGTCCCATAGTTCTTGGAGGTTCTGTTCATGATTTCTTACCATCTTCTCTGTTTGGGCAACTTTATTTTCAAGATTAAATGTTTTGTCTTCATTGTCTGAGGTTCTGTTTTCCAAGTGATCTAGTCTGTTGGTGGTGCTTTCCATTTGGTTTATTGTTTCCTTCATTTCAAGGATTTCGGGGTTTTTTTGTTTTGTTTTTTGTTTTTGTTTTGAGAATTTGTATCTCTTTGTTGAAATGATCTTTTGCTTCCTGCAGTTGCTCTTTCAACTGCTTATTGGTATGATCATTCATTGCCTGCATTTGCTCTCCTATCTCATCCTTTACTTCACAAATCATTTTAGTTATGGATATTCTGAACTCATTTTCTGACATTTCTTCTACTATGCTGTCATCAGATTCTATTAATACAGAATCTGGGTTTGTTTGGATCATTTTCTTCCCTTGTTTTTTCATGTTGCTCACATGTCTTCCCCTCTGGCAGTGCAGACCTGGGGTATTACAGTTTCCCCCCATCGGCCTATAGTGACTCTATAGGTTTCCAAAACCTCTTTTTTAAGGGGGAGATCAATATTAGCAGCACCCAGTATAGACAATATCCAGCCCTAAACCAAATAGCCCCTATGAAGACATTAACAGTATTGTCATTATAAACAGAGATGATTAGTTCAATTATTATCTTCAGTATAACAAATAGATTTGAAATAAGGTCTGCAGTTTCTAATGGAGGAGAGAGGATGGGGAGGGTGTAGGATGTAATAGTTAATGGGATAAGAAAAGAGTATTTAGAAGTTCTAGATCATAGAAAGTGTGAAAGTGTAATCAAAAGAATTTGGCTTTAGCATGAGAAAAGGGAGAAAAAGATTCTGAGGAAACAGGTAAACAAAAGGAAAGTAGAGTGAGAAAAATAAAGAAATAAAAACAAAATTTTTCAAAATGGAGAAAAGAATTCTACACTGTAACAGTCATGTAATATTCAAACCTCCCAGTCTTCAGTAGCCTGACACATGAGACATACCTGACAATGAGCTTCTGGTCTCCAGGAGGCGTCTCAGGATGGGATTTGCCCCACCTAAAGATGGGAGCTTCCACTTCCAGGATAATCCAAGATGGCCACACTACCTTCCAATCATGTTGGCAAATGGGGAGCTGTAGCTCTGGGCAAGGGCATGGTCAGGCAGGGGTCCTGGAGGTGGGGTTCCATCAGTCCAGCCGGAGTCCTGCAGGTCCTGGCTGTTGTCTTAAAATGGCAGCAGCCACATGTAACCACACCTGTGGGTATGGTGACAATGAACTTCCAGGCAATAGCAGGCAGCTGGCAATCTGCTGGTAGTATAAGGTCGGTCTGCAGGTTACTGGTGGATGTTCGGCAGGTGTACCTCGGGTGGTGGGTGATGGGTAAGTGAAAGGCAGGCAAAGGGCAGGCAAGAGGAAGGCAAGGGGCAAATGGCAGATGATAGGCGGCAGTCAGTGAGCGACCTCTTTAAAAGCCCTGTTCCTGCTAATGGGCAGAATCATAGCCTTTGGGACAGGAATCCCCTGTGTTTCTCCTTTGCTAGCAAAGCAATCAACCTTCTTTCTCCCTTTTTCTCAAAACTGTGTCCTCATTATTGAACAGGCATCAGGGACAAGGACCGAGCTTTCGGCAACACTCTCTCTACACTCCTCTCATCTGGACCAGTCCCCCAGGTGCGATGTTCTCAGAAGAGAGCCTGGACCAGTTCTCTTTCTTCCTTCCTTCCTTTCTTTCTTTTTCTTTCTGTCTTTCTTTCTTTCTTTCTTTCTTTCTTTCTTTCTTTCTTTCTTTCTTTCTTTCTTTCTCTCTCTCTCTCTCTCTCTCTCTCTCTCTTTCTCTTTCTTTCTTTCTTTCTTTCTTTCTTTCTTTCTTTCTTTCTTTCTTTCTTTCTTTCTACTGGGAAGTGAATCCAGGGGTGATTAACCTCTGAGACACATCCCCAGACCTTTTTTGTATCTTATTTAGGGACAGGATCTCACTGAGACACCTAGGGCCTCCCTAAATTGCTGAGGCTGGCTTTGAACTTGTGATCCTCTAGCCTCAGTCTCCCAACCTGCTGGGATTCCCGGCATGTGCTGCCACTCCCAGCCAGCCTATTTTCTACATTTCTGAGAAATTTAGGACTATTTAATTTATAAGCACTCATTTACCTCTAAACCAATAAGAATATAAATCCTTTAAAGGAGTTTATTAAGTGATTTGGTAATACTACCCATAGGTAGAAAAATATCACACATCTACACTATCCATCTATACATATACATAAACACACATAGCCATACAGACGTGAACAGAGACCTTAAACTTTCATCCTAAGTCTTTAGCCGTGTTTCAGGAAAACATAGTCATTCCACTGGTTGGATTATCTCTCTCTCTCTCTTTTTTCACTCTGTTGGGAATAGAACCTGAGGGAAAGAATCCATCCAAATGGATAGCCCAAAGCAGTTAACTGGAGCCACTTCCAAAGGGACTAATTCTTCGGAGTGCTTCTTCCATCTAATCTTAAAAAAGTGACATGGAGAAATTTTTATCTTCCTCTCTCAACAAGGTGCTGCAGACAGAGACACCGGAAGGCTGGCTTTGGTGAGAATTCTTAACCTCTGCCAACTTCTGCTGGTTTTCCCTGAAGTCCACCTGCAGGCTCCAGAGCAAAGGGATGTCCCAGGTACACAGGCCACAGCACTGAAAGTTCCATGCTCGTTTTCTGCACTTCTGTGGCTGCAGCCTCTCAAAATAATGAGCTCTCAGAATCCTTAAGCTAAACGATTTATCCTGGTTTTCTGACCTGCCTCAGGCAAGGACTGGCCAGAGGGCCGGGGTAGGAGCAAGAGACCTTCCCACCTCTGCTGGTTTTCAATATACCATGGTGGGACATTCCGGGGTAGTATGTCCTGAACTGCATCAGCTGGAAGTACCCCAAACAAAATAAAAAGACGAGTCTGGATTCTCCCACTTCATTCTGACCTGATCCCACAGCTAGAGCTAATTCTCTCCCACTGGAAAACCTAGTCCCTTGTTAACATCAATCTTGTCCTCTGATGTGAAGAATGGAAGGAACCTTAATCCAACAACTTAAGCGACACCTTAACCACTAGGCAAGCTTTTCCCTGTTCTTCAAGGATTTAGGTTATCCTGCTTTATTTTCATTATTAATGCTAACTTCAGAATTCAAAGAACCTAAGTCACACCTCTTTTGCTGCCTGTGTAAGTCAAAGGTGCCTTCACTCATACCTCTTGTCTTGGTATTAATTTTCTCTGTCTATACCATACGGTAGAAAGGTGTTAAATTTTGATTTTTGTTAGGTATTTAGGACTATTCAACTTTTAATTTTTTCTTTTTTTCGGTACTGGGAATTGAACCCAGAGGGTCTCTACTACAGAGCCACATCCCCCAGCCCTCTTATTTTTGAACTTTTTTTTTTTTTTTTGGTGGTGCTGGGGATCAAACCCAGGGCCTCATGCATGTCAGGCAAGCACTCTACCATTGAACTATAGCCCAAGTCCTTTAGATTATTTTGAGACAGAGTCTTATTTAGTTGCCGAGGCTGCCTCTAATTACAATCCTCCTGCCTCAGCCTCCCAAGTCACTGGAATTACAGGCATATGTGTCAGCACACCTGGTTTCTTATCTTTTTAGTGCCTGTAAGATCTACAGCAGGATCTGACTTCTTAAGTGCAAGAAGTGAAGTCAAGAATCAACAAATGGATTGGATTCAAACTAAAACGCTTCCTCTCTGCAAAGGAAACAAAAAATAACCCAATCAATAAATGGGCTAAGGAACTGAACAGACACTTCACAGAAGAAGATATACAATTGATCAATAAATATAAGAAAAAGTGTTCAACATCTTTAGCAATTAGACAAATGCAAATCAAAACTGCTCTAAGATTTTATTCACTCTAGTCAGAATGGCAATTATCAAGAATATAAACAACAATGTTGGCGAGGATGTGGGGAAAAAGGTACACTCATACACTGTTGGTGGGACTGCACATTGGTACAACCATTATGGAAAACAGTGTGGAGATTCCTCAGAAAACTTGGAATGGAACCACCATTTGACCCAGCTATCCCACTCCTTGGGCTATACCCAAAGGACTTAAAATCAGCATTACAGTAATGCAGCCACATCAATGTTTATAACAGCTCAACTCACAATAGCTAAAGAATGGAACCAATCTAAGTGCCTTTCAACAGATAAATGGATAAGAAAAAATGTGGTATATATACATAATGGAATATTAATCAACCCTAAAGAAGAATGAAATTATGGCATTAACATAAATGCTTTTTAGTTGGCAGTGGACCTTTATTTAATTAATTAATTTATTTATATGCAGTACTGAGAATCCAACCCAGTACCTTGCATGTGCTAGACAAGAGCTCTGCCACTGAGCCACAACCCCAGCCCCAAAAGTTGAATGTTTTCTCTGATATGCAGATGCTGATTCACAATGGGAGGAGGCTAGGGAAGAATGGAGCTACTTTAGATTAGGTAGACAGGATTGGGGGAGAGGCTAGGCTACAGGGGTAGAAGGGATAGAAGAATGAATCAGACATTATTACCCTGTGCATATATATAACTATATGACCAGTGGGATTCTACATCATGTATAACCAGAAGAATGAGAAATTATACTTCATTATATATGATGTATCACAGTGCATTCTACTGTCATGTATAACTAATTAAAACATTCAATTTTTTTAAAAAATGATCTATAGCAATGTCCACTTTTTATTGGTTATTGATAATTTTTTTCTTTTCTTACTTATCTTATTGTCTTACTAGGGGTTTATCAATTTTACTAATCTTTCCAAAGAATCAACTTTTGGTTTTGCTAAGTTTCTCAATTGCATCTCTACTTTCATTGAATTTTACTCTTAACTTTGTTATTACTTTTCTTTTATCCTTTTGGATTTAATTTGTCCTCCCCCCCATTTATTTATTTTTCCCATACCTTTTATTGATGCATTATAATTGTGCATAGTAGTGAAGTTCATCATTACATATTCATACATGCACACAATATAACAATATAATTTGGCCAATATTATTACTCTCTTCTTTTTTTTTTTTTTTTTTTTTGTTTTGTTTTTTGGTGGTGCTAGGGATTGAACCCGGGGTCTTATGCATGCTAGGCAAGCACTCTACCAACTGAGCTATATCCCTTGCTCACTCTCTTGTTTTAAAGTAGGGTAGTGAGGTAGAATCTTTTATTTTAATATTGCATTTAGGGGCTGGGGTTATAGCTCAGCGGTAGAGCGCTTGCCTAGTGCATATGGGGCACTGGGTTCAATCCTCAGCACCACATATAAATAAATTTTAAAAAATAAAGGTGTCTACCTATAACTAAAAAAAGTTTTTAAATTGCATTTAAAGCTACAATTTCCTGCATGTACTATTTTAACTGTATCTCACAAATTTCATATTTTTGTGTTATTTTATTCAGAGTAGTTTAACATTTCCACTGGTTTTTCTTTTTCTTTTTCTTTTTTTCATCTGTAAGTTTTGGGGAAATATTTTGCTCAATTTCTAAACATTTGGAGATTTAGGAATCATCTAATTTCACCCGTTTGATGATCCACAGGGCTCTTGTCAGAATCAACACCATCAGCTTTCTCTTGTTTCCTGGTGTGGTTTTGTTCATGTGTTCCTCGGTAAGCATTAACAGGCTTTTGACTCGGCAGTAGGAAGTGGCTCCATGTGGCATATTTGGCCACACTCTAAGATTCCCACTGGGCTCCCGTCTGTTATATTTCAATATAGCTTCAGGCACAGGGAAACACGCATCAAATCTCAATTTTCTGGAGGGATTTTTTTTCCCCTAATTTGTTAATAAAAACAACAAGGAAAGAAAAAGGCAAGTTCTTAATTATCTTTGTAGCTCCTTGAATAAAGAAGTGCTTAGTGTAATAACTTAAAATTGTTCTATTCATATAATATATGTTTTGAGAAACTGGGTCACCACAGGGGTCAATACAGAAGAGAAAGAAGATTCGAGAAGTGTTCTAACTGCTTCCCATCCTCATAAGAAAGCTGGTCCTGGTCATCAAGAGGACTCATCAAAATAACTTCAAATAAAGGCCTAACCAGAAAGTTAAAGGTTCTTTACTAGACCAGTCTTTAAAAATCTGTTATTCTGCAGTAGGTTTGGGGTATTTCTAAATCTTCTGGCCAAATCCTAAATTCTGTACAACAAAACTCTTCTTGATTTCCCCGGAGGTAAGATCTATCTGAGTCATCTAGTGGTATCTTCTGTAAGAGAAAAAAACAAATATGCTATCCCAAGGTAAGAGAAGTTTACTTTGTATCTCAAGGACCATGTTAATTTTTCTAGTGCAACAGTGACATCTAGTGGAAAGGATTCTTTGGTATGTTACCAAATAGATGAAATTAAATATTTTCTGTTTCTGTCAATTAGGGAAAAAAAAAAGTCTTTTTTTTTTTTTTTTTTTTTTTTTTTTTTTTTTTTTTTGCGGTACTGGGGATCGAACTCAGGGCCTTGTGCTTATGAGGCAAGCACTCTACCAGTTGAGCTATCTCCCCAGCCCCCCCCCCAAAGTTTTTAATCATTTGTCCCTAAATAAATGTGTGTTTGTTTTCTAAACACAAGTCAGTGCCACTGATATAAAAAGTTTCCAACACTTAGAGTAAAAGGCTCTCATTAACTTAAGTGTGACCAGGACCTTCAATTCGAAGGAGAAATGGTTTAACAGGTTATTAGATAATATCTGGCACCCAGCGAACTCACTTGAGCAAGGTAGCAAGCTCTGTTCCTTCCATCTGTCTTGTCTCCATTGTCTTCATCTCTGATGAAGTGTTTTGATAATAACCATGGAGACTAGCAATGGGTTTCTGATTATACTCCTTAAAGATTCTCAGAAGATAATAGCAAAATAATATCTATTAGAGCCCAGGATTTGAGTTCAGATGGGAAAAAGGGATTAAAGATTTCTAGATAAGACGTATGCCTGAGGAAGAGGAGTTTACATACCACCTAGAACAAATAAAATAAATAAAGCCACTGAGTAAGTTCTAAATTGTTCTTTGTTCTCTTTCAAGTCTGGTCTTGCTGAGAAGTCCTAGGGCATTACCCTGCCCTTCTGTGGAAGATATGACTGGTTCTCATACCTGAAGGAATCCTGATGACTAAAAGAAACCTCCTGTTTATTTAGTGTCTAATATGAGCCAGGCATGGCGATCACATTTTTCATATATTAACTCATGCCATGTTTCACATGCAAGTCCTGATGTGCAAACATTGTCAAATCTCTTTTATAGATAAGAAAAATGAGGTTCCAAACAAGTTCGATAACTTGCCTAAGTCAAATAGTTAAGTAGCAGAGTCAGAGATCAAATCTCAGTTATTTCACTTCTAAAGCTCATTAGCTTTTCAATATATATATGAAGATGTCTTCTGCTATACAACTGGAAGAAAAAGAAAATGAACAGCACATCAAAGGTCATTCACCACGATCAAGTGGGATCCATCCCAGGAACGCAAGGTCTTACGACAATACACCATTGACAGAATGAAGGGGGAAAACCATATGATTATCTGAATAGATGCAGAAAAGGCATTTGATAAAATGTAATATCCCTTCATGATAAATTTTCTGAACAAATTAGATATAGAAAAATGTACTTCAACAAAATAAATGCCCTATATAACAAGCCCACAACTAACATAACACTGAACAGGGAAAAGCTGAAAGTTTTCTAAGGTCTGAACAAGAAAAGGATACATGTTTTCCTCACTTTTCTTCAAAATGATACTGGAAGTTCTAGCTGGCACAATCAGGCAAGAGAAGGAAATAACTGGCACCCAACTGAAAAGAAGGAAGTCAAATTATCATTGTAGATGATATATTCTCATTTATAGAAAACCCCAAGATGCCACCAAAAAAACTACTGACTTTGATAAACAAATGCAGCAAAATCGTAGAATATAAAATCAACATATAAGAGTCTGTAGCATTTCTATTTGCTAATAGCAAATTATCTGAAAAAGAAATGTGTGTAGGCAATCTAGGGTTGGAGTTGTGGCTCAGTGGTAGAGTGCTTGCCTAGCATGAGTGAGGCTCTGGGTTCAATCCTCAGAACCACAACTAAATAAATAAAGTCCATTGACAACTAAAAAAAAATATTTTATAAAAAGAAGGCAATCTAACTTAAAATGGCTACAAAAATACCTAGGAATATATTTAATCCAAGAGATAAAAGATCTCTGCAACAAAAATTAATAAAGAAAAACCATTAATAAATATAACTTAAGAGAACACACATATATACACACTAAAAAAATGGAAAGACATCCTGTGTTCATGTACTGAAAGAATCAATATTGTTAAAATGTTCATAATAGCCAAAGACATCTACAGATTTGATGTAATCCCTATCAAAATACTACGACATTCTTTACAGATCTAGAAAAAAATACTCCTAAAATTCATATGGAGACACACACACACACACACACACACACACAAAATGAATAGCCAAAGCAATCTTGGACAAAAGGAATAAAGTAAGAGGTATTATATTGCCTGACATCAAAATATACTACCATGCTATAGTAATCAAAGCAGAATGGTGTTGGCATACAGACTCATAAGACCAATGAAACAAAACAGGGAACCTAGAAGTAGACCCACACCCCTACAGCCAACTGACCTTCAGCAAAGTGCTAAGAGCATCTGTTAGGGAAAAGAAAGTCTCTTCAATAAATAGTGCTGGAAAAACTGGATATCCCCATGCAGAAAATAGAAACTAGATCCCTGTATCTCACCATATTAAAAAAAATGAAATCAATCTGGATTAATTTACATTTAAGACTTGAAACTATTAGAAGAAAAATGAGAGAAATACTTCTCTCTCTCTCTTGTTTTTTTTTTTTTTCCGGTAGCAGGGATTGAACTCAGAGGCACTCAACCATTGAGCCACATCCCCAGCCCTATATTATATTTTATTTAGAGACAGGGTCTCACTAAGTTGCTTAGCACCTCATTTTTTTTAAAATTTTTTTTTATTGTAAACAAATGGGATACATGTTGTTTCTCTGTTTGTACATGGCGTAAAGGCATACCATTTGTGTAATCATAAATTTACATAGGGTAATGCTGTTTGATTCATTCTGTTATTTAGCACCTCATTTTTGAGGCTGGCTTTGAACTTGTGATCCTCCTGCCTCAGCCTCCCAAGCCTCTGGGATTATGGGTACGCACTGCTGCATGGGCTTTTTTTGTTGTTGTTGAAATGGCCTCTCCTTTTGTTGCCCAGGCGGGTCTCAAACTCCTGGGCTCAAGTGGTCCTCTTTCCTCAACCTCCCAAGCACCTGGGACTACAAGTGTGTGCCACCGCCCCTGGTCTCCTTCACTTTTGTTGTTTTAATAGGTTTAGTCCAGCATGTGTGAGGCCCTGGGTTCAATCCTCGGCACCACGTCTTTTCAAATAAATTTGAACCTTTTCAAATAAATTTTAAACTTGAAATAAGATTCATAGAGGCAGTAAGCAATAAATACCTAATAGTAAAATTCCTCAAAAGTGCCAATTGAAATGCTAGTTCTTGGACATAGAGGTAGAAATCCAAGACATTCTCTTTGAATAAATGATTTAGACAACCTGTTCATCAAAGTTGGAAATTAAATTAGAAGAGATGCTAATATCCTGCTGACAGCCTAGGGAGTGAATCCGGTTAAGAAGCTACTGCAGCATGAACATTGGTGTCCCCCCAAGTTCACGGGTTGATATCTCGTCCCTAATGCAGTGTCATTAAGAGGCCAGGCCTTCGGGGAGTGATTAGGTAATGAGGGTGGAGCCCTCGTGGATGGGATTCACAAGTGCCCTTGTGAAAGAGGCCTGAGGGAGCGTTTGTGTCTCTTCCACCACCTGAGAACACACAGAAGGTACCATCTTCAGAGCAAAGAGCCCTCACCCACATAGCCACCTGCTGGCACCTTCCTCTTGGACTTCCTACCCTCCAGGACTGTGAGTAACAAATTTTCATTGTTCATAAATTGCCGAGGCTAAGATATTTTGTTACAGCAGCCCAGTTGGACTGGGAGAAGGCTCACATACTGAGGCAATGTTAAGAGTTTTTTTGTTTTGTTTCTTCTAGTGCCGGGGATCAAACCCAGGGCCTCACACATATTAGGCAAGTGCTGTACTACTGAGCTATATCCCCAGCCCAAGAGTTAAAAGTTACTAGGCTGGGGATGTAACTTAGTGAGAGAGTATATGTTCAGCATGCACCGAGCCTTGAATTTGATCCCCAGGAACACACACACACTCGCTCTCTCTCTCTCTCTCTCTCTCTCTAACAGATATGAACACTGTGCTGGTAAAAATTAGTTTGGTTGTGCATAATAGAAAGGCCAAGTTTAGGGCTGGGGATATAGCTCAGTTGGTAAAGTGCTTGCCTCACAAGCACAAGGCCCTGGGTTCAATCCCCAGCACGGTTTAAAAATAAAAAAAGAAAAGAAAGGCTAAGTTTATGAGAACTTGACCGAGTATGTGGTATTCAGGAACAGGGAGTTTGATACTCCACGCTCATCAGACAATGCCTGGAGGTAGTTCCCACCGTAGGAGGATTCACAAACCAACTCATGCTGGTCCATCAGATGGCACGGTGACGCAAAACTGTGTGCCTATGAGAAACACTTGAGGTGATTTTTCTGGAGAAAAGATATTTGAAGTACCATCATGTGGAAGGGGAATCAGATTTTCTCTCATCCTGAGGGCAAAATTAGGGCCAACTGCTAAGTACCTTAGAAAAGCAGATCTCAGCTCAAATTGAGACATTGTTTTCTTCCTTTGTGACACAAAGGATGGAATCCAGAGCTTCACACATGCTAGGCAAGGGCTCTACCACTGAGCTCTATCTCCAGCCCTTACTTTGATACAGGGTCTCCCTAAGTTGCCCAGGCTGGCCTCGAACTTATGATCCTCCTGCCTAGGCCTCCCAAGTCACTGGGATGACAGGTGGTGCCTCTGCATCCAGCAAGAGACTTTTTTTTTTTTTTTTTTTTTTTTTTTTTTTTGCGGTGCTGGGGATCGAACCCAGGGCCTTGTACTTTCGAGGCAAGCACTCTACCAACTGAGCTATATACCCCCAGCCCAAGAGACATTTTTAATGTTAGAACTTTATAGAAGCCAGGTGCAGTGGCACATGCCTCTAATCTCAGCAACTCAGCAGGCTGAGGCAGAAGGATCATAAGTTTGAGGCCAGCCTGGGCAACTTACCAAAACCCTGTCTCAAAATTTGAAAATTGAAAAAACAAACAAACAAACAAACAAACAGTTGGGGATGAAAGGGCTCCAGGGTCCAATCCCTAGTACTAGGGGTTGGGGAAAGAACATTACAGAAATAAAATGGGCTGTTTGAGGAGCCAATAAATTTCTAGTAATAATAAAAATAATGGCTGTGACATACCAAGAATGTGCAATTTCCCAAGCGGTATTCTAAATAGTTTACATTCATTAACTCATTGTGCCTCAAAAATAACTCTAGGAGGAACTGCTGTTGTCTTTATTTTACAGGTAAGGAAACTGAGTTTGTTTGGCCATGGCCAGACAGACAGTGCAGATCTCGGGCTGGGGGGATAGCTCAGTGGTGAGCCCTTGCCTAGCAAGTACCAGGCCCTGGCTTAGATCCCAGCATTGCACTGGTATGCTTGCACATGAGCATGTGTGTGCGCACGCGCGCATGCAC
This sequence comes from Sciurus carolinensis, assembly GCF_902686445.1. Taxonomy (NCBI): domain Eukaryota; kingdom Metazoa; phylum Chordata; class Mammalia; order Rodentia; family Sciuridae; genus Sciurus; species Sciurus carolinensis. The sequence continues at coordinate 163,183,298 of NC_062214.1, read as the reverse complement.
ACGCATGCACACAAAGTGGCAAATCTGAATCCTGGAGTCTGACTATGAAGTTTTAATTCTTAACTGCTCTGTTCTCAGGCAGGGGCTTGCTGGACTAGGGTGAAGGGTTTCATAGGGGGATCAAGTGCTGGCTAGGACCAGTCACTTGTGTGTGACTAACAGCCATATTTATTGACCATTTGCTGTGTGTCAGGCACTGGACTAAGGAGTTCATACATATTAAAAGAGATAAGCCAATAAATAAGACACCAGCTGAGGATGCATTGTACTCAATTTACCATTAGCCGTTATGATCACTTTTAACCCTCTCAGGAGCTATATTAAATGGGTGTTATTGTATTCCTTTTGCTAATGGAGACACTGAAGTCTTGAGAAGTAAATCACCTGAGGTCAGATAGCAGTACCTGCCGGCAGTGATCTTGCTGCGCTGGGGATCGAACCCAGGGCCTTATGCTTGGGAGGCAAGCACTCTATCAACTGAGCTATCTCTCCAGCCTAGATCTATCTTCTTGATGCCACCACCCCATGCCTTCCACTATGCCCTGCTTCCCCTAGAGCACCTACCCTTCCCACCTGAAGTTTTGTGGTTCCTTGAAAGCAGGAAAAAAATTATAATAAATTTAACTTAAAAAAAAAAAAAGGTCTTGGAGCACCTCCGCCTAGTGGTGAGCCCAGGGCCTTCTAATGCTGCCTTCTTCCCCCAGGACAGCCTTTGGACCATAACCGCGGTCGTGCCCTTGACCGTTTACCTGAAAATGTTAGTGGCTACCCTTCTGGCCATGTGCGTGGGGGCCAAAGCCGTGCACAGGTACTACCGGCCTGACCTGGTCATACCGGATATTCCACAAAAGCCTGAAGAACTCAAAATGGAGCTTTTGGGACTGAAAAAGAGGTAGCACGTTGAGCATGAACCTCAAATTTGTCAGCAATAGAAATTTCAAGATGCAATAACAATTCTGAGAATAATATCTTAAATATGTATTTTTAAAATTCATTGAGTCAAACTACTTGTCCTTAAGCACCTAATCCAATGCTAACTTCAGAAAGAGGTACTCAATTAATATTGACTGATATGGTGACCAAAAAAAATCTCCATAAATTTAGATAGCAAATTAGTAGACCGTTACCTATTTGAAGTTAAATCTTAAATAGTATGACAAGTTAGACCAGAAGTGCAATGAAATTGGGGTTCTTTTTCTTTTTTTAATTTTCATACCTATTTATTTACCAGCTGAATATCATTTTCTTGACTCTTTTCTTTACAAGTTCCACGGGAAAATCCCACGGGATAAGTAACACAAAGCCAGGCATTGATTTTGAGTCAGTCAAATGGCCCTCAAAGATCAGAAGTGGTGGCACATGACTGTAATCCAGTGGCTCGGGAAGCTGAGGCAGGAGGGTGGCAAGTTGAAAGCCAGCCTCAGCAATTTAGCCAGGCCCTAAGCAACTCAGTGAGACCCTGTCTCTAAATTTAAAAGATTCATGGAAAAAAAGTGGGGGTGGGGCAGGGCTGGGATGTAGCTCAGGGGTTAAGTGCTCCCAGGTTCAATCTCAGGTACCCCCCCAAAAAAAAATCGGAAGTGAGGTGAGGAGAAGTTCATTTAAGGGCTTAAACGCCTCAGGGACAGACATGAGACCACAACCCAGATTCTGGCACAGCACAGAACTGAACCTGAGCTCTCCACAGAGGCCTGGTAGCAGGAAAACTGCTCTTCCTGTGGGGCAGGGCCGGGAAAAGCCCTGCGGCTGGACTGAGGAGAGACCTGCTAACAGGAGGGCCGGGGATAGAAAGGGGGGACCAAGAGAAGTCTAAAACGAAGCCTCTGCTGCGGGGGCTGCAGGTACATAATGTGCTCTCTTCAAGGTGAGAAAAGCTAAAGCCAAAATATAAAAAGCCTCCTACAGAGCCAGTGAAACCCCTGGGGCCCTGGCAGAGCTGTGCAGATATGACCCCATAAGGACCCTTCACCGGTCCGAGCATGCAGAATTCCCTCGATAAGGAACAGTGAGGATAAACTCCCAAAGACGAGAAAGAAACCCGGCCGGGTAGTGCACGCCTGTAATCCCAGTGACCCAGGAGGCCGAGGCGGGAAGGATCACGTAGTTCAAAGCCAGTCTCAGCGACTTAGTGAGGCCTTGAAATACTTGGACCCTGTCTCTAAATAAAATCTTTTTTAAAAAGGGCTGGAGATATGGCTCAATGGTTAAGCACTCCTGGTTTCAGTTCTCAGTAACAAAAAAGAAAGAAAACGTCTCCAAGAGTCAGCAGATCCCAAAACTAAGAGCGTAACAAATCAGATGCCAAAGGAGACTGAGCAAAATGAAGGTACATTTATAATCTTCACAGAGGAAACACTGAGGGAGAAAAAGAGAGGAAATGAGCGATGTGGAAAGGCACCCAGAAGGTGGCGCAGAAAGAAAGAATATAGGAAAGCGTTTCAGAGATAATGAAAAATGAAATGAGAAGCTTCAATCATACCAAGAAAAAACTCCGGAAGACAGTAGAGAGGACTGGAGAGAAGCAACAATAAAGATTAACGATGGAGGACTTTCCTAGACATGAATCCTAAGACGGAAAATTCCCATGAGTCTTACTTAGAATAAATACAAGCAAATCAACACATAAACACACTGACATTAAATTTTATTAATCACAGCTAATAAGCAGATCTTTAAACAGGCTGAGAATGAGAAGTGGAAGGGTCAGAGTGGGAGATAATTATTGAAGAAAGGAAAAATAATTATACTAACATGAGCTGCTTCTCATCAGGGGATATTTTATTAGCAATAATAAAAATAATGGGATGGTGGGGGGAAGGGGTATTCAAGAAAACAGCTCAATGGCAGATTCTTCTTGACAGCTAGAGGCATCAGATCTGAATAGCTATTAAACTGTTCCTTCTCCGTATCATGTCTCAAGACAGAATTTTCTCCTCTGTCTAGACAGAAGAGTTTGAAGAGGACCCAGTGAGAACTTAGTTTCCATTAGGAGATAAACAAGTGGCATAATAAAGTCATATCCGTATGTCCCTCTTTGAGAAATCATGGCAATTCTTGCTGCACAGAGCCAGGCACCTCTGCAAAGCGGCAAACCAGGTTCCATTTAACTGTGTGACCCCTTCCCCCACACTCCATTTATTTGACAGCACCTTTCTTATCTCTGTGACTTTCTTCCTCATCATCCACGGATTAGAGCCTCCACACACCCCTTTTTTGTGGTACTGGGGATCAAACCCAGGCCTTGTGAATACTAGGCAAAAGTTCTTCCACTCAGACACCCAGGGGTGCTGTTCCACAGGACGACACACCCAGTCCTTTTTGCTTTGAGACGGGGCCTTGCTAAATTGCTTGAGCCAGCCTCAGCCTTGCAATCCTCCTGCCTCAACCTTTGGAAGACCTGGGATTACAGGCATCCACCCCACACCCAGCTATGTAAACTCTTAATATTGATCTAAAAATAATATTTTTGTTTTTGATTTTGTGATAGGGCCTCGCTAGGTTGTACCAGCTCGCCTTGAACTCCCAGGCTCAAGGGACCCATGTGCCTCAGCTTCCTGAGTAAATGGGACTACGGGCACATAACCAGAATTTTTTTTTTAGAAAATATTTTATTTATTTTTTTTATTTTTAATTTTTTATTTGTTCTGATTAATTGTACATGACAGTAGAATGCACTTATACAATTTGATAGATCATACATAAGTACAGTGTAATCTCTCATTTTTATGATTATACATATTGCAGGATCACATCAGTCATGCAGTCATACATGTACATGAGGTAATAATGTCTGTTTCACTCTACTATCATTCCTTCCCCATATCCCTTCCCCTCCCTTCACTTCCTTCTACCTAATATAAAGTAACTCTAGTCTTCCCTATCTCTCCCTTATTGTGAATTTGCTTCCTCATATCAGAGAAAACATTCAGCTTTTGGTGTTTTTGAGTTTGACTTAAACACTTTTGATAAAAGTAAATAGTATTGCATTTTAATTATCCATCATGACTCAATGGGTTAGCATAGTTGTTCAAAGATGAGTGAATATTTATCTTCATATTCATTTTCTAAAATTCTTATCATTTTATGATGCTTAAGAGTATACAAATTAAAGTTATGATGAAAAGTGCAGCTTACTGTCTTCCTCTTATTACTTTTCTCTGGTAATTCCATGTGTATTAAATCCTACAAATCAATTGCTGCCAATCACCATAGTCAAAGTGCAGTGTTTTATTTTCTTTCTTTGTTTTTTAATTTATTTTTTTAAATTTATTTTTATTGTAAACAAATGGAATACATGTTGTTTCTCTGTCCATGGAGTAACAGCATACCATTTGCATAGTCATACATTTACATAGGGTAATGATGTTTGATTCATTCTGTTATTTTTTCCTTCCCCCCAACCCCTACCACCCCTCTTTTCCCTCTATACAGTCCCTCCTTCCTCCATTCTTGCCCACTTACCACCCCCCATTATGTGCCATCATCCGCTTATCAGTGAGATCATTCGTCCTTTGGATTTTTGAAATTGGCTTATCTCACTTAGCATGATATTCTCCAATTTCATCCATTTGCCTGCAAATGCCATAATTTTATCATTATGGCTGAGTAATATTCCATTGTATATATATGCCACAGTTTCTTTATCCATTCATCAATTGAAGGGCATCTAGGTTGGTTCCACAGTCTGGCTATTGTGAATTGAGCAGCTATGAACATTGATGTGGCTGTATCTCTGTAGTAGGCTGATTTTAAGTCCTTTGGGTATAGGCCGAGGAGTGGGATAGCTGGGTCAAATGGTAGGTCCATTCCAAGTTTTCTAAGGAATCTCCACACTGCTTTCCAGAGTGGCTGCACTAATTTGCAGCCCCACCAGCAATGTATGAGTGTACCTTTTTCCCCACATCCTCTCCAACACCTATTGTTGCTAGTATTCTTGATAATCGCCATTCTAATTGGGGTGAGATGGAATCTTAGTGTAGTTTTGATTTGCATTTCTCTTATTACTAAAGATGGTGAACATTTTTTCATATGTTTGTTGATTGCTTATAGATCTTCTTCTGTGAAGTGTCTCTTCATATCCTTAGCCCATTTGTTGACTGGGTTATTTGTATTCTTGGTGTAGAGTTTTTTGAGTTCTTTATATATTCTGGAAATTAGTGCTTTATCTGAAGTATGAGAGGCAAAGATATTCTCCCACTCTGTAGGCTCTCTCTTCGCATTGCTGATAGTTTCCTTTGCTGAGAGAAAGCTATTTAGTTTGAATCTATCCCAGTTATTGATTCTTGCTTTTATTTCTTGTGCTATGGGATTCCTGTTAAGGAAGTCTGATCCTAGGCCAACAAGGTGAAGATTTGGACCTACTTTTTATTCTATAAGATGCAGGGTCTCTGGTCTGATTTCAAGGTCCTTGATCTACTGTGAGTTGATTTTTGTGCAGGGTGAGAGATAGGGGTTTAGTTTCATTCTGTTGCATATGGATTTCCAGTTTTCCCAGCACCATTTGTTGAGGAGGCTATCTTTTCTCCATTGCATATTTTTGGCCCCTTTGTCTAGTATGAGAAAATTGTATTTATTTGGGTTTGTGTCTGTGTCCTCTATTCTGTACCATTGATCTACCTGTCTATTTTGGTGCCAATACCATGCCGTTTTTGTTACTATTGCTTTGTAGTATAGCTGAAGATCTGGTATTGTGATACCCCCTGTTTCATTCTTCCTGCTAAGGATTGCTTTAGCTATTCTGGGTTTCTTATTCTTCCAGATGAATTTCATGATTGCTTGCTCTATTTCTGTAAGGTACATCATTGGGATTTTAATTGGAATTGCATTGAATCTGTATAGCACTTTTGGTAGTATGACCATTTTGATAATATTAATTCTGCCTATCCAAGAACATGGGAGATCTTTCCATCTTCTAAGGTCTTCCTCAATTTCTTTCTTCAATGATTTGTAGTTTTCATTGTAGAGATCTTTTACCTCTTTGGTTAGATTGATTCCCAAGTATTTCATTTTTTTTTGAGGCCTTTGCAAATGGTGTTGTTTTCCTCATTTTCCTTTCAGCTGTTTCATCGCTTGTGTATAAAAATGCTTTAGATTTATGCGTGTTGATTTTATAGCCTGCTATTTTGCTGAATTCATTGATGAGGTCTAGAAGTTTTCTGGAGGAGTTTTTTGGATCCTCTAAATATAGAATCATGTCATCAGCAAATAGTGACAGCTTAAGTTCCTCTTTTCCTATTTGTATCCCTTTAATTTCTTTAATCTGCCTAATTGCTCTGGCTAGAGTTTCGAGGATAATGTTGAATAGAACATTGTCCAGAATTTTAAAAGGACAACTTTTGGAGGATGGGGAAGAGAAGGGTATGTATTCATGTGGTGAATGAAGGCAGCCAAGACAGTCAGTTGGGTCCTCATCTTCTGCAATAAAAATCAGAACTGGAAAACAAAGGAAAAGCAATTAAGCATGTTGTTTAGAGATGCGGCAATAACTATCAAAATAATCAGCCATAAGATGTCAAAAGTGGTTGCGTCCGAAGATCCGGCAGTGGGTAGGAGCGGGGCAGGGCATGACTGCTTTACTTAACAGAACTTGCTGAATTGCCTGACTCTTTAAACCAAGTGCATGAATGTTATCGATAATGGTTAAAGCAAAAAAGTTTCACTGAAGTTCCATGTTATTTGGTCTTATAAAACATCTCCACATATTAAAGAATAGTATGGAATCCTGTAGATTTTGTGGACAGATTTTCATACTTATCACACACGGACATTTTTGGATTATGTCAATTCCTTCAAGCAATCCATCCCTAAAGCAGGTACACATTATTGCATCATGAACAGGATTTCATCTTTAAGTATTCATCTTACTGGGCAGAGTTAATCTTGATTAGGTTCTGGATATAAAGTTTTCCAGTTTTGATTGTGGGTGGAAATAAGGTGGGATAATTTTTCCCAACTCCTTAGTATTCCCAAAACAAGCAAATGAACAGACATTGGAAGACTAGTGAATGGTGGAAATTATTGGTGTAGATGGTTTGTTTTCCTTAAGTATAAGGATCCCATTTCAGATTTAACATCAAGAGCCACTTTGCTGGGCGCAGTGACGCACGCCTGTAATCCCAGTGACTCAGGAAGCTGAGGCGGGAGGATCGCAAGTTCAAAGCCAGCCTCAGCAAAAGCGAGGTGCTAAGCAACTCAGCGAGACCCTGTCTCTAAATAAAGTACAAAATAGGGCTGGGATGTGGCTCAGTGGTCGAGTATCCCTGAGTTAAATCCCCCGTACTCGACCCCCAAAAAGCTTACATTTTCCCTGCTCACAGATAAACAGCCCACCACTGAATTTGCTAGATACACATGCACACATATGCATATGTGTACATGTATGCAGGCGTATTATGACATATATACATATTTGTTTCATGAATAGTTTTTAAACTATTTTGATAAAATTATAAATTTACAAAAATGTTGCAGAAATAATAGAATTCCCACATATCCATCGGACTTAACAATTTTTTAATATTTTGTACCATTTACTTTTGTTTCTTTGTACATATGTATGCATATTTGCCTTTCTTCTTGAACCACTTAAAATTAAGTTGATACCAGGTGTAGAGATCAACCATGCCCCTTACCTCTATATACTTTTTTTTTTTTTTTTTGTACTGGGATTGAACCCAGGGATGCTTAACCACTGAGTCACAGCCCCAACCATCTTTTATATTTTATTTAGAGACAGGTTCTTGCTGAAGACTAACTTCAAACTCTCAATCCTCCTGCCTCAGCCTCCTGTGCTGCTGGGATTGCAGGCATGCATGACTGTCCCCGGCTACTCTATATACTTTTATTGTATCTTCTGAAAACAAGGATATTATTTTATATAATCAGTACAATGGAGGCTGTGGTAGAGTATGTGCTTAGCATACACGAGATGCACAAGGCCCTGGGTTTGGTCCTCAGCATCACATACACACAAAAAAGTTATTTAAAAAGTTTTAACATTGATACTGTAGTATTATCTAATCAAAAGCATATTCAAATTCCATCAATTATCCAGATAGTGTCTTTCATAGCGATTTTCTTTTCCTTGACTCTAACCCAGGATTACATTTTGATAACGCCTTGGTCTCTTTTAATCAGGAACAGTTCCTCAAGTGTTAAGAGTCACAGACCAGCTGAATGCAGCATGTGCCTTTAATTCCAGAAATTTGGGAGGCCAAGGCAGGAGGACCCAAGTTTGAGGCCAACCTCAGCAATTTAGTGAAATCCTCTCTCATAGTAAAAAAGAACTGGAGATGGAGCTCAGTGATAAAGGGACCCTGGGTTCAATTCCTAGTACAAAACAAAACAAAAACCCTCAAAAGCACAAGTCAGATATTTTGTAGAATGTCATTTAATTTGGATTTTGGATTTGTCTGACATTTCATCATAATTAGATTCTGGTTATGCATTTTTGGCAGGAATACCACAAAAGCAATACTCCACCATTCCTAGAGCATCGTATCAGGAGAATGTCATGTCAGATTGTCTCAATATTGCTAAGGTTAGCTTTAGTCACAGTTGAAGGTGGTAGCCACGAGATTTCTCCATTTGCACAGTTGATATTTTTCTCTATGTAAATATTAAGTCATTTGTGCAGAAGCATTCTGATGTTCTATAAATATTCTGGCTGGCATCATGATTTCACCTACTAGTTTTAATATCTACTAATTTCTAACTTCATCATTATTCATTTCATAGTAGATGTTTTATTGTAAATAAAAATTGTCCCTTATTTATTTATCCATTCTTTTTTTTTTAATTTTTTTTAGTTGCAGATGGACACAATATCTTTATTTATTTTTATGTGGTGCTGAGGATGGAACCCAGTGCCTCACATGTGCAAGGCAAGTACTCTACCACTGAGCAACAACCCCAACCCTATCCATTCATTCTTATCAGTATGAACTCATGGAATCTTATTTTATTAAATGGGTTAACTCTATTTTTATTGTTATTTATCTTGATGCTAAAATTATCTTAATTTAGCTAGAAAAGAAAATTTCAGGTTATATCTTATTTCTTTTGACATGTTCCAGCTACTCTTTAAGCATTTTTCTAATTTCTGGCACAAGATATTCTATACTTATCTTACTCTTTCTCTACCTCAAGAGGAATTAAAGGAACTGAATCTGGGTGCCAGATGAGCTCAGAGCTATTAATGAAAAAGCTAGAAAAAAATGTGTATAAAGATACCTTAATAGATAAAATTATCTTCCCCCCATGTGTGTGCATGCATATATAGGTATATATGTAAAACCAATAAATCACACTGATTCTACCTCCAAGGTTCATGTTATCCCTCCCTTTCTCCAAATGTGTAACGGCTTTCCATTATCCTCCATGTTTTTTATTTATTTGTACAAACCCAGACTACAAAAGAAATACTTTTAGGATTGCTAATTCATATTACTATGGAAAGTAAATCTTTATTTTTTTAAAATTTGTTACCAGGGATTAAGCCCAGGGGTACTTAAACACTGAGCCACATCACCAGCCCTTTTTAATTTTTATGTAGAGACAGGGTCTCACTAAATTGCGTAGGGTGGCCTTGAACTTGCGATCCTCCTGTCTCAGCCTGCTGCACAGATTATGGGCATGTGTCACCATGCCTGGATTTAGCTTTTTAAAATGGAAATTTAGATCACTAATTTTATTTTTTAAAGATTTTATTTTTAGAGTGGGCTGGGGGTATAGCTCAGTTGGTAGAGTGCTTGCCTTGCAAGCACAAGGCCCTGGGTTCAATCCCCAGCACCGCAAAAAAAAAAAAAAAAAAAAAAAGATTTTATTTTTAGGGACTGGGGGTGTGGCTCAGAGGTAGAGCACTCGCCTACCATGTGTGAGACACTGGGTTCAATTCTCAGCACCACATATAAATAAATGAATAAAATAATGGTCCATTAACAACTAAAATATGTATATATATATATATTAAAAAAGATTTTATTTTTAAAATTTCTAGAAGTATACAGTAGTTAATGTAATCATACAATGATCACCCAAATATCACCCTCTAGAAGCTACATAAATATTTCATTCCACTTGCTTTATCACACATTGCCTATGTCATTCCCTCTATCAAATGATTAATCCATATTATCAAACCATTAATCCATCTTATTTGGTTGATGCATTCCTTCTCCAGTTTTATTGAAGTGAGATTGACAAATTAAAATTGTATGTACTTATGGTGTACAATGTGATGTTTTGATATGTAGACATTGTCACATGGACATGATCAGGTTGATTAATACATCCATCACCTTATAGTTACCATTTTTTTGAGTGCCATAAGAACATTTAAGATTCACTTTCTTAGCAAGTGTCACTGTGCTGTGCATTAGACTTCCAGAGCTCATCGATTCTGCATAGCTGAAGCTTCGTGCCCCTTGACCAGCATCTCCCCATTTCCTCCATCCTCCAGCCCCTGGAATCCACCATTCTACTTCCATCTCTATGATCAACTTTTAAAGATTTCATATATAAATGAGATCATGCAGTATTTGACTTTTCATTTCTGGTTTATTTCACCTAACATAATGTATTCCACGCTTACCCATGTTGGTGCAAATGACAAGATTTCCTTCTTTTTAAAAGATGAATAGTATTGGAAACAGAAATGGAGCAAACTATGTTATATGCATTTATAAATAGGTCAAATGAACCCCAGTACTTTGTATAACTATAATGCACTAATCAAAATATTTTTTAAAGCTCAATAGTATTCTATTGTTTATATATAACCTATTTTCTTTATCCATTCATCTGTTGACAGACGCTTGAGTTGATTTCATGTCTTGCATTATGAATGACAGTAATGTTTACCATCTTGAAGTCTACTTTATCTTGCATTACAGCTAATTCAGCTTTCTGAAAATTCACATTTTCATGGTACAACTTTTTCCATTTAAAAAGTTTTAACCTATATCCTTTTACTGGAGATAGTCTCACTATGTCACCTAGGTTGGTCTTGAACTTGTATGTTCAAAGAATCCTCCCACCTCAGTCTTTGGAGTAGCTGGGATTATATCCAACTCTGTGTGCTTAATTCTAAAATGAGTTTCTAATAAACAGTGTACAGTTGGGTATATGTAATCTTTATCCTTTAATTAGAGTATTTAGTTTCCATTTAATTTTTTTTTTTACTTTGTAACATTTAATAAACTCAATCTACATCCAGAATAATTTACATGAAAGGACAATATTTATTTAAACAGAGCTCATGGGGTAACCATGGTATCATCAGAGTGCATCCAGAGGAAAAAAGGGAGGAGGGGCCCAATGAGAATCAACGGCACTCCCACACCTTTACTGTTTCATCTACACTGCCAGTAACCACGTAGGGTGCTGTCTTGTGGAAATCCAAAGAGGTAACAAAGTGTTCATGCGCATTGAGGGTCTTCATGCATCTTTTGTTCTTGTAATCCCATACACGTAGGGTCTTGTCATCAGCACAACTCAAAATAAATTTCCCCCCAGAATGGAACAGAACTCCACGTACTCAGTTATCATGACCCAAAAGGGTCATAAGGCACATGCCAGTACTGACGTCCCACATCTTAATAGTTTTGTCTCTGGATCCAGACAGCGAGAATGGTCCAGGCTTGCCACTTTTTTTAGTCTCAGATCCCATTGCTTCAGAGATGGAAGAATATGAGCTTTCTGGAGCCCAGGAAATGCATTCTACCACATGTTCATGTTCTCGGAGCTCAGCCTTGCATTCCTTTGTTGCTACGACCCATACACGCACGGTCTGGTCATTGAACAGCTGGCTATCAGAGTGCCATCTGGATTTGGCCACACCATACGTACCCATTCTCAGTGTCCTGTGAATGTCTTTACACAGTAGCCAGTTTGCACTTCCCACATTTTTATAGTTTTATCCCTTGAGGCAGACTCTATATGATCTCCATTGGGCATGATGGCTACTGAAGAGACATTGTGATCGTGGTCGTGCATGGTTCTAATGCATGCAAAGCCCTGGAAATCCCCTAGTTTAATGATCATATCTGCAGAACAGGAAGCCAGAAGCTTGCCACTGTGGTCAAAGGAAATGTCCTGTACAGAGTCTGTATGACCCTTAAGAGTTCGTTCAAAATCTCCAGTCTCATAATCCCACACCTTAATTGTAGCATCCTCTGAAGCAGAGACCATAACACCGAACACAGGATGGAAGATGACACGAGTAACTGGACTCGCATGACCGCTCAGTGCATATTTTTCTGGTGGACGGGGAATCCATTCTTTTGGGTCTCGTTTCTGACCGAGAGGACCACCTGACGTAAATTCTTCTTTTGCTTTATTTAGCTTTGATTCTAATTCCATAACCTTCTTTTGTAATCTAATAACAGATGTCCATTTTTTTCCCAAAAGACCAGCATACTTCTTTTCTAATTCTTCATTCATATCTAATTCAGCTTCTTTTTTAAAAACCGAACATGCCTCTTCATAGCCATTTGAAGGAAGATAATCTGCTATAGCTCGATTTAGTTCATCTCGTTGTCTCTGGGACAGCACCATTTTGGCTGTTAATGTCAAGCTTATTTGATATAGTGGTGTGTCCCTCCTTCAGGAAGCCTCCTTCAAAAGGCTTTGCAATCCCTGGGTTTATAATTAAATATGCCACTAAGTGGCTTCCACACAGGAGAAAATGATTCTTTTATAAGTGAATCTGGTAGCCAGGAGATATTCAACAAGTAAGGTTCATTCCACCGGAGCACTGCACCACCGCCTCCACAGGGCCTCTTCCATCCTTCACCTCCATTTAATTTAAAAAAATATATATATTTTTAGTTGTACATAAACACAATACTCATATTTGACTTATTTATCTTTACGTGGTGCTGAGGATCAAACCCAGTGACTCACACGTGCTAGGCAAGTGCTCTACCACTGAACCACAACCCAACCCCTAGTTTCCATTTAATTTAATAATTGATATGGTTGAATTTGAGTCTATCATTTTGATACTCTTTTTCTATTTGTCTCATCTTTGTTCCTTCTGTTTCCTCTTTTTCGTATCTTTTTATGGATTGAATATATTTAGTATTCCATTTTATCATTTCTATGGGATTATTAATTATATTATTGTCCCCTTTATCTTTTTGGGGATGTTTCAAGATCCTTGATGGAGAGCAGTTCAGGAGGCTGAGGTAGGAGTTGGCAAGTTCAAGGTCAGCCTCATCAATTTAGCAAGGCTTTAAGCAACCTGATGAGCTCCTGACTTAAGATAAAAAAATGATGAGCTGGGGTTGCAGCTCAGTGGTAGAGCACTTGCCTAGCATGTTGAGGCACTGGGTTTGAGTATCAGCACCACATAAAAATGAATAAATAAAACAAAGGTGTGTGTCCATTTACAACTAAAAAATATTTTTTAAAAAATGAAAATGACTGAGGATGTGGTTAACTGCCTGTGGACTCAATCCCCAGTACCCCCACAAAGATCCCCTGATGGACTCCTAAAACAGGAAATAGTACTAAGCCTCATATACAATATACTTCTGTTTTTTCCTATACATGCATACTTATGAGAAAGATTAATTTATAAATTTAGGCATGATAGGAATAACAAGAACCAATATTAAATAGAATAATTATAATAAAAACTATATGAATGTGCTTTCTCATGCATTTTCCATATATATATATATATATATATATATATATACATTTTTTTTTTTTTTTTTTTTTTTTTTAAGGTGGAACTGGGGATTGAACCCAGGGTCCCTTTACCACTGAGCCATACCCAGCCCCCCCCCTTTTTTAAATCTTTTTTATTTTTACAGTTTGCATTTTGATTCATTGTACACTAATGGGGTATAACTTTTTATTTCTGTGGTTGTACACAATGTAGATTCACACCATTCATGTAATCATACATGTACATAGGGTAATACTGTCTGTTTCATTCTACTATCTTTCTGTTCCCCCACCCCCTCCCATCCCATTTTCCTCTACACCATCCAAAGTTCCTTCATTCTTCTCTTGCTGCACACCCCCGCCCCGCCACTTATCATGCACTTATCAGAGAAAATATTTGACCTTTGGTTTTGGGGGGTTGGCCTATTTCACTTAGCATGATATTCTCCAACTTCATCCATTTACGAGCAAATGCCATGATTTTATTCTTCTTTATGGCAGAGTAATATTCCATTGTGTATATATACCACAGGGTCTTTATCCATTCATCAATTGAAGGGCATCTAGGTTGGTTCCACAATCTAGCTATTGTGAATTGAGCTGCTATGAACATTGGTGTGGTTGAATCACTGTAGTATGCTGATTTTAAGTCCTCTGGGTGTAAACTGAGGAGTGGGATAACTCATACCCAGCCCTTTTTATATTTTATTTTGAGACATGGTCCCACTAAGTTACTCAGGCAAGCCTCAAAGTTGGTCTTCCTGACTCAGCCTCTGGTGTGGGTCATTGTGCCCTTTTCTTTCCTTCTTTCTTTCTTCCTTTCTTTCTTTCTTTTCCTTTCTTCTTTCCTTTCTTTCTTATTTTCTTTTCTTTTCCTTCTTTCTTTCTCTTTCTCCCTTCCTTTCTTCTTTCTTATTTTTCTTTTTCTTTCTTTCTTTTTCTTTCTCTCTCTCCCCATTCCTTCCTTCCTTCTCTTTCTTTCTTTCTTTCTTTCTTTCTTTCTTTCTTTCTTTCTCTCTTTCTTTCTTTTTTCTCTTTCTCTCTCTCTCCATTCCTAGCTTGCTTGCTTGCTTCCTTCCTTCCTTCCTTCCTTCTCTTTCTTTCTTTCTTTCTCTCTTTTCTTTCCTTTCTTTCCCTCCCTCCCTCCCTCCCTCCCTTCCTTCCTTCCTTCCATGGGTTCTCTCTACACAGGCTGATCTTGAATTCCTGGACTGAGTGAGGGGATCTTCCTACCTCAGGCTCCCAACTGCTGGGACTATAGAAGTGTACCACCATGCTCACTTCAGAATATCTGATTGTACTTATTTTCAGACCACAGTTGACCAGATGTATCTGAAACCTCAGAAAGTGAAACAGAGAATGGGGGAACTACTGTATCTCTGTTTTTAGAGCTTGCTCTCAGTCTGACATTTTGAGGCAGGGTTTCTGGGAATTGAACCCACACTTATCATACACTAAACACACACTCTATCACTGAGCAAGGACCCAACCCCAAGTTTAACTTTTTTTTGTTTTTGTGTTTTTTAATTTGGAGGCAGGGTCTTGCTAGGTTACTGAGGCTGGCCTGGAACTGGGGATCCTCCTGACTCAGCCTTCTGAGTTGCTGGGATCACAGGCGTGCACTGACATCTGGTCCAAGTGTAGTATTTTTAATATATCAGTCTACCTTCAAATAAAACTGTATTACTTCAGATATAATGTAACAACCTTACAGAGGTGTACTTGTGCTTTTCTTTCTCTGTCTTTGAGTGTTATTGTCATACTTTTTATTTCTGCCTTTATTATAAACACCACATGTTTTGGGTTTTTTTTTTTTTGATACCAGGGATTGAACTCAGGGGCACTCAAGCACTGAGCCACATCCCCAGCCCTATTTTGTATTTTATTTAGAGACAGGGTCTCACTGAGTTGCTTAGCACCTCGCTTTTGATGAGGCTGGCTTTGAACTGGCAATTTTCCTGCCTCAGTCTCCCAAGCCACTGGGTTACAGGCGTGAGTCACCTCACCTGGCTTACAATGTTTTTTTTTTAATCGTTGTTGTAGATGGACATGACACCTTTATTTTATTCATTTCTTTTTATGTGGTGCTGAGAATCGAACCCAGTGCCTCGCACATGCTAGGCAAGTGCTCTGCCACTGAGCTACATCCCCAGCCCTTTGTATTTTTTATTTAGAGACAGGGTCTCACTAAATTACCTAGGGCCTTGATAACTTGCTGAGACTGGTCTCGAACTTGCCATCCTCCTACCTCAGCCTCTCGAGTATCTGGAATTACAGAGATGCACCACCACACCTAACTTAAAAGTATTTCTTGAGAAAAAAGACTTATTAAGAAGTCCACATATTTTACCTTTTCTGGCACTGTTCATTTCTTTGTGAGGATACAAATCTCTACTCTATTGTATTCCTTCAAGTCTTCTAATGGTGTATTCTACCAGACTTTGTCTGAAAATGCTTCATTGCCAGGTGTGGTGCGCACCTGTCATCCTAGCAACTTGGGAGGCTGAGGCAGGAGGATCACAAGTTCAAGGCCAACTTCAGCAAATCAGTTAGACCCTGTCTCAAAGTAAAAAATAAAAAGGGTTGGGGTATGGCTCAGCGAAAGGGTGTTCTTGGGTTTAATCACCAGTATTGAAGAAAAGAAAGTATTATACCTTCAATTTTGAATTACATTTCTGCCAAACCTGGATGCTACCTTGTGGAGATAGTTGAGAGGGGTTCTATCAGGCAGTTAACTTAGCCACAGTAACCTCTGTTAGATCTTTCAACCTGGTTCTAGCTTGTTTTTAGCTGCGTTGCTTGGAGTCTCCCTCATGAATATATGTAACAGGGGTCAAAGATTTTGGCAGAAGTACTGAGGATGTGGCTCAGTAGTAGATTATTTGCCTAACCTGCACAAGGTCCTGGGTTCAATCCCTGGTATTTCAAAAAAATATATAGCAAATACAGAGCCCAAGCTAATTTTATAACTAATGAGAACAAAAAAATAAAAAAAAAAAGATTTTGGCAGAATCTATATGCAGAATTTGCCTCTTCTTCTTTATGGTTCCCTCCTCTCCAGGATTATTCCACTTTACTTGTCAGCCACTCTGAAAATCCCAATGACTAGCTTTCGGTTTAGTTGAAGTTCTAGTTGCAGATATTTTCTACGCCCTTCTTTTAATGGTGGATTTTCCTCTGGTTTCGAAGCTTTTGGTCTTTCTCGCTCTCTAGTGCCTTTAAATAGGTATCAACTGTGTTTTTTCCAGAGGTCATGATTGTTATCACTGGACATGGCAGCATAGGTCTGTAGTTCCACCTACTTTGGAGGCTGAGGCAGGAGGATTGATAGAGTTTGAGGCCATCCTGGACAACATAATGAGACCCAGTCTCACACACACACACACACACAAAAGTTTTCTGTGGGAGAGTTGGTTCAATGTAAAGTATTCCAACATTATCAAAACAAAAACAGAGATAATTTAAAATTATGATGATTATTTTCTTTGAGTCTTTCAAATTTGTGGTCTCAACCCTATTATATAGCCATACTCAGACACGTTTCTCTAGGTAATGGTTTATTTTCTAGGAATGGGAGATCAAATATGGTTTTTCATTATTCTTGTTCTGAGTGGCAAGACTGTCCTCTGTTCTGACAAAGGATTCTGTCAGAACAAATGCAAATTCCATCAGCTGTGAGTCATAGTTCTCATCAAAAGCTTCATAATTGGTTTACTGACTCTCCACTTTAAGGTTAAGGAGAATATCCCACCTCCATTCAGAACAGAACTATTTCATTAGTTTTACATGTTGGGATGCTATTTATGATTTGGTTTAAAGAAGTGTGACTTTGATTTTTTTTTTTTATAAACTCCAGTCTAGACAGTCTCTAAGAGACTCTAAAATTAAGTAACAATATATTTTAGTTTGGTTGACTATAGAAGAGTGGTAGATGTGTATATAAATAATCTTTGGTATAGGAATTCCTTACACCTGGGTGATCCTACTTGATAGCAGCTGGGATCATTTAATGAGTAAAATACTCCTCTGATTTCTATTTGAACTTATTCAAGGATCCATAATACAAAGCTCTTTATTATTAATTATTTTGCCATCAATATGGCAAATACTAGTCTGCATGATTTGATATTTTTCTAATAGTAATAAAAATAAAGATGAAGAGATTTTGGGCTAGGATGTATCTCAGTGTAAGGACCTTGCCTAGTGTGAGCAAGGCCCAGATTCGATCCCCAGTTAAAAAAAAAAATGCTGAGAAATGTACACTGTAGTAAATGTTACCTGAGTTCAAAGGCAAGTATGTGTGCAACTACATTGAACACCTCAGAGCTGTAACTACGTTAACCTCCTAAAATCATACACATTCATAGAAGATTGTCTTTGCTTAAGGGTGTATGCAGTCATTTCTCTGAACTGCTGTAGGTGTATAAGCAGCCAGCATCTAGATATTCCTGTTCATCAAGGAGGTGAGAATTTTCATTTTAATTATGGCATGGAACCCATTAATCATCTGCTATCATCTTAATCAGAAGGAACGAATGCTGTAATAAACATTCACTTAAAACCTCCAGTGAACTAAGACACTATTTAAATGCAAAACGATACACTGATATAGGTCAGTGTGTTCCTTCCTGCTTGGTGAGCTTACCAAATTCATGAATATACTCTGAAGTTCTTAAATGGTAAAGGAAAAGTACTAGGTGATCTTTTTAGTATGTTAACTGAGAAGACAATGTCTCATCTTCTGGCTCACAAACAAAGCTATTCAAATACCTGATGTAAAATATTGGCAGATTGCCCCTCCTATGTTGTAAGCATCTTAGAGATACAGATCAGGCCATGTTATTTATCTTTATAATTCTGTCAGTGTCTTATATGCTGCTTTGTATTTTATTAGATGGTCAGCAGATATTTATTAAATAAGCCCATCAGAATTCAGTAAATTTTTGAATAAGTTGTTTAGGTAACAGGAAAAACTCAGGATCTGATAGCATTTCTTTCTTTCTTTAAGGATCCGAGTCTTTCATGTTCAGGGGACAGTTGTCCCTCAGTACCTGTGGGAACTGATTCCAAGCCCTTTTTATATAATTTATATACTCATAATGCCTAATACAATGTAAAAGCTATATAAAAATTGTTACACTGTATTTTTTAAAAAGTATTTTTTAGTTGTAGATGGACACAATACTTTTATTTTATGTGGTGCTGATGATCAAATCCAGTGCCTCATGTGTGTGGCATGTGCTCTACCACTGAGCCACACCCCAGCCCCTGCACTATATTCTTTAGGGATTAATAATAAGAAAAAAGTCCATGCATGTTTAGTAGAGATGCAATTTAACTACATAGAATTATATGTATATGTAGATGGGGGAATTATATGTATATGGGGAATTGAACCCAGGGACTGCACCTGCTAGACAAATGGCCTACCACTGAGCGACATCCCCAACCCTTTTTATTTTATTTTGGGACAGGGTCTCACTAAATTGATCAGACTGACCTCAAATTTGGCATCCTCTTTCCTTGACCTCCCAAATAGCTGGGATTATAGGCATATACCACCATGCCTAGCTTAAAAAAATTTCTGATCTGTGATCACATGTGGATTCCATGGATAGAAGGAGGGATCAACTGAATTATTATTGTTGCCAATTTTATTTCTGTGTCTGCTATACAGTGAATGTCTGTGTCTCTTACCCCCCAGATTCATATTTGAAATCCTAATCCCAATGTGATGGAATTTGGAGATGAAGTCTTTGGAAGATAATTAGGTTTAGATGAGGTCATGAAGCTGGAGCCCGCCCCCCCACCACCACCCCAGTGTATTAGTGGTCTTAAAAAAAGAGAAAGAGTCTGGGCATGGTAATCCCAGCCTGTAATCCTGGCCATTCGAGTGACCGAGGAGGATTGCAAGTTCAAAGCCAGCTTCAGCAACTGAGGCTCTAAGCAATTTATCAATATCCTGTCTCAAAATAAAAATAAAAAAGGCTGGGGATGTGGCTCAGTGGTAAAGCCCCTCTGGGTTCAATCCCTGGTACTAAAAAAAAAAAAAAAAAAAAAAAAAAAAAGGAAGGAAGAAAGAAAGAAAAGAAAAACAATTTCCGAAAACACTTTTACAATTATTTGTGGGGGCAGGGTACTGGGGATCAAACTCAGGAGCACTCAACAACTGAGCCACATCCCCAGCCCTATATTGTATTTTACTTAGAGACAGATTCTCACTGAGTTGCTTAGTGCCTTGCTTTTGCTGAGGATGGCTTTGAGCTCTCTATTCTCCTGCCTCAGCCTCCCAAGCCTCTGGGATTACAGGCCTGTGCCACTGAGTCGGTCCCTGAAAACATTTTCTTATCACTGAGGATTAGTGTGCTGTTCAGAGGGAGTCAAAATTGGTCCAATAATGTAGCATAACAACATCTGAGTATACAAAGCATAGGGGAGTTTAGCTTTCCTTAGCACTTAAGGGTAGTTTTAACTATTCATCATATTAAGATATTGGAATTTTAGTGCATTTTTGCAATATGTCACTCGTTCTCTCTGGTATTTCATTATTTTAATTTCATTTGCTCATAGCAATAAGACACAGCATGGGATGAAATAACTGTAGTTTAACATTATTACGCCTACAATTTTAAAGCCTACAACATGGGGACTTTACCTCAACTAGTTGACATTTATTATTGGATATTGCCTTTTCTTCTGGGATTTTCATTGTTTTTGTTTTATAGGCTAATTTTGCTTCAAGCCATCTCAAGTTCTAGTTGTAGACAAGGATGTGTTAGTACATGTACTCATACAATGACTTTCATACATCTCTCCTTTCACAGAGAATACAAAATGATGTAGCGTGGGGGATAATTTACTGAAATTTCTCAGCCAGGTTTTTACTGATTCAACTAGTGCCTTAAATGAACCGTAAACAGTATAAAAGTTGATTAAATACAAAAGGATAGAATGTGAGGGTAACAGTACAAATCAGTTTAGAATGAAGGCAAGGGAAGAGGATTGAGTACTCACTGCTCTACTTTTGACCTTGACTGTCACCCAACAGCTCGTATTTTAAAGGCTTGATCCCCAGGGTGGGGCTCTTGAGAGACAGTGGGACCTTTAGGAAGAGAGGCCTAGTGGGACATGCTTGGGTCATTCTGGGCCCTGAGATGAGCATTTTGCTCCACCGTGGATTCCCTGCCATTGGCATTTGGCCTGCCTGCCCGACATGGGTATACCCAATCTTGGATTGGAACTTCCAAAACTGTGAACCAAAAGAAACCTTCTCTCTTTACCAATTAATTATTTCAGGTATTTCATTATAGTAATGGAAAGCTAACCTACTTGCCTACAGGGTCGAGGCAAGTAACACACCTGGCTGAACCTGAGGAAGCAGGAGTGTGATGAACTGGATAGGGTTCAATGTCTGCCAGGTAGGAAGGGGGGCCCACTGTAGCCCGAACATTTCCAATTCAAAAGAGAAGCTAGAAATTAGATTTGCATATGAAATTCTCAATTTTTAGCATCAAATAACTTTTTTTTAATTGCACAAACCAAATAGAACCTTTTTTTAAAAATTATTTTTGGATGGACAGAATGCCTTTGTTTTATTTGTTTATTTTTATGTGGTGCTGAGGATTGAACCCAGTGCCTCGCACATGCTAGGCAAGTGCTCTACCACTGAGCCACAACCCCAGCCCCTTCAATAGAACCTTTTTGTGATCTTTAATTTCACGTCATCTGATGATGACTCTCTAGTAATGGAGTCACCAACTACAGCGAAGTGGGTCCTGTTTCTGCTCCTCTTGTATTCTTCCCTTCCTCCTTTCTATCCCCACCTTCCATTTCCTCCCCATTTGCTTGCTTCCAGCATCATTAAATGATCCAGCTGGGAAAGAAGTAGGTCAAAGGGGTTTCTTGTCCCTCCCTCCCCAGAGAAGTTTTCTTGACAGAGGGAAGGGAGAAGGTAGGAGAGGTGAAGTACAAGGTTTTTAAAATTTTCTCCTCCCTTCCCTTGAAGTGATATACAGTCTAAAAAGTTTTCAACAGCCTTATCTGAGAAGTGCTTTCCTGTCTAGAGAACAATCCCCCGCTGAGAGAGGGATGAGGGAAGCTCTTCACCACTGCTCAACCCTTACTTCTGTGATTCTGTTGCCTTGTACAGCTCCTGTCCCTGGGTAACTGAAGACAGAATAATACTTAGTCACACAGTAACAAAGAAACTGCTGCCCACTCTACTCCAGCTGGCCCAACAGCTGTTTTAATGTCACAGGCATGAAATATGTTTTTTGTTTTTGTTTTTGTTTTGGTACCAGGGACTGAACGCAGGGGTGCTTAACAACTGAGCAACATTCCCAACCCTTTTCCTTTTTTAAAATTTTGAGACAGGGTCTTGCTAAGTTCCTTGGGGCCTCACTAAATTGCTGAGGCCGGTTTTGAACTTGCCATCCTCCTGCCTCACCTTCCCAAATCGCTGGGATTATAGGCATGTGCCACGACGCCTGGCTTGTTTAAATTTTTGTTGTTGTTTGTTTGTTTGAGATGGGGTCTTGCTGCGTTGCACAGTCTGGCCTTGAACTCGGCGTCAGCAGTAGATGGGATTGCAGATAGGCCATTGCCACACCCACCTTCAGGGATATTTGTTCACACATTAGTTGAGATACCAACAGCAGATATAACTAATATTAAATATATCTGGCTATGGAAGATACCAAATGAACTTGATATTTTGTGTTAATCCTATATGAACTCAGATATGGTTGGGATATAATTTTTTCAAATTCTGTCTTTACATTAGTCTTTTTTCTCTACATTTTTGAGACAGGTTCTCTCGATGTTGCCTAGGCGGCTGGCCTTGAACTCCTGGCTCAAGTGATCCTTCTGCCTTAGGGCCCCAAGGGCTAGTACTGTGAGCACACACCACCATGCCCAGCTTCTCATTGGTCTTAAGTGATATCAAGTACTATGACTAGAAGTTCATGTCTCCTGTTGTTTTCTAAACATCCTGTCACCTATTACATTAACAATTGCGTAAGCCAGGCACAGTGGCCCACGCCTGTAATCCCAGCAGCTCAGGAGGCTGAGGCAGGGGGATAGTGTGTTCAAAGTCAGCCTCAGCATCTTAATGAGGCCCTAAGCAACTCAGTGAGACCTTGTCTCTAAATAAAATCTAAAGAAAGGGCTGGGGATGTGGTTCAGTGGTTAAGTGTCCCTGGGTTCAATCCCTAATACCAAAAAAAAAAGCCTAAAAAAGAACAATTGCTTAATAATCTACATTGACATATATGTTCTCACAAACACTGGATTAAAGAAATTGATGTTCAAGAAGAATTGTGGTGCTAATGACATTCCTCATAAATCTGCCTCCAGTAGTTTCAAGAGACAAGCCTCTCTTTAACATGCTGTTTAGATAGACATGATATTTTGAAAGTAGTAGATGGGTGTTTGTTTCGTGTGTGCTCTCGGTACATGAAGATCTCATTTCACATCTATATTTCTGCTTCTATGATATCTAACACCGCACATACGTGTGTGTGTGTGTGTGTGTGTGTGTGTGTGAGACCAGAGGCATTTACTAAAGGGACCTCCTCCCAGGTCTGAGGACACAATGAAAGTAACCAGAGGTAACTGTATTTCCCCACCCCCACATACAAGCTGTTGCCAAAATTTCTTCTTAAGCAGAAAAAAAGAAAGTTAGCCTTGCTGTGTGAGCAACAGAAAGGACACATAAAAGCCAGGTGGGGGGTGCAGTCTGGAAAAAGCCTGGAATTTCAGAAGAAGCTAAACCAACAAAGGCAGTGAAGGAAAATAAAAGCCGACAGTCAAAACAAAGAGGTGCTATCAACGTGTCACTGAGGAAACACATCAGACAAAATAGCAGCTTACTATGAAGAACATAAGAGACTGCAAGCGCTCTTTGAAACATGAAACAAGTATTTCCACCACTCTAATCATTCTTTAAGCCATGTTTTCCTTTCTTTGGTCATTTGCCCTAAATTGCTGAAAGCAAATACAGTACTTGACAAGAAACAGCTTAAGTGAATTAATCCTTCAGTTTTCCATTCAACTGAGATGAAGCAAGCACCTTGAACACCATTTGATGCATACATTTTTGTGGTTTGAAAAAATAAATAAATAGATCAGAACTGGGGATATGGCTCAGTTGGTAGAGTGCTTGCCTCACAAGCACTAAGGGTCTGTGTTCAATCCCCAGCACCGCAATAAATAAATAAATAAATAAATCAGTGTGGTTTTTAAGGAAAGATATTTTCTCTTTATTTTATTTTTTTATCTTTATTTTTTTCCTTTTCATGTTTTTGGTTTTCTTTTTAATTGTTTGTCTTCTCTGTATTATAGCAGATAAATCTTCAAATAAGTATGGAATTCAGTTAATATCAGCACCTGACTCTCCCTGCCCTCCCCCTATCCCCACCCCCAATACTGACAATGAAACCTCGGGTACTCTACCAATGGCTGTACCCCCAGCCCTCTTTAGATTATTTTATTATTACTTTGTGTGGCACTGGGGATTCAACTCAGGGGTGCTCTACCACTGACCTACATCCTCAGTGTTAGGTTGGAAGTTGGGCCACTGTAGGGGGCAGAGCTGAGCAGCTAGAACAAAGGCTAGCCTGCCAAAGGTGACCAGCAAGGGGGCTAGAAAATTCCACTGACCTGTCACTCAACAGGACCCCCTCCCATCCCAGCCTATAAAAACTCTGGGCAGCCAGGGCCATGTGCGATTTTCTCTGGGTCCCCACTTGAGCTGTACCCCGGGGGTCTGGGAATTTTGCCGGAGAGCCAAATTCCAATAAAGTTTGCTCTGGCCACTTTCTGTCCGATTTTATTTGGCCGCTAACCATGCCTGCCGAGCTCACCGAGCTTACACCCAGTCCTTTTTTATTTTTTGTTTTGAGACAGGTGCTTGCAAAGTTGCCCAGGCTGACCTTGAACTTGGGATCCTCTTGCCTCAGCCTCCCAAGTAGCTGGGATTATGGGCCTGATTATTTTTGATATGCATGGTGACATAATGTTACTCCAATAAAAGTTAAATTTCCTGATCAAGCAAGACTAAAAAAATGTTCTTTTAATCCACTAGGAGTAAAATTCACTGATCAGACACATGACTAAAATTTTTCCTCTTTACATTTTCCAACATTCCCAGTGTTTGGATATTTCAAAATATCCTCAAATTTCCAAATTATAATGTTTAATAAATGTGAAACATTTAAAATTATGGTTGACTCACTTGGATGTGGCTGTATATAACAAACGGAGCTAAAGGATAAGGAGGTGTTAACTTGTGAGGTTTCCTTTCTTGATTGTCTTAGGAATGTTTTCTAAAATTATTTTAATAATAGTCTCAGGGTTAAGAATATTGCAATAATTCTCGGTGCCTTTAACTGAATATATGTTTAAATTTGCTGGCAAAAAAAATGTATTCCCAACACTGTAAAATATATATATATATATATTTTTTACATATAATATAATAGGGACTTGGAACACTGTGTCTACTTAAAAATGTTTATCTAACTCAATGCAGAATGTTTATCATACGTGTTCCACACCCATGTATACCACCAATTAAAAACTTTATTCACTTTTCAGAGTGGGAACAAAATATTTTAAGGTTTTTATGATGTTTCCTTTACTTTTATACTATTCATTTCTTCATTTTTTTTCTTTTTCGCAAAAATGTCATGAGAAGCTGGGCGTGGTGGCACACACCTATAATTCCAGTGGCTCAGGAGTCTGAGGCAGGAGGATCGAGCGAGTTCAAAGCCAGCCTCAGCAATTTATTGAGGTGCTAAGCAACTGAGACCCTATCTCTAAATAAAATACAAAAAAGGGCTAGGGATGTGACTCAGTGGTTAAGTGCCCCTGAGTTCAATCCCCAGTACCAAAGAAAAGGAAAAGAATGTCATGAGAGACACCATTTATTGTGATGTGGAATTCAACCTAGGGGCCCTCTGTGCTGTAAGTCTCTCAAATTTCAGTTAGGGTCATCTATATATTTATAGGTTTTCTCTTTATGTATCATGTGCTTTGTAACTGCCGACTTTATATTCCAACTCTAAACAAAACCCACTTGACAAGCTAATCCATTTTGCTTTCTAAACCAGCTTTTCCTTCAGACTAAACACTGAGTTATTTTAGTCTTTCATCGTCCAAATAAACTTCTCATTTAGTGACTGAGAGATAAAAAACTAGAAAACGGGATGTGAAGAAATAGAAAACTGATAAAAGACACCATGAATACTTAAAAGAAAAAAAAGTAACAGCAATTTTAGCATGTCGTAAAAAGAGAGTCAGCAATAAAAACTACCATTTATTAAATGTTTCCTATATGCCAGGCACTGTGTTAATCTTTTTACAGAAGTAACTTCCTTTGTTCTCATTTATTCATTCCCTATGAAGCACCGTTATCTCTTCCAAGAGCACACAACTGGCAAGCAGCAGAGCCGGGAATGGAACGCGCTTGTGTTTCTCCCTAAAGCTTATCTCCTATCGCTGTACACACCACCCCACAACAACACGTATTTTATACCTGATTCTGAAAATATGATGAAACAGCTCTGAGTGACATGGGAGGTAGAGAATAAGAGCTCACAGTTTACAAATCAGAATAGAAATCAGGAAGAAAATTGAGGGAATAAGGGACAAAATTGTTCTCTAAATGAGTTCTAACATCTAGTCAGGAATTCTCAGCACTTGCCTGGTATCTGAGGCCACCATCCCTGCTTTAGACAAAAGTAAAATAATTAGTCTGTGAGCAAGCAATAAAGCCAAGGGCAGGGCAGGGAACTGGAATCGAAATCATGGAAGCTCTGAGGACAAAAAATGAATTACCTAGAAGACTGATGTGGGAGTCTTTTTTTTTTTTTTTTTTTTTGGCAGTACTGGGCATCGAACTCAGGGCCTTGTGCTTGCGAGGCAAGCACTCCACCAGCTGAGCTATCTGAGACTCCAGCCCTGATGTGGGAGTCTTGATGTATTTGAGTCCAGGAGTTTGAGGCCAGCCTGGACCAAACAAGGAACCCTGTCAAGAAAAAAAGCGGGGGGGGGGGGGGGGGGGGGGGGGGGGGGATTATCAGAAAACTTTCTTTTATATGTATACATACATATACTGTAAATGAAGTATGTGTATACATATATACACATGTATACATACATGCATATATATACACTCACTTCATATACTTCATTATATATATATATATTCTTCATTTTATATATATATATACATTTTTTTCCCTGCAATTGATGATGATAAGAAATTCTATTAATAGAGCTAATATTGTGGAGTACCTGTTAGACTCATTCTTTTTTTCTTTTTTTTTTTTTTTTTTCAGGTTTCTAGGGATTGAACCCAGGGGCACCTAACCACTGAGCCACATCCCCAGCACATTTTATTTTTGAGACAGGGTCTGGCCAAGTTGCTTAGGGCCTACCTAAGTTGCTGAGGCTGGCCTTGACCTTGAAATCATCCTGCCTCAGCCTCCTGAGTCCCTGGAATTAGAGTTGTGCCACCCAGTAGATGAGCATCTTTGCCACCATTGGGGAGAAAGCCTGTGAAAGAAGTCACAAAGAGAAGAGAATGCTGAGAGTAAGACAGCATCCCAGCAACAACACTGAAGTTTCTGAATCTAGCTGCAGTTGAAACAATGACTTTTTTTCTTTTTTTAAAGTGGGTTCTCACTATGTTGCTCAAGCTGATCTCAAACTCCTGGGCTCAAGCAGTCTTCCTTACTTGGCCAACCAAGTAGCTAGGCCTACAGATATCCTGCTCTAGAAACAATTTTATATTTCCCAGTTACATACCCATACACAGAAGCCCTTTTGTTTTAAAATTACTTGGAATTAGGTTTCTACTGTTTGCAAACAAAAGAGAATCTTGACCAAAAATCTGCTATAAACATGTACTCTAAGTATAATAATACACAGATATTGCTGTGATCATAGATGCCTGCATATGAGGAGTTCATAAATGCTGGCAAATGTACTAGACTCTAATGTACTAGAGTCTAATGTAGCATGACTCCAACATAGAGACTCCAGTTTTGAAAACTGTGTTTTATTTTATAGTCTTTTGAAATGTATCATGTATAGAAAAAGGCTACAAAATTTTTAGAACATTAATAAGAGAAACATACATATATACTAACCCCCAGGATAAGCTCATCATGTACCCTTCGCCTTTACATTCCCTCCCACTACCCTAAGAAGTAACTACTGTTTATTATTGGGTGTGCATTTTCTTGGTCTCTATATAAGTGAAATCATACCACATTTTTTTCTGTGACTGGAATTTTTCTCAACATTTTGTTTTGGAGAATCATCTATGTTGATGTGTAGAATAAAATTTCATTCATACCTCTTACTGAGTAGGGTATTCCCTGGTGGGTGTATACAGCTATTAATCTATTCTCTGCTGAAGGATGTTTGTGTTTCTCTTTCTTTGCATCACAATAATGCTTCCATGAATATTCTTTAATGTGCTCTGGGACTCATGTACAAGAATTTCCTTAAGGTGTACCTAGGAATGGAAGCAATGGGTTGTTGGGTATGCTGTGTTCTCTTTTCAAGAAAATGATGTATTACTCTCCAAGGAGGTCATTATACTCCTACCAGCAGTGTATCATTGTTCCAAGGTTCTGATTGCTCCACATATTCTTGCCTACACCTGGTATTATGCAACTTCAAATTGTTGCCAATCTGCTTGTTGCGAAATGGTATCACTGCTTTACATTTTCATTTCCCTAATTGCGAATGCAGTTGAACATCTTTTTATTTGGTTTCTTCTTTAGTGAAATGTCTGGCTGTGTCTTGTATCTTTTTTTTTTTAATTTATTTTTATTGTAAACAAATGGGATACATGTTGTTTCTCTGTACATGGAGTAACAGCATACCATTTGCATAGTCATACATTTACATAGGGTAATGATGTTTGATTCATTCTGTTATTTTTTCCTTCCCCCCAACCCCTACCACCCATCTTTTCCCTCTATACAGTCACTCCTTCCTCCATTCTTGCCCACTTACCACCCCCCATTATGTGCCATCATCCGCTTATCAGTGAGATCATTCATCATTTGGATTTTTGAAATTGGCTTATCTCACTTAGCATGATATTCTCCAATTTCATCCATTTGCCTGCAAATGCCATAATTTTATCATTATGGTTGAGTAATATTCCATTGTATATATATGCCACAGTTTCTTTATCCATTCATCAATTGAAGGACATCTAGGTTGGTTCCACAGTCTGACTATTGTGAATTGAGCAGCTATGAACATTGATGTGGCTGTATCTCTGTAGTATGCTGATTTTAAATCCTTTGGGCATAGGCCAAGGAGTGGGATAGCTGGGTCAAATGGTGGGTCCATTCCAAGTTTTCTAAGGAGTCTCCACACTGCTTTCCAGAGTGGCTGCACTAATTTGCAGCCCCACCAGCAATGTATGAGTGTACCTTTTTCCCCACATCCTTGCCAACACCCATTGTTCCTTGTATTCTTGATAATCGCCATTCTAATTGGGGTGAGATGGAATCTTAGTGTAGTTTTGATTTGCATTTCTCTTATTACTAAAGATGGTGAACATTTTTTCATATGTTTTTTGATTGCTTGTAGATCTTCTTCTGTGAAGCATCTGTTCATATCCTTAGCCCATTTGTTGACTGGGTTATTTGTATTCTTGGTGTAGAGTTTTTTGAGTTCTTTATATATTCTGGAAATTAGTGCTTTATCTGAAGTATGAGAGGCAAAGATATTCTCCCACTCTGTAGGCTCTCTCTTCGCATTGCTGATAGTTTCCTTTGCTGAGAGAAAGCTATTTAGTTTGAATCTATCCCCATTATTGATTCTTACTTTTATTTCTTGTGCTATGGGAGTCCTGTTAAGGAAGTCTGATCCTAAGCCAACAAGTTGAAGATTTGGACCTACTTTTTATTCTATAGGATGCAGGGTCTCTGGTCTGATTTCAAGGTCCTTGATCCATTGTGAGTTGATATTTGTGCAAGGTGAGAGATGGGGGTTTAGTTTCATTCTGTTGCATATGGATTTCCAGTTTTCCCAGCACCATTTGTTGAGGAGGCTATCTTTTCTCCATTGCATATTTTTGGCCCCTTTGTCTAGTATGAGAAAATTGTATTTATTTGGGTTTGTGTCCGTGTCCTCTATTTTGTACCATTGATCTACCTGTCTACTTTGGTGCCAATACCATGCTGTTTTTGTTACTATTGCTTTGTAGTATAGTTGAAGTTCTGGTATTGCGATACCCCCTGTTTCATTCTTCCTGCTAAGGATTGCTTTAGCTATTCTGGGTTTCTTATTCTTCCAGATGAATTTCATGATTGCTTGCTCTATTTCTGTAAGGTACATCATTGGGATTTTAATTGGAATTGCATTGAATCTGTATAGCACTTTTGGTAGTATGGCCATTTTGACAATATTAATTCTGCCTATCCAAGAACATGGGAGATCTTTCCATCTTCTAAGGTCTTCCTCAATTTCTTTCTTCAATGTTTTGTAGTTTTCATTGTAGAGATCTTTCACCTCTTTGGTTAGATTGATTCCCAAGTATTTCATTTTTTTTGAGGCTATTGCAAATGGAGTTGTTTTCCTCATTTCCCTTTCAGCTGTTTTGTCGCTTGTGTATAAAAATGCTTTAGATTTATGCATGTTGATTTTATATCCTGCTCTTTTGCTGAATTCATTGATGAGGTCTAGAAGTTTTCTGGAGGAGTTTTTTGGATCCTCTAAATACAGAATCATGTCATCAGCAAATAGTGACAGCTTAAGTTCCTCTTTTCCTATTCATATCCCTTTAATTTCTTTGGTCTGCCTAATTGCTCTGGCTAGAGTTTCGAGGACAATGTTGAATAGAAGTGGTGAAAGAGGACATCCCTGTCTTGTTCCCGATTTTAAAGGGAATGGTTTCAGTTTTCCTCCATTAAGAATGATGTTGGCCATGTTCAGGTGTGTTCCTACTATCCCTATTTTTTCTAGTGTTTTGAGCATGAAGGGGTGTTGTATTTTGTTGAATGCTTTTTCTGCATCAATCAAAATAACCATATGATTCTTATCCTTAAGTCTATTGACATGGTGGATAACGTTTATTGATTTACGAATGTTACACATTTTTGTTTTTTTTTTTTGTGGTGCTGGGGATTGAACTCAGGGCCTTTGGCTTGCAAGGCAAGCACTCTACCGACTGAGCTATCTCCCCAGCCCTGATTTACGAATGTTAAACCTTGTATTACCTTGTACGAATGTTCATCCCTTGTATTCCAGGGATGAACCCCACTTGATCGTGGTGCACTATTTTCTTAATATGGTTTTGGATACAGTTTGCCAGTATTTTGTTAAGGATCTTTTCATCATATTCATCAAGGATATTGGTCTAAAATTTTCTTTCCTTGATGTGTCTTTGCCTGGTTTGGGTATGAGGGTGATATTAGTTTCATAGGATGAGTTTGGTAGGGTACCCTCCTTTTCTATTTCCTGGAATACTTTGAGAAGTATTGGAATGAGTTCTTCTTTGAAGGTCTTGTAGAACTCAGCTGAGAATCCGTCTGCTCTTGGGCTTTTCTTGGATGGTAGGTTTTTAATGGCTTCTTCTATTTCATTGCTTGAGATTGATCTGTTTAAA
Organism: Sciurus carolinensis; assembly: GCF_902686445.1. NCBI lineage: Eukaryota > Metazoa > Chordata > Mammalia > Rodentia > Sciuridae > Sciurus > Sciurus carolinensis. The sequence goes on along the minus strand of NC_062214.1, from coordinate 163,151,986 downwards.
TTGTGTATGTCCTCCTGGTTCAGTGTGGGAGGAGCATATGTCTCTAGAAATTTGTCAATGTCTTCGGTAGATTCTATTTTGTTGGAATACAGATTTTCAAAGTAGCCTCTCATTATGTTATGTATCTCAGTGGTGTCTGTCGTGATATTTCGTTTTTCATCACGAATTTTAGTAATTTGAGTTTTCTCTTTTCTTCTCTTTGTTAGTGTGGCTAAGGGTTTGTCTATTTTGTTTACTTTCTCAAAGAACCAACTTTTTGTTTTGTCAATTTTTTGAATTGTTTCTTTTGTTTCAATTTCATTGATTTCAGCTCTGATTTTAATTATTTCCTGTCTTCTACTACTTTTGCTGTTATTCTGTTCTTCTTTTTCTAGGGCTTTGAGCTGTAATGTTAGGTCATTTAGTTGTTGACTTTTCATTCTTTTCTGGAATGCGCTCCATGCAATGAATTTTCCTCTTAGTACCGCTTTCATAGTGTCCCAGAGATTTTGATATGTTTTATCATCGTTCTCATTGACCTCTAAGAATTTTTTTATCTCCTCCCTGATGTTTTCTGTTATCCATGTTTCATTCAATAGCATATTATTTAGTCTCCAGGTGTTGGAGTAATTTCTGTTTTTTATTTTGTCATTGATTTCTATTCTCAGTCCAATATGATCTGATAGAACACAAGGCAGTATCTCTTTTTTTGCATTTCCTAAGGGCTGCTTTGTGGCATAACATATGGTCTATTTCCGAGAAGGTTCCATGTGCTGCTGAGAAGAAAGTGAATCCACTCGTTGATGGATGGAATATTCTATATATGTCTATTAACTCTAGGTTATTGATTGTGTTATTGAGTTCTATGGTTTCTTTGTTTGGTTTTTGTTTGGAAGATCTATCTAGTGGTGACAGCGGTGCATTAAAGTCACCCAGAATTATTGTGTTGTGGTCTATGTGATTCCTGAAATTGAGAAGGATTTGTTTGATGTACAGGGATGCACCATTGTTTGGGGCATAAATATTTACTATCATTATGTCTTCCTGATTTATGGTTCCCTTAAGCAGTATAAAATGTCTTTCTTTATCCCTTCTGACTAACTTTGGCTTGAAGTCCACTTTATCTGATATAAGGATGAAAACCCTCACTTTTTTACTGAGTCCATGTGCATGGTAGGTTTTTTCCCATCCTTTCACCTTTAGTCTGTGGATGTCTTTTTCTATGAGATGAGTCTCTTGCAGGCAGCATATTGTTGGGTCTTTCTTTTTAATTCATTCTGCCAGTCTATGTCTTTTGATTGATGAGTTTAGGCCATTAATGTTCAGGGTTATTATTGAGATAGATTTTTATTTTCAGTCATTTGGGTTTATTTTTGGTTTTTAACTTGGCTTGGTTTCTCCTTTGACTGGATTTTCCTTTAAGGTAGTTCCTCCCTTTGCTGACCTACATTGTTGTTTTTCATTTCCTCCTCATGGAATATTTTGTTGAGAACATTCTGTAGTACAGCCTTTCTATTTGTAAATTCTTTTAACTTTTGTTTATCATGGAAGGATTTTATTTTGTCTTCAAATCTGAAGGTTAGTTTTGCTGTGTATAGGATTCTTGGTTGGCAACCATGTTCTTTCAGAGCTTGAAATGTGTTGTTCCAGGCCCTTCTAGCTTTTAGAGTCTGGGTTGTCTTTTTCTTTTTTTAAATTAGTTTGTCATTATTTTTGTTTGTTTGTCTTATTCTTAATAATTTGTAGCTCTGTATTTTTCTCAATATTGACCTTTTGTGTGGTTTATGTGTGAAAACATCTTGGTTTATTACTCTTTGTGATGTTGGAGAAACAGAAGTCCTTAAGTCTACATGAATTTATTCACATTTTATTTTATGATTTGTGCCTTTTTTAAAAAAAAAAATCCTTCTCTATCCCCAACAGAATAAAGATATTTTCCTGCCCGTTATTTAAGGAGTTTGAGGTTTCCCATGGCAGGTGCTGGGAAGAGGGCAGCAGGAATCATGGTCAGTTGCAAAGCTGGCAAGAAGCCCAGAAAATGGCCCAGGAGACAGACGGGGAAGGCAAGGATTTTAAGCTGAAACAAAAAAGGGAGCAGAAGAAACTTGGAGCCTAAAAACAAAGGCTGCAGGAAAAGGTTTCCTGCCTACAGGCAGAATTAAGTTTGGCCAGAGTTGGTGTCGAACACCAGTAATCCTAGCAACTCAGGAGGCAGAGGCAGGAGGATTGCAAGTTTGAGGCCATTCTCAGCAATTTAGCAAGACCCTGTCTTAAATTTTAGGAATTATAATAATAATTTTTTTTTTAAAAAGGACATGGGATGTAGCTCAGTGGTAAAGCACCTCTGGGTTCAATCCCTAATACCAAAAAAAAAAAAAAAAAGAAAGAAAGAAAAAGAAAAAAATTATAAAAAGTAAGCTGTTCCTTGTGCTTGAGATGATGATCCTTCATTCCATTTCTATTTAAACATCTGGATTCCCTGTCATAACTCCCCACAGGAGTACACAGGATCACCAAGAGTTAGACTGTTCAAGTACCACATTAGGGAGCCCAAAGTAGAAAAATTTCCCTGCCTATTACTTCCAGGTTAAACTAGATTCTAGTAGCTGATTCCAAGAATCACAGTCCTCACACTCGAGCAGATTGGGATTGCCTAGCACAGGCAGAGTAGAACCTTTCCTCACTCCAGGACAACTAAGGACAATTTGTTCTCCTTTCTAATGTGTATTGGATATGCTTTAGATTACAAATACCCAAGATATAACTCAGGGATTCTTTATGGACTGCAAACTGATAGAGAGGAAATAAAGTAAATTTAAATAATAAAAACTGGACTATAGTTGGGCGTGATCGTGCAAGCCTGAGACTGAGGTAGGATTGCTCAAGTTCAAGAGATTGGGGCCAGCCTAGGCAACAAAGTCAGACACCTGTTTTTATTTATTTATTTTTATTTTTAAAATAATTTTAGTAGTCGTTGATGAACCTTAATTTATTTATTTGTATGTGGTGCTGAGAATTGAACTGAGTGCCTCATGCATGCGAGGCAAGTACTCTACCACTGAGCCACAATCCCAGCCCAAGACACCTGTTTTTAAAAATATATATATATAAACACACACACACATACACATACATATACATATACATAAATACAAATCTATATGTATATATATAGATGTACATATACGTCTATGTCTATATATACAAACACAGATATAGAGCTGCAGGTATAGCTCTGGGGTAGAGTACATGCTTAGCATGCACAAAGCCTTGGGTTCAATGCCCAAGCACCATGAACACACACACAAATGCCAACAATGCAAACACAAATGATGCACATTTAACTCCAAAATGATACTATGAAAAAGAATCATAAACTAGGGAAATCGTTAAGGACATGCCACTCAAAGATATACCAACTTGGCATATTGATTATTTTGAGCTAAAGGTATATGAGAAACAGCTGATGCAGAAAGGGCAACCTGACCTGCCCTTTTCTACCAAAAGCTGGTCATAATATGTCCCTTGAGAAAATGATCTGCCTGTGCTAGAAGAGAACACCCTGATCACCAGAGTCTAAGAACTGATGCCAAAATGATCTGTACAAACTTATTAAAATAACCTTTATCTTCCAGGAGTTCTCTCTCCCACCTGAGTATATCTCCCAGTGACATCCAATTTAGTGCCCCTAGCCAAAACCCCTTTGTCTTGTCATTTTGTCACCAATTTATTGCTTACCTAAAAGCTAGAAAAGCTTTCTGTGCTGGGCATTTCTTTTGATCTTCATTCTCTTGTGAAGGTTCCCATGTGCATGTAGAAATTAACAAAACTTGTGTACTTTTCTTCTGTTCATGTGTCTTCTGCCATATTAATTCTTTTTTATTTTTATTTTCATTGTAATTATAGATGGGCAGAATGCCTTTTCTTATTTTTTTATTTTTATGCTGTGCTGAGGATCAAACCCAGTGCTTCACACATGCTAGGCAAGTGCTCTGCCACTGAGCCCCAGCCCGTGTCACATTAATTCTTAGATGCAGGTGGAGATTCCAAGAGAAAGAGATTTCTTTTCCTTTCTGATACTTTCTATAGAGTAAGACTATACAATAATGACCTTTTATTTATTTTTTTTTTTTTGCGGTTCTGGGAATTGAACCTAGGGCCTTGTGCTTGAGTGGCAAGCACTCTACCAACTGAGCTATATCCTCAGCCCAATAATGGCCTTTTTTGTGTGTCTGAATTTTTTAACTAAATCACTTAAGATAATTTGTTGCCAGGTGCAGGGGTGCATGCCTGTAATTGCAGAGACTCTGGAGGTTGAGGCAGTAGGATTGCAAGTCCGAGGACAGCCTCAGCAATTTAGCAAGACTCTGTCTCAAAATTAAAAAAAAAAAAAAAATGTGGCTGTGTTTGAGCACCCCTGGGTTCGATCCTCAGTACCAAAAAGAAAAAAGAAAATTATACACCATGAATAAGTTGGTTTTGTTCCAGGGATGCAAGATTGATTTGACATATGCAAATCAATAAATGCAATATACCACATAAATAGAATCAAGGATAAAAATCACATAATCATTAAGGCTGGCTGAGGTGGGGCACACCTATAATCCCAGCAATTAGGGAGGCGGAGGCAGGAAGATCATAAGTTCGAGGTGGACCTCTACAATTTCAAGGGCAAGAGCCTGTTTCAAAAGAAAAGAAAACAGAAAAAGCTCTGGAGATTGAACACCCCTGCATTCAATCCCCAATACTGCAAAGGAAAAAATTAAATTTTAAAAAATCACACAATCATCTTAATAGATGCAGAAAAGACTTCAAAAAAACTCAACATCGTTTCATGATAAAGACCCTGAATAAACTAGGTGAATAAGGGTCATACCTCAATATAATAAAGACTATACACAATAAGCCCATAGCTTATATCATACTGAATAGGGAAAAATTGAAAGCATTTCCTTAAAATCAGGAATTGTTACTGAAAGCTTGGTCCCTGTTCCCAACCATTCCAATAATGAGAACATGGTTTTAAGAAAAAGGAAAAAAAAAGTTTTTATTGCTTTGCTAGCAAAGACGACACACAGGGGACTCCTGTTCCAGAGGCTGTGATTCTGCCTATCAGGGAGAACAAGGTTTTTGGGTCTTTTTAAATTTTGTTTTGTTTTGTTTTGTGCCAGGAATTAAACTTAGGGGGTTCAACCACTGAGTCACATCCCCAGCCCTTTTTATTTCTATTTTTATTTCTTTTGTACTATTTTTTAGTTGTAGATGGACACAATACCTTTATTTTTATGTGGTGCTGAGGATTGAACCCAGGGCCTCACAAATTCTAGGCAAGCGCTCTACCACTGAGCCACAATTCCAGACCCCTTTTCATTTTTTATTTTGAGACAGGGTCTCAATAAATTGCTTAGGGCCTTACTACATTGCTGAGGCTGTCTTTGAATTTGCGATGGCTCCTCCTGCCTCAGCCTCCTGAGCTGCTGGGATTACATGTGTGGGTCACCCAGGAAAATGGGGTTTTTAAGGAGATGATTCAAAGCCTACATTCCAAGTGTTCTCACTTGTAATTCACTTGTTAATTTGAGAGAGAGTCATTTCTGAGATCTCCTGGTGCCATCCACAAAGTCTGAATTACTTTGTTCCTGTGGTGGGTGTACTCAAGGACAGATAACTCTGCCTACAATGAGCAAGAAAGGTAATCTTGTTTCCCCTGGGATTAGGGAGGAGGAGGGAGAGAAGAAAGAAACATGTCCTTTTAAAATATGTTGAAGTGGCAGAGCAGCAAGGACTAGGCTCAAAGCATAAAGTGGACCACTCTTATGCAATATTTTACTGGAAACTTGAGCCAGAGCAATAAGCAAGAGGAAGAGATAAAAGGGATACAAATTGAAAAGGTAGAAGTCAAGTTATCGCTGTTTACTGATAACATGATTCTATATCTAGAAAACCCTACAGAGTTTTTTTTAAAACTGATGAACAAATTCAGCAAAGTAGCATGCTACAAAATCAACATATAAAAATTGGTAGGTTTCCTATATACCAATAAATGAACTTGGTGAGAAAGAAATCAGGAAAACAAACCCCTTCATAATAGCCTCAAAAAAAAAAAAAATAATACACCTATACACTAGATCCATCTCTCCCGCTGGATTAAAATCACTCAGAACCAAAACATAGGGAAACTCTCTAAGATATTGGTACAGACAACAATTTCTTTGTTTAGTTTTTGTTTGGCAGATCTATCCAGTGGTGACAGCAGTGTGTTAAAGTCACCCAGAATTATTGTGTTGTGGCCTATTTGATTCCTGGAATTGAGAAGGATTTGTTTGATATACATGGATGCACCATTGTTTGGGGCATAAATATTTACGATCGTTATGTCTTCCTGATTTATGGTTCCCTTAAGCAGTATAAAATGTCCTTCTTTATCCCCTCTGACTAATTTTGGCTTGAAGTCCACTTTACCTGAAATAAGGATGGAAACACCCACTTTTTTAATGAGTCTGTGTGCGTGATAGTTTTTTTCCCATCCTTTCACCTTTAGTCTGTGGATGTCTTTTTCTATGAGATGAGTCTCTTGCAGGCAGCATATTGTTGGGTCTTTCTTTTTAATTCATTCTGCCAGTCTATGTCTTTTGATTGATGAGTTTAGGCCATTAATGTTCAGGGTTATTATTGAGATAGATTTTTATTTTCAGTCATTTGGGTTTATTTTTGGTTTTTAACTTGGCTTGGTTTCTCCTTTGACTGGATTTTTCTCTAAGGTAGTTCCTCCCTTTGCTGACCTACATTGTTGTTTTTCATTTCCTCCTCATGGAATATTTTGTTGAGAACATTCTGTAGTACAGCCTTTCTATTTGTAAATTCTTTTAACTTTTGTTTATCAGGGAAGGATTTTATTTTGTCTTCAAATCTGAAGGTTAGTTTTGCTGTGTATAGGATTCTTGGTTGGCAACCATGTTCTTTCAGAGCTTGAAATGTGTTGTTCCAGGCCACTCTAGCTTTTAGAGTCTGGGCTCAGAAAGCTGCTGATATCCATATTTGTTATCCCCTATATGTAATCTGATGCTTTTCTCTGCAGCCTTCAAAAGCCTGTCTTTATTTTGTATGTTAGGCATTTTTATTATAATGTGCCTTTGTGTGGATCTGTTGTGATTTTGTGCATTTGGTGTTCTGTAAGCCTCTTGTGTTTGATTTTCCATTTCATTGTTCAGGTTTGGGAGATTTTCTGATATTATTTGTTTGAATAGGTTGTTCATTCCTTTGGTTTGTATCTCTGTGCCTTCCTCAATCCCGATAATTCTTAAATTTGGTCTTTTCATGATGTCCCATAGTTATTGGAGGTTCACTTCATGATATCTTACCATCTTCTCAGTTTGGTCAACTTTATTTTCAAGATTAAATATTTTGTCTTCATTGTCTGAGATTCTGTCTTCCAAGTGGTCTAGTCTGTTGCTGATGCTTTCCATTGAGTTTTTTATTTGGTTTATTGTTTCCTTCATTTCAAGGATTTCCATTTGTTTGTTTGTTTGTTTGGTTTTTTTTTTTAATCTGTATCTCTTTGTTGAAATGATCTTTTGCTTCCTGCAGGTGCTCTTTCAGCTTATTGGTATGATCATTCATTGCCTGTATTTGCTCTCTTATCTCATCCTTTGCTTCATGAATCATCTTAATCATCTATAATCTGAAGTCCTTTTCTGACATTTCTTCTAACATACTGTCACTGGATTCTATTAATATAGAATCTAGATTTGTTTGGATCATTTTCTTCCCTTGTTTTTTCATGTTGTTCATGTATCTTCCCCTCTAGCATTGCAGACCTGGGGTATTGCATTTTCCCCCCTATAGGCTTATAGTGACCCTATAGGTTTCCAAAACCTTTTCTTTAAGGGGGAGATCAATATTAGCAGTGCCCAAGTCAGACAGTGTGCAACCCTAAACCAAATAGCCCCTATGAGGATGTTAACAATATTGTCATAATAAACAGAATGAGTTCAATTATTATCTACAGTATAACAAACAGATTTGCAATGAGGTCTGCAGTTTCTAATGGAGGACAAAGAGGATGCAGAGGAGTGTAGGATGTAGCTGTTAATGGGATAAGACAAGAATATATAGAAGTTCTAGATCATAGAAGGAGTGAAAGTGTAATCAAAAGAAGTTGGTTGTTAGCATGGGAAAAGGGAGAAAGAGACTCTGAGGGAACAGGTAAACAAAAGGAAAAGAGAGCAAGAAAAGTAAAGAAATAAAAACTTAAAAATTTTCAATAAGGAGTAAAAAGAAAATCTACACTATAACAGTCATGTAGTATTCAAACCTCCCAGTCTTCAGTAGACTGATATATGAGAGGTACCTGACAATGAGCTTCCAGTCCCCAGTAGGTGTCTCAGGATGGGATTTGCCCCACCTAAAGATGGGAGATACAGCTTCCAGGATTATCCAAGATGGCTGCTCTAGCTTCCAAATGTGTTGGCAAATGGGGAGCTGCAGCTCAAGGTGTGGGCGTGGTCGAATGGAGGTTCCTGGATGTGGGGTGCGGTTGGTCAGGCAGGGGTCCTGGAGGTGGGGTGTTGTTGGTCTGGTTATGGCATCCTGGAGGCGGGGTGCAATCAGTCAGTCTGGGGGTCCTAGTGGCGGGGAACAGTCAGTCAATGTGAGGGCCCCAGAGGCAGGGAGTGATCAGTCAGTCTGAGGGATACTGTGACAGTGAACTTCCAGGCAACAGCAGGCAGCTGGTGCTCCACTGGTGGTCTGTGGTCAGTCTGCTAACTGTTGTCGGACAATTAGGAGGTGAACCTCGGGCGGTAGGTGATGGGTAGGTGAAAGGCAGGCGATGGACAGGCAAGTGGCAGGCAAATGATGGATGGTAGGTGACAGTGAGCAATCTGCACTCAAAAGGTCAATATGCTGGCAGACTGCAGGTGATCGAACAGCAGGGGATCGATAAGCTGCAAAAACTGCCTCACCGAGAAACAGATATCCTCTGCTTGAAACCCGAGTTTTGGAGCGACAAGGAACGCAGCCTCCCTCTAGTCCGCCATCTTGGATCTGATAGGCAACAATTTCTTTCTTTCTTTTTTTTTCTTTCTGGTACTGGGGATTGAACCCAAGGGCATTCAACCACTGAACCTCATCTCCAGCCCTTTCTTATTTTTTGTTTAAGGACAAGGTCTTGCTAAGCTGCTTTGGGCCTTGCTAAATTGCTGAGACTGGTTTTGAACTTGCAATCCTCAGCCTCCCAGCTGCTGGGATTACAGGTGTGTGCCACCATACCTGGCAATAATTTCTTAAAAAGGACTCAATAGCTCAGGAAACAGTAGCAAGAATTGACAAATGGGATTACCTCGAATTGAAATGTTTCTGCAGAGCAAAAGAAACAATAGAGTGAAAATAGGGGGGAAAAAATCTCTGCTAGCTATTCATCTGACAGAGGATTAATTTCCAGAATATAAGGAACTCAAAAAATTTAACACTAAAAAGTAACCCAATCAATAAATGGTCAAATGGTCTGAACCAATACTGTTACTGAAACTTCATTTCTTGTCCCTGATGTCAATCCCATATTAAAGACATGGTTTTGAGAAAAAGGAAAAAGAGGAGAAACATAAGGGACTCTTGTCCCAGAGGCTGTGATTCTGACCATCAGAGGGAAGAGAAGGCTTTTTTGGGGAGAGGGGGTATACTAGGGATTGAACCCAGGGATGCTGAGTTAAATCCCCACCAATTTTTTTTTTTTTTTTTCGGTACTGGAGATCGAACTCAGGGCCTTGTGCTTGTAAGGCAAGCACTCTACCAGCTGAGCTATCTCCCCAGCCCAATTTTTGTATTTTATTGAGAGACAGTGTCAGTGTATCGCCAAGTTGCTTAGGGCTTTGCTAAGTTGCTGAGGTTGACTTTGAACTCATGATCTGTCAGGGACCAAGAAGTTCTCATTCTGAGAACATTCTGACCTTTACAATAAGCAGCAGCGCCCCTCCCCCCCCCCCTGGCTGATAATTCTGACAGTATGGCGCCTATGGCACCCACGGCTTCTCTTCCGGGACTACACTTTCCCGCCGGCGCGAACTTCACCTTCCCGCCAGCGCAAATTTGCACCCTATCAGGAACCCAGCAGAAGAATACAACCAACCAGGCTGCACCTTGTCATACCCCTCATTCCCTCAGCATAAATACCCGTGAGAACAATAAAATTTTGCAGCTTGATCAGAATTCCTGTCTTGCTGTCTCTCCCTGCGTCTCTTGTCCCTTCATTCCTTCTCTCTTAGGTTTGCCGTCCGCGTTGATGTCCCGTGGGTCGGGACAATGATCCTCCTGCCTCAGCCTCATTATAGGCCTGTGCCACCTTGCCGGCAGAGAGGGCTTTTTAAAAAGGTGATTCAAAAGTTACATTTCAGGTGTGCCCTACGTGTGTGTGTGTGTGTAGTTGGGGAGGGGGTTGTAATTTATTTGTTGATTTGGGAGATAGTAGCAACATTCCTGAAGTCTGAATTACTTCATTCCTGTGATATGTGTTTACTCAAGGATAGATAACTCATCCTTAGATGGAAAGAAGGGTAATCTTGTTCCTTCCCAGGTTAAGGAAGGGGAGAGGGTCAAGAGAAGAGATAAATAAATAAATAAATAATTTGATCCAGCTATCCCACTCCTTGGTTTATACCCAAAGGACTTAAAATCAGCATACTACAGTGATGCAACCATATCAAAGTTTATAGCAGCTCAACTCACAATAACTAAACTATGAAATCAACCTGGGTGCCCTTTAACAGATGAATGGATGAAGAAAATGGATAAAGAAATGTGGAATATTACTCAACCTTAAAGAAGAATGAAATTATGGCATTTGCAGGTAGATGGATAGAGCTGGAGAATATCATGCTAAGTGAAATAAGCCAACCCAAAAAACCAATGGCCGTATGTTTTCTCTGATAAGCAGATGCTGATCCATAATGGTGGGTGGGAGTGGGTGGGTAGGGAAGAATGAAGGAACATTGGATTATGCAGAGGGGAATGAGGGGAGGGGTGGGGCAGTGGGGATGGGAAGGACAGTAGAATGAGATGGACATTATTACCCTATATACATGTATGACTACACTACCAGTGTGACTCTGCACCATGTACAGCCAGAGGAATGAGAAGTGTGCTCCATTAGTGTACAATGTGTCAGAATGCTTTCTACTGTCAAATATAACTAGTTAGGACAAATTAAAATAAAAAGTTAAAAAAAAAATAAGCCATAGTGGCAAAGCAGCAAGGGCTGTATTCAAAGCATAAAGTGGACCATTGTTACAATAATTCTCAAAAAAAGTACAAATGGCCAATAAATACATGAAAGATGCTCAATATCTTTAGCTATGGGGGAAATGCAAAACAAAATTCTATCTCACCCCAGAACACTATTATCAAGAAAATGAAAAATAACAAGTGCTGGTGAGAATGGGAGAGAGAGAGAGAGAGAGAGAGAGAGAGAGAGAGAGAGAGAGAGAGAGAGAGAGAGTGTGTGTGTGTGTGTGTGTGTGTCTGCATCTGTGTGTGTGTGTGAGGAACCCTTATACATCATTGGTGGTAATGTAAATTATGTACATTAATTGAGCATAGAAAACGGTTTGAAGTTTTCTCAAAAACCTAAAAATACAATTATCACATGATCCAGCTATAGGAATCCTATGTACATACTCCAAGTCCAAGTCAGTATATAAAAGAGATACCTGTATACCCACGTTTATTGTGGCACTCTTCACAATAACCACATTATGGAACCTGCCTAGATGCCCATCAACAGATGAATGGATAAACAATACGTGGCATCTATATACATCTATTATTTTTATAATAGAAAAATAACTGTCATTTGCAGGGAAATTCATGGAACTAGAAACCATCATATTAAGTGAAGTGAGAGACTCAGAAAGTCCAGTATTGTACGTTTTCTCTCTTATCTGTAATTTGGGAGAAAATAAAGGTCACATGAAAGTAGAAGGGGTACTATAATGGTGGTCCACTTTATGCTGGGACGGTAGCCCTTGCTGCTCTGCCACTGCACCTTATTTTTAAAATGGACACATTCCTTTGTCTTCCTCTCTCCCTGCTCCTCCCTAATCTCTCCCCCTCCCTAATCTCAGGGGAAACAGGATTACCTTTCTTCCCCACCCTAGGCAGAGTTATCTGTCCCTGAGAACACCCACCATAGGAACCAAGTAACCCAGACTTTGGAGATGGTGCCAGAAGATCTCAGAAATGACTCTCTCCCAAATGAACAAGTGAATTACAACTCCAACAGAGAACAGTGGAATGTAGCCTTGAATCACCTCTATAAAAACCCCCTGTTCCTGCTGATGGGTAGAATCACAGCTTCTGGGACAGGAGACCCCTGTGTTTCTCCTTTGCCAGCAAAGGATTTTTCTCAAAACTGTGTCCTCATTATTGGATTGGCATTGGGGACAAGGACCATGCTTTTGGCAACAGTACCATCAGGAAAGAGGAAAGGCATGAAGGGTGGGGGAGTTAAGAGAGGATAGCAGGGAGGGTGGATACCATAGATCAAAGCATGTTATGTATGTGTAAGGAAAAAAAAATGCTCAGCTTGGGACCCGCGGCGATACTAGCCACCGCTGCGCACTCCTGCTGAACTGCCACCCGCTCGCTCGTCTCAGTTGCGGCTCGCCAATAGCTCCCAGAAAAATGCACCACGGACACAGGCCTCACGCAAGAGACTTTATTATGCAGACGACTAACAGGTCCGCTCCAGGGTGAAAAGAAAGGAAAAAAGGAAGATGGCGTGTGCACTTCTCCCAGATATTGGAATCTCCCGGGCTGGAAGGAACCAGTAGCGGAGGAGAATACTTGCAAGCTGACTGATGAACCAATAGCCATCTAGCATGTTAGGACTTAATGTGGGAAGCAGGAAAATGGTGGCAGCATAAGCCGGAAATTCCTGTAACGGTAAGAGGCGGGCAGAGCGCAGATTGACAGGTGGTTGGGAGGCGGAGTATTGGCTTTATATTACAGTATGTATGAAAAAGTCACAATGAAACCATTATTAGTTATTTATTTATTTATTTTAGATGTAGGTGGACACAATACCTTTATTTTGTTTTTATGTGGTGCTGAAGATGGAACCCAGGACCTCACACATACTAGGCGAATGCTCTACTACTGAACCACAACCCCAGCCCCACCTTATTATTTTTTTAACAACTCTCTTTTTAGGGGGTGGGTAGTGGGGATTGAACCCAAAGGCACTTTATCATTGAGCTACATCCCCAACCCTTTTTATTTTTTATTTTTATTTTGAGACAGGGTCTCACTAAGTTGCTTAGGGCCTCACCTAAGTTGCTGAGGCTAGCCTCAAACTTGGAACCTCGGCCTCCTGAGTCACTGGGATTACTGGTGTGTGCCATTGCACAAATTGAAACCTATTATTTTGTATAATTAATAATCACTAATAATTATAATAACAATACTTTAAAAAAAATAAATGTTCCAATGAGCTGAACTACAAAGGTTGATTTTATAAATGGAAGAAGGCTAGAGAAAGCAGAAAAAGAATAAAAAGTGGATAGGTCATTTCACAGTGAGACAGAACAATAGAAGAATAACTGATTAGTTGGCATGGGGTTATTTCAAGTTCCTTTTTTGTATAAGGATCAAGAACAGGGAACTTCAAACCAGCTAAGGTGGCACATAACTATAATCTCAGCAACTCAGGAGGCTGAGGCAGGAGGACTGCAAATTCAAGGTCAGCCTGGGTAGTTCAGCTAGACCCTATCTCAAAACAAACAAACAAAACAAATAAAAAGGACTGGGAACATAACTCAGTGACAGAACACCCTTGAGTTCAAATGCTAATTCCAAAAAGAAAAGGGAACTTCATTATCATGCTAATTAAAACTGGCCTGTTTATGAAATTTGGCTATTATCTCTCTGCTGATTTCTTAGCAGGTCAGGTAACAACTTGTTTTCATTTTTGTGATGTGGGACTTCTGCATGGGTGATTCCATTTTGACCTGTAGTCTCCTCTGAAGCCTAGTGCAGGAGCTTGCTCCCAATGACCTCTTATAAAGTTATTTAACAAGCATATGTCCAAACATGCATTCAATTCATTTTCATTAATATACTTAAAAACTGTTCAGGAGTGTCATTTCTCCATAGAAGAGATGTTTATCCATCTGTATATCCAAATATTTTCCCTCCATTAATGGAGATTTTTAAATTATGTTGAGGATGGACCAGTAAAACAAGGTGTGTGAGGGAGTTGGGGAGGAAGCCCAGAGGGAGAGAACTCGTCTAACATTTCAAGGCCCTAGGCTCAATCCCTAGAACTGCAAATCAAAACAAACGAAAACAAAACCCACCATTTTCTAGCCTCAAATTGAGAAAATCTAAGGTTGCTTCACTTGTTATCCTAAATTAGTAACATTAAAACTATAGTTTCCAGCACTGTGATGAATGTTTATAATTCCAGCAATTTGAAAGGCTCTGGCAATCCAAGATTCTCAAGTTCAAGGGCAACCTCAGTGATTTAGCCAGATCCTTAGCAATTTAGCAGAACTTGTCTCAAGAGAGAGAGAGAGAGAGAGAGAGAGAGAGAGAGAGAGAGAGAGAGAGAACTGGGGTTCAGACCAGGTACAAAAACACTTCGATCCTTCAGTTCAATCCCAAGTACAAAAATGAACAAGAAAAAACAAAACAAAAGCTGCAGTTTTCAAACTACAGAAGGTCTCTGACTTAACAATGTTTTGATCTGTGATTTTTTGACTTTATGATGGTGCTAATAACCAGACACATTCAGTAGAAACTGTACTTGGAATTTTGGGAAATTTGATCTTTTCCTAGGCTAGCAATATGTGATGCAATATTCATGGAAATGCTAAACAGGAACAAGGGTCTCTGGCATCCAGTCAGCCACAAAATCAAAATGGTGGGCAACTAATCTGCAGTGTGTTGTGAGTTAAGCTATGATGTTTTGTAGGTTAGGTAGATTCGATGCAAGTTTGACTTAAGTCATTCTCATGCCCTCCAACCTCCACCTTTTGGTACTGGGGATTGAATTCAGGATGCTCTACCACTGAGTTATGTTTCAGCCCTTTTTATTTTGAGACATGGTCTTGCTAAGTTGCCATACCGGTGTGTTTGAACCACTATGTCTGGCTGACTTAGGACATTTTCAGTTTATGAAGGATGTTCATAAGGTCGGGACACAACCCTATGGAAGGTACAGGAAAATCTACAATGGTTTGAAGCTTATTTTCTATTTGCTTTGCCTAAGGTCTTTCACGGGCAGTCTAGTTTTCTGCAACAATTTTAGCATATAACATCCATTTCCATTCTTAGTGACTAGCCTGGGGCATTAGATTGTAATGAGATCAGTTTTGAAAAGCACAGAATGACCATGCTCCAAAGTAATTTTGAGATACTAGTCTTTGTCCTGTCACTGCATGTTGTGTATTAGATAACAGGACTAAACCTACGCGTTTTGAATGAAATGCAAATAGGCTTGCCCTTGACATCCAAAGAAGACTAAGATTTTTATTCCTTAATAGGAATCTGAATATCAAGTAGTGCCTCTCTATTTTATTTCACATTGCTCAATTTCCTTGCAAGTGAAGAAATTCCTTTACCCTTTGGTGTTCCTACCACAGAAACACACTTGCTCACATGACTTAGATAAGACTCAAGAACGTCTACCTTGTTTACCCAGGAAAATGCTTGAGGCAGACTCCAGATTCCCATTCCTTGGCTCACACATGACTAGCTGAACTGTTTGTCTCTTGATCAAAAGGAACAAAGATGTTTATTAGCTGAACTTTGGTTGAGTTTCTTTCCTTCACCCAGGACTGAACTAGGGCCCACTCTTCACCTGAGCCCGGACAGAGCCCTCCTTAGGGCTACTCCCTGAGCATTTGCTGGCCTCAGGGTAAAGCATTATCTGTTCTGCTGCAAGGTCACACCACCACTGTATTCCACTTCCTCATACCTGGTACTCCTTAACCTCTTTTATTCCACTCTCTAAAAGAAAAATCTGTTTGAGAGCTTGCAAGTCCCTTGATCATAGTATCTCTCTATGGCGATGGTCCTCCCTCCCCACTCTAATTATCCCCTTCAATTTTGTTTGTTTGCTTGTTTGTTTTGCTTGAGGTACTGAGGGTTGAACCTGGGGGCCTTTTCCACTATATTATATCCTAGTTCCTTTTATTTTTTATTTTGAGACAGGGTCTTGCTAAGTTGCTGAGTCTTGCTAAATTGCCAAGGCTGGCCTTGAACTTGTGATCTTTCTGCCAAAGCCTCTGGAGTTGCTGGGATTACAGGTGCATGTCAAAGTGCTTAGCTGGATTTGTTTTGTTTTATTTTGTTTTGTTTTTTGAGAGTCTATCTTTGAAAGCACCCAGAAACCACTCTGGAAGCAAGAACTCACACAAGAGATTTTATTAAGTGGACAGGCAGAGTGTCTGCCCACAGGGTGAGAAAAAGAGGGAGAGAGGGAGAGAGAAAAAGTGAGAGAGTGAGCGAGAAAGCATGCGCAAGAGTGAGATGGAGGGAGAATGGCAGTGGGGCTATTCTTAAGTAGTGGAATTACGTGGACTAATAACAAGGGACCAATGGCTGATGAGGAGGTTTGCCGGCTAACAATCTGGACCAATTACTGGCTAGGAAGTTCGCAGGCTAACAATTTGGGTAGTAAAATGGTGTGGGGAGAATAATGGCGGCAGCAAAATAGCAGATCTGATGCCAATAATCTTTATATGTGGATTTGTGTGTGTGTGTGGTGGTGAGGTTGAACCTAGGGCCTCATGCATGCTACACAAGCACTGTACTAAGAACTACTTTCCCAGCCCTGCATATGTCATCTTTAAAACTAATTTTACATTATTTCTTTTTATTTTTCTTTCTTTTTTATATTTTGATACTGGGGATTGAACCTAGGGGCGCTCTTTTTATCTTAAGACAGAATTTGGCTAAGTTGCTGAGGGTCTCCCTAAATTGCTGAGGCTGGTTTCAAATTTTTTAGGCCCCTGAGTTGCTGGGATTATAGCCAAGTGCCACAGTGCCCAGCCTAACAAAGTAATGAATTACTCCAATACCAACGACTTTTGCCTTCTTTCCTTTCCTTTTCTTGGAGCTGGGGATTAAACCCAGGGGCACTTTACCAATGAACCCCATCCCAGCCCTTTTTATTTTGAGACAGGGTCTTACTAAATTGCTGAGGCTAGCTAGGGTCTTGAATTTGTGATCCTCCTGCCTTGGCCTCCCAAATCACTGGGATTTTCAACTTGTCTAAAAAGCAAGTGCAATTCCTTCTCTGTAACTTTCAGGTTTTTCCACACTAAAGTTTAACCTCACCACTTCCTCCTATGAACTACTGCAGCTGTTTTTTTCCTTTTTCTAATTGGTGCCTTTTAATTGTACATAACGGTGGGATTCATTGTTACATATTTGTATGCATACACAACATAAAAATATAATTTGGTCAATACTATTCCCCAGTATCTTTCAGTTGTTTTAAAAATTCTTCTCACTTTTTCCAAGTTATAACAATTTTTTTTTTCTTTTGGTACCAAGGATCGAACCCAGGGGCACTTTACTACTGAGCCACATCCGCAGGCCTTTTTATTTTTTGAGGTAGGGTCTTGTTAAGTCCTGAGGTTGTCCTCAAACTTGTGATCCTCCTGCCTCAGTCTCTCAGGTCACTGAAATCAACAGGTGTGTGCCACTGAACTCAGATATAACCATTTCATTTAAACATATGAATGGACATATATTTAATTCTAAAATCAGACACACTTCACTCCATTAAATAGAGTAAGTGTTCTGATAAACTGAGCAGGGAAGGGTTTTATAGACAAAGAAAGGTGGAAAAAAGCAGAAACAAAGAATGAAAAGTGGATTGGTCATTTCAAAATTACTTTCCTTGTAAGATGGAGACAGAGTAAGAGGAAAATTATTGGCTGACAGTTTATTTTGGCTTACATTTTTTGTGTAAGAAATAAGATACAGGGAGCTTTACCGTCATGCCAACTGAAACCGGTCTGGTTGAGAAATTTGTCTTCACCTCTCATTTCTCTTGGTATCCTGTACGGTCAGATCAACAGCACAGTTCTGGTTTGGTGAAGCGGAGCTCTAGCAGTGGGTGATTCCATTCCGACCTCCAGTCTGGTCTGTCGGGGTCTAACGTAGAGGCCTCACCCAGACAATGGCATCCTGTGGTTTTTATTCAATGCCTTGCTTGCTCTTTCTCTTTTTCTGTGCCTCAGATGTTTTTCTCCCCTCTGAATTTCTATCCAACACAAATGCTAAAAATACTCTTCCTTTCTTGTTTGGGACATAATCCCTTCTCTTATTATTCCCCTGGCCTTGTGTCTGCACCTCCGTTAAAGCATCTAACAGGCTGGGCTTGCAATTCTCCCATCTCAGCCTCCCCGTTGCTGGGATTTCAGGTGTGTGTCAGCAGGCTTGGCTTCCCATACAGTTTTTAAATCTCTCCTTCAAGATTATAAATTTTTTGAGGGCAAGACAGTGTCTTATTCCTGTATATCTTCTCTAGAGTTTAATAGGAAGTTTTGCATTTGGTAATCACTCGATAATTGTTTAATTGAGTGGAAAACGACATGGAGTCTCAATGGTTGCCTCCATGTAACATTTTGCATAGTATATATTTATTATACTTTAATGACCAACTAAACACAATATGAAAGTTCAGAACTCAGAAGTCAACTGAATGTTATTTTCCATAAGGAAATTAGAATTAGAATTAATTATAATTTCCTAAACAGTGATGGTAATAAAAGAGTAGAAAAGAGTCATTTTAGGAGTTCTTGTGCCAGGCGTGGTAGTGTACCCATAATCCCAGCAATCTGGGAGGCTGAGGTAGGAGGATCACAAGTTTAAGGGCAGCCTCAGCCACTTAGTGAGGCCTTAAGCAAGTTAGTCTCGAAATAAAAAATAAAAAAGGCAGGGGATGTAGCTCAGTGGGTTCAATCCTTCCCAGTACCTAAAGAGAGAGAGAGAGAGAAAAGAGAGAGGAGGCAAGAGTATAATGTATACTATAATGCATAAGACTGTAAATTCTGGCTTTGGATGCCTTGGGTCCCAGCTTTAGTACTTACTAGCTCTGAAACTTGAATATATTTTTTAATGTTTTTGTACCTCTGTTTTTCACATGTGGGATGAGGATGAAAGAATACCTTACAGTTGTTATGCAGATTGAATTAGTTACCCTCTGTAAGGCACATCAGATAAATTCATGTTGCATAACAAGATCCAATAAATGTAACCACTTTAAAACTGGTTATCCAAGAAGGGAAATCTTCACTTTCTCATTGTGTCCAAGTTATAATTTAAATTAAATAATTCTAAAGAATTTATTACCAAACAGTTACTGGACACACTGGTTTGACCAGAAACTGCGGCATCTCTAGCATAGTGAGGTGTCCTCAAAGATTTGTATGAGGGCCTGGTGGTGTTGCTTGGTGGTACAGCACCTGAAGCCCTGGGTTGGATCTCCAGGACCACCAGAAAAGAAAAGAGAAGATTTGTATAAGGACCGAAAAAGAGAATGCCTTCTTAATATTCATGGTTGCTGTTACGGGGCGCAACTTAAGAAAGGATGGATCACCACTGAGAAGTCCAAATTTGAGAGTCTTTCATTATCCAGCTGGCTGAGTGTCTCGTACAATGCCCCAAAAATCGCTACTGGGAGAACAGCCCTGATCACAGGGTTGTAGGGGGTTTTATACCATAAGTTAGTACATCCATCATAAGTGTCCCTTGCTATAATTTAAAATTACAAACTAACATCATGCAATCTAAAATCATTAGCAGAAGGGGAAGTGGGTCAAAATGACCTTACTTAGGTACAAATTAAAAATGGTTACTAACATCTAGACAATCACTGTTGACATCACTGCTGACATGGTACGTTTAGGAAAATAGGAATCAAAAAGAGAACAATTTTTCATTATACAAGTTGCCATTTTGTTTTGCCAAACATGCCATGCTAAGCAACTGTTGATGGGTACAGAGGTGGGGTGTTCTAATGGGAAAAGTATTTCTCCATAACATAGAGTCTCAAAGTAAAGTGGAGTCTGTTCAGTCATTGCCCATATAGCCTGGCCTATAACATTTCCACGGAGTCAAATATGTCAAACCGTTACAGTTGCCGTGGCAAAAGCCACAGCCAAACTATCAGGTTCATATGAGTTTTGATAAGCTTTTGGATTTCAGTATCTTATTTTTTAGTGCTAGGGATCAAACCTAGCCTGCTGGACAAGGTTTCAGTTTCTTTGGGGGAGGTCTATAGGAATTAATTTCTTTTCAGTACTGGGCATTGAATTCAGGACCTTGCACATGCTAGTAGGCAAGTGTTCTACCTCTGAACTATATCTTCAACCTTTTATAATTTTTTATATTTTTTAAAAACTTGAGGCAGGGTCAAAGAGGTGAAAGATCTCTACAATGACAACTACAGAACATTAAACAAAGAAATTGAAGAAGACCTTAGAAGATGGAAAGATCTCCCATGTTCTTGGATAGGCAGAATTAATATCATCAAAATGGCCATACTTCCAAAGGTGCTATACAGATTTAATGCAATTCCAAATAAAATCCCTATGACATTTCTCATAGAAACAGAAAAAGCAATCATGAAATTCATCTGGAAGAACAAAAAGACTCAGAATAGCCAAAGTATTCCTGGGCAGGAAGAGTGATGCAGGAGGTATCACAATACTAGACCTTAAACTCTACTATAGGGCAATAGCAACAAAAACAGCATGGTATTGGCACCAAAATAGACAGGTAGACCAATGGTACAGGATAGAAGACACAGAGATATACCCACTTAAGTAGTTATTTCATACTAGACAAAGGTGCCAAAAACTTACCATGGAGAAAAGATAGCCTCTTCAACAAATGGTGCTGGCAAAACTGGAAATCCATATGCAGTAAAATGAAATTAAACCCCTATCTCTCACCCTGTACAAAACTCAACTTAAAATGGATCAAGGATCTAGGAATTAGGCCTGAGACCCTTCACCAAATAGAAGAGAAAGTAGGCCTGAATCTCTATCACGTTGGTTTAGGACCAGACTTCCTTAACAAGACCCCCATAGCACAAGAAATAAAAGAATCAATAAATGGGATAGATTCAAACTAAAAAGTTTTTTCTCAGAACAGGAAACAATCAGTAATGTGAAAAGAGAGCCTGCGGAGTGGGAGAAAATCTTTTCCACACACACTTCAGAGAGAGCACCCATCTCCAAAATTTATAAAGAACTCAAAAAACTTTACACCCAAAATACAAAGAACTCAATCAATAAATGAGCTAAGGAGATGGGCAGACATTTCATAGAAGATACACAGGTGATCACCAAATATATGAAAAAGTGTTCATCATCCCTAGTAATTAGAAAAATGCAAATTAAAACCACCCTAAGGTTTCATCTAATTCCAATTAGAATGGCTATTATCAAGAACACAAGCAATAATAAGTGTTGGCATGGATATGGGGAAAAAGGCACACTCATATATTACTGGGGGAGTTGCAAATTGGTGCAGCCTCTCTGGAAAGCAGTATGGAGATTCCTCAGAAAACTTGGAATGAACCCACCATTTGACCCAGCTATCCCATTCCTTGGTTTATACCCAAAGGACTTAAAATCAGCATACTACAGTGATGCAGCCACGTCAATGTTCATAGCAGCTCCATTCACAATAGCTACATTGTGGAACCACCCGAGATGCCCTTCAATGATGAATGGATAAAGAAACTGTGGTATATATACACAATTGAATATTACTCAGCCATAAAGAAGAGTAAAATTATGACATTTGCTGGTAAATGGATGAAGTTGGAAAATACCATGCTAAGTGAAATAGGCCAAGCCCCCCAAAACCAAATGTTTTCTCTGATAAGTGGATGATGATATATAACAAGCGGGGGGTGATGGGGGAAGAGAAGAATGAAGGAACTTTGGATGGTGTAGAGGAAAATGGGGTGGGAGGGGTGGGGTACAGAAAGATAGTAGAATGAAACAGTATTACCCTATGTATATGTATGAATACATGAATGGTGTGAATCTACATTGTGTACAACCATAGAAATAAAAAGTTGTACCCCATTGTGTACAAGGAATCAAAATGCAGTCTGTAAAAATAAATAAGATTTTAATTAAAAATTTTTTGAGGCAAGGTCTCATTAATTTGCCCAGACTGGTCTTAAACTTGCAATCCATCTGCCTTAGTCTCCCAAATAGCTAGGATTACAGGTGTGTGTCATCTCACCCAGCAGGAAGTTCGTGCATTTGTATTTTTAATCCATTCAGTTATTTGATAAACATTTTTGTGTTCGGTGCTAGGGATATAGAAGTCAAGATGCTGTTCTTGTCTTCAGCTAACTCATGGTCTAATTTACAAAACAGTCTTGAAGGATCCAGTCAGGTGAGAAGTGGAAGGAAATGAGTTCAAGACAGAAAGACATTGTGTAAACTACTGGGAATGCAGCTCTCTGGTAGGGCATGCTTCAGTCCCCAGACACACACAAAGGTATGCTGACACGCAAGCACAAGCAAGTATGAAATATTCAGGGAACTTTATTTAAGAATTATTTAATGTAGGGTGAGAAGAACTGGATGCAGGACGGTCATAAGAGGAGGAGGCAGGATGAGGACCCTGCACAGGAGACCTTAAAAGCACCGGACTTCTCTCACCGTCTGGGGACATAGCTCAGTGGTAGAGCTGATACCAGAAGAAAAACAAAATTCTTTTTTGAGACAGGGACCCTCTAAATTGCTCAGGCTGGCCTTGAAGTTGAACTACTCCTGCCTCAGCCTTCCAAGTAGCCCAGATCACAGGTGTGCACCCACAGGTCTAGCTCCTTTCTTGTCTGACTTGAACTAGGGTTAGGATTGTGAAAGTGGGAACAAGGAAGAGCAGGTGGAGAATTCAGAGGAAAAGTCAAAAGATAACACTAACCTGGGAGGACTGCAGAAGGATAGCACTCTCAATGATTATATGAACATAGCATTTTGAAAACAGGATCTGTCCTATTACGGGTGTATCTCCAAGAAGCTAACGCAGGTGAATAAATCAAAGGACACTCTGTAAATGAGGAAATGAAGAAGATGGCCTATAACCCTCTTCCAGCCCCACAATTCTATTAGTCCATTTCTTTTCTTTTTTGGGGTTCCTGGGGATTGAACCAAGGACCTGGGGCACAAAAGTAAGTACTGAGTTACATCCCCAATCCTTCCTTCTTTCCTTCCTCCTTCCTTCCCTACCTTCTCTCTCTCTCTATGTGCATGTGGTACTAGGGATTTAACCTAGGAGTGCTCTACCACTGAGCCACATCCCCAACCCTCTTTATTAAATTTTTATTTTGAGACAGAGTCTTACTAAGTTGCCCAGGTTGGCCTCCAACTTGTGATCCTTCTGCCTCAACCTCCAGTACCACTAGAGTTATGAGTTCAAATGAAACAGCTAGATTTTTCCTAGTTTCAAAATCTTTTTCAAATCTTCCTTCTGTCTCCTGGAATGATTGTCCTGGACCAGGTACTCATTCTTCTCACCTAGTTCTACACTCAACTTCTAATTATTTACCTGGCTTTCAGTCTCTGACCTCTGGCAATCCATCTTTGACTTCCTTCCCAGTTTTTTTTTTTTTTTTTTTTTTTTTTTTTAATGTACCAAGGATTGAACCCAGGGGTGCTTTGCCACTGAGCTACATCCCCAACCTTTTTTATTTTTTTATTTTGAGACAGGGTCTCACTAAGTTGCTTAGGGCCTCACTAAGCTGCTGAGGCTGGTCTTGAACTTGCAATCTTCCTGTTTCAGTATCTCAAGTCGCTAGGTTTACAGCTGTGTGCTACTGCACCTGGCTCCAGTTATCTTCTTCTTCTTCTTCTTTTTTTTTTTTTTTTTTTTGCTTCCTCTTCCATTTTTCTTTCTGAAGCACAGTTCTGATGGGGTTTCTCCCTAGCTTAAGTCTTTTAGGGCTCCCACTGCCTACAAAATGAAATCCCTAGCTTGGGAGTCAAGGCTTTCCAATGTAGTTTTATCCCCCCTTTCTAACCTCTTTTCCAATAGTCCTACTCTGATTTCTATGTATTTTTTTTTAAACCAAATGTACCTTTGCACATTCCTATCCCCAGTCTTTGTTAATTTTTTCTTCCTAAAATGGACTTCTTCACCTGTTCATATCTTTCTCTTTAATTTCAAACAAGTTAAACAGGATCAGCTCTTAACACTTTCTTTTTTATTTTTTATTTTTTTGGCACTGGGGATTGAACCTAGGGGTACTTAACCACTGAGTCACAGTCCCAGCCCCCCCCCCCTTTTTTTTTGGACACAGGGTCTTGATAAATTGCTTAGATCATCACTAAGTTGCTGAGGCTGGCCTTGAATTTGAGATCCTCCTGGGATTACAGATACCTGCCACTGCCCGCGACTTAACACCTTTCTTGCTGGCTCTGATCATACTTGTTCTTTTTTCGCCCCCTTGGTGCATGCAGTTTGTCTCTTTTACATCTGTGCTGTACTCTAGAGGTGGTCTTGTCTATCTCCTCTTTATACTGTCAGCAAGTTGAGAATCAGGATGATGATTTATTTCTCTTTCTCTGGCCACTGCCCAGCAATTGAAGTAGGAGGAAGAGAGTAACCTTCCCTGGGAAATGGAAGTATTTCTAATGAAGTAAAGGCAAGGAACGTTTTCCAGTCAGTTTCTTGGGAGTAGTTTGAATTTTTAAATTATAGACATTCACCTTACCTGAAATAACTTCCTGGAATTAGAGTTCAGAGACCTTAGAATAAAATCTGTCCTATCTAGAAGTCGTTTGTACATATCAAACTCAAAATCCAATGTACTGTATTGAACCATTAATTACATGTCTTCTGTGCGAACATCTTAGCTATTAGAATTTATTAAGAGGAAATTTTACATGTAAGAATACTTGTGCTCCCTCAATGTTTGATAAATGACACGATATTTTGAATTTGTAGGCCATTAGGTTTTCCTTTGCAGAACACAACTGTTAATTTTACCGATTATAAATCCTGGGTCTGTCCTGGTATCACCATCTAATCTTGCACCACTGGTCAATTGGCACGTGGCTTTCCTGACACCCACCTTCCGAGACAGCTCTGTAATTACTTGCTAATGACTTGAGTCGAACGATTCCAGGCGCAGGGTGGTTATTTCGCCTCCATTCATCATTCACCATTTGACTCGGTGCCAACAGGATGTCCGGCTGCTTGGTCACCAACACTGCCAAAGATGGCATCAGGATCGTGGCCTCTCCAAGTCAACGTCTGGTTGAGGGAAGCCGGCAACACCAGTCTGCCGGGAACCAGGGCTGAAGATGGGGCAGGAAGACCTGCCCCGCCCGCCGCACGCCGCGACGCCTGGCGGTGGGCATTAGGGGAACCTCAGAGTGTCAGCCCGCGGAGCCGGCACGCCTGGCTGCCCGCTGCGCTCGGGCGGATCCGCGAGGCCCGGCACGCTCCCGGAGCGCGGCAGGGGGCGGGGCACAGCGCGCGCGCGGAGGCGGCGGGCGGCGGCGGAGCGCGCGCAGCGAGGGAGGGGCGCGCGGGGCGGGGGCGCGCGGCGGCCGCTGCGGCCTGTGGCGCCGTCACCGGCAGACTCCAGCGCGTCGAGCGAGGCGCTGCTGCCGCTGGCCAGGCGCGCGGGGACGGTTCGCTGCGCGGGGGCCCGGTCGCCTCCTGCAGGTCCCGTTATCATGTCGCTGAGGCAGCACCTAGCCCAGCTGGCTGCCTGTCTGCAGGAGCCGCAGAAAGTGGCCCATTTCCAGCGTCTGTGCGGGGTGGAAGCGCCGCCGAGCCGCTCAGCCGAACGCAGGGAGGATGAGAAGGCGGAGGCGCCGCTCGCCGGAGACCCCCGGCGGCGAGGACGGCAGTCCGGAGCGACCGAGGGCCCCCAGCCGCCCGGGAGCGACCGCAATCAGTGCTCAGCCAAGCCGGACGGCAGCGGCGCCCCCAACGGCGTGCGGAACGGGCTGGCGGCCGAGCTGGGCCCGGCCTCGTCGCGGCGCGCGGGCTCCCTGCGACGCAACTCGCTGACGGGCGAGGAGGGCGAGCTGGCCCGCGTGAGCAACTGGCCGCTCTACTACCTGTTCTGCTTCGGCACGGAGTTGGGCAACGAACTCTTTTACATCATGTTCTTCCCTTTCTGGATCTGGAACCTGGACGCCCTGGTGGGGCGCAGGCTGGTGATCATCTGGGTGCTGGTCATGTACCTGGGCCAGTGCACCAAGGACATCATCCGCTGGCCGCGGCCCTCCTCGCCGCCCGTGGTCAAGTTGGAGGTCTTCTACAACTCCGAGTACAGCATGCCCTCCACCCACGCCATGTCCGGCACCGCCATCCCCATTTCTATGGTCCTTCTCACCTATGGCCGCTGGCAGGTAAGGCACCCTCGGTTCCCCCGGGTCAGCCTCGGGGGAGTTAAAGAACTCGGAGTTCTCTGTGCTCTTTACAGTTATTTTAATTTGGCCTTTCCCCTCCAGAATCTCTCTTTCCACAGGTTTTCACAGTGCCGCTACAGAGGCCCCTTTTCCGTTAAAAAAAAAAAAAAAAAAAAAAAAAAAGATGAAGTGTTGGGGGGAAAACCTCGAAGATTTAGCCTGTTAAATTACATTTTAAGAGCGTGCCTTTCACGCCAAGTGTAATATTACACTTTTCGTGCAGTAACATATTATCATTGGACTTGGGTTGAGTTTTCAAGTTGTTTGAATTCTTGTGATGCACAGTGGAAGTGGATTTTCTTAATTAATCACTTAGTAACTTGAGACCCAGTTTCACTGTCATGTATGGTGCTTTACCCCCAAACTGATTCTGTTTCAGACGCAGGTAAAGTCGTTAGCTTGCTTGTGAGATGGTGTTTACAAAACCGTGGTATAATTCCGAAATAAACATGCTAGTTCCAAGCCATGAAGTAACGAATTTTAAACGAAAGCTGCTCTTGCTGGAAGTTAATGGAGCAGAGACACCGAATTCTGTTTTTAAGGGACGTGGTTGCTAATTTGCTGATAGACAAAGTTTAATTATCTTCTGGCTCACTGATCTGTAGAATCAAGTTTGTGAGCTGTTACAGTACTGTTGTCACAATAAGTGTAAAAATGCATGGTTTTTAAAAGTTATTCTTGTAGCTAGGGTTCTTAGTCAGACTAATGGTTTTATAAAATGGTAAGTATGACAGCAGGGTCAAACTGAGAGCCAAGGATGAGTATTTGATCATTTTTATCTTGCCTATGTCCTTTGGCCTTCCAGTTCCGAGTTCTTAATGGTCCATAGATGTTGTAGGTTTAGAAACTATCTTTCATAGAGAAGAAAATTTGTGCTTCAATTACTGGGCTTGTTTTTATCCGTCTTAAGTTAAATGAGTTGTTAGTCTTGCAAGACCAGTCCCTTAAGAATAAAGCACATAATTATGGAGAATCTAAGGAAGCAGGTTTTCTTCGTTTTTTAAAATGCACGTGATGGTCTCACATTGAGAAATACACATTCTATGTAAAACTCCGTTATAATAAGCTGTAATGAGCTTGTTTAGCCTGTATGCAATATAAGTATAGGTAAAATCTCGTCCCCATGGATAGTTCTGTGTAGTGTTTCTCTTATTGTAACATAGAGAATGTGTAATGTGGGTATTAAGAATGGCAGAATTAGGAGGGAATAGTACCATTGAAAGTTTTTTCCTGTTTAACCAAAGGGGATACACAGTGACATTCAGATTATAAACCAGTGTTGCCTGTTTTGCATGAATGATAAATACCTCAAAATTTTCATTTAATCTGAATATTTCCAAATTTAAGATTGCCAATGAGTTGTATTCAGTGTGATATTTACTAACTAGCTGATAAAACTTATTTTCATGCAACTCTCAGCATTCTAAGATTGGGAAGCCTTTTATAATGCCTCCTCAGTGAGTACTTTTGTTGTGAGCTATTTAATATTAGCAATTGAAGTAAGAGAAAATAGTTATGTTTTGCTCTTCATTTATTAAGGACACATGCTAACAGGAAGTCTGAAAATAGTACTGCTGAATTGTTTATAGGATGTAGCTAGCATTTCAGGGTCATTTGAATTATTAGAATAAGCTTACATTATAGTTTTTGAACAACATAGTATATTTAATTCAATGTTTGAGGAATTTGTAAATATAGTTTTAGAAATTTGAGCTAGCAAAAATGTTAGAAATCACCTACTCTTAAACATGTCATTTTACAGATGTGGAAAGCGACCAATTACATCAGAATTAATCCTGTAATGGTTTGTTCGTTTATTTATTTATTTTTTGTTACTGGGAATTGAAGCCAGTGTTGCTTTATCACTAAGTCACATCATTAGCCCTTTTTATTTTTCATTTTCAGATAGAACTTGGTAAATTGCTGAGACTAGTTTTGAACTTGCTGTCCTCCTGCCTCAGCTCCAGAATAACTGGGATTACAGGCATATATGCCAGTATACTAGCTAATCTGATAATGGTTTAAATTTCTTATTTTATGTTATCTTTCCTCTAAATTTGAATAAACTCCTAAATTTGCATAATTGTTTTTTAATTGTTTTGGAAAAAAAGCATGCCTTACATAAGTTCTTTCTTGGGGCTGGGGAGATAGCTCAGTCGGTAGAGTGCTTGCCTTATAAGCCCAGGCCCTGGGTTCAATCCCCAGCACCCCCCAAAAAAAAAAAAAAAAAAAGTTCTTTCTTTACAAATGTTTGACTATAGTAACAGTACAAAAATCAAAATGACTTTTTTTTTTTTTTTTGCCTTTATACTTTTCCTTGAATCCTTATTAGGTTTGGCAAGTTACCTTCCTTTGCGCAAGTATTGTACTACACTGTAGGCTTCTATTTCCAGAGTGGGTAATGAAAAAAAAAAATTAGAAACTGGGAGAAGAATTAAACAATGAAAGCCTGGTGTTTTTCTAATTAGCATCAGTTTTGGTGGACAGTCTTGTCCCTCTGCTATGACCCAGATACTTGCTTGGAACAGGTGTGATTACTTTTATGTGTATACGATGCCTCTCGAAACTAAATTAGCTCATGTACCTTTCTTTTGGCTGGGCATAACTACTTCATTCCTCCCTACCACTTAATATTCTTACCCACCTTGAAATTTGCTCAAGATTCATCTTATATATGGAGTCTTTTAAATTAATCCTTTGTGTTTTATTATTCTTCATTCTTAAAGTGACAGTATACAAAAAAAATTAGCTGGGTGTGGTTTGAAGTGCAGATTTCTACAACTTATTCCCAGAGATTCTGATCCATTAGATAAGTGAGGAACATTGTATTTTATTGGAGTAAGTTCCCCAAAGATTAACATGAGCACCTTAGAATATATATTTCTCTAAAATAATCTTTTCTCTGTAGGCTGAGGCAGGAGGATTGCGAGTTCAGAGCCAGCCTCAGCAAAAAAAAAAAAAAAAGAGGCTCTAAGCAACTCAGTAAGACCCTGTCTCTAAATAAAAAAAAAATACAAAATAGGGCTGGGGATGTGGCTTAGGGGTCAAGGGCCCCTGAGTTCAATCTCTAGTACCCCCCCACAAAATAATAATAATAATCTTTTCTTAAAAGATTGCTGTCTCAGCCTCTTTGCAATTTGGGTCTTCAAATCTTTGTAAGATATATTATGTTACAAAAAGGGAAATTCGAGTCATATAACTGCAAGCTGTTGCCTAAAGACCTTTTTATGAGGGCTAGGAATGGAGCTCAGTGGTAGAGCCCTTGCTTAGCATGCAGAAGGCAGATGGGTTTGATCCCCAGCATTGCAAAACAAAACCTAAACTATCTTTTATGATGACATGAGATAGAATATGATATGGCATTCCTGTGGGGATTAAATAACTTAAGGTCCATTGGCCAAGATAATTGTTATTGCTCACAATTTATTTGGAAGTTTTTGTAGCTTGAACTGGGAAAAAAATTAAGAAATAAGGAGGGACTGGGGTTGTGGCTCAGTGGTAGTACTTTTGCCTGGCCCATTCGAGGCACTGGAATTGATCCTCAGCACCACATAAAAATAAATTAAATAAAATAAAGGTATTGTGTCCATCTGGGGTTGTGGCTCAGTGGTAGAGCACTTACCTAGCATGTGTGAGGCACTGGTTTCGATTCTCAGCAACACATTAAAAAATAAAATAAAATAAAGGTATTGTGTTCATTTACAACTAAAAAAATAAAAAAAAAGAAATAATTTATTGTTGTTGTTGTTATGTCCTTGGGCATGCTAAGCAAGAGCTCCACTCCTGAACTACACACCCATCCCCAAATTCTTAATTTTTAAATAATATGGCATATAACCAGTTCTATTATATGCTTGCTTTAATAATGTATCTTCTTAAAAATTAGTTTTATCATACACTTGGTAGACAACCCATTTCCAACCAGTCTTTTCTACATAGGCTTTCACTACTTTTTCTAATAATAATAATAATAATAATAATAATAATAGATATACATTACTATTAATATTAATGACTTACTGTGAATGAGACATTGAAATATCTATTACCTCATTTAATTTACTTTTGTAATATTTCAATTTAGTCCTGTTATTAACAAGTTTATGGGTGAGGAAACTGAGGTACAGGGACTACATGTAACTCAACACAGGTAATAAATGGCAGAGGCTGGATTGAAGTGTAGACAGACTGATTCAAGTCATATTCTGTGTATAATTTTTAAAGTGTCTTTGTAATAATAAATGCTATTTTTGAAATAACAATTAGGTTCTTAAAAAACAAGAATAACTTTTTATGCCTTGAGAAGATAACTTGTGTTTGTGTATGCGCATATGTATGGAATAGCCACAGATATTTGTGTGTTCTTTTGTTTTTGTTTTGAAATGGGGGTCTTATTATTTTGCCCAGGTTGATCTCAAATTGGTGGGCTCAATAGATCCTCCCACCTCAGCCTCCAAAGGAGTCAGGATTATAGGTGCAGGCCACTGTACCTGCCTCCAAATATTTGTGCCTTAAATGTGTTAAAATGTTCATTGTCACCCTTCCTTCCCTCTATCTACCTAGTATAAATAAAAAATTCAATAAACATGTGTAATCCAGCAGCTAGAGATGCTGAGGTAGTAGGATGACAAGTTCTATGCCAGCCTTAGCATCCTAGTGAGACCCTCAACAACTTAAAGAGACACTGTCTCAAAATAAATACGAAGGACTGGGGAAGTGACTCAGTAGCAAAGTAGCCATGGGTTCAATCCCCGGTACCAAAAAAAATTTTTTTAAATAAGCATAAGAAGAGCTTTGGAAAAAAAAAAAACATGTAAGATGTTCTGTCAAAATACAGTTTATTGTACATAATAGAGAAGGATATTGGTGGGGTCATTAAAAGATAGAAGGAAGAAAAGCAAGGAATAAGGGTCAAAGAAGTGGATCATAAATAACAAAGACCAGAAGAAGCTACAGGAGCCAAGGGAAGCGTGCATATATGAGTGTGTAACAACAGATCCCATCAATATGTACAACTGTGATGTGCCAATAAAACAAGATGGAAAAAAAAACAAGGAAAATGGATTACTGTGGTAATTCTGGAAAGAAACACAATTTATTACATATTGTCAATACAATATTATGCTAGTTTTTAAGCTAGTATAATACTTGTGTTGGAAATGTACTTTTTCCTGATTTTACAAATGCTTTTCACTAATTCTTGGTTTAAAATTAATTGCAGTTCTCTATTTAAATAAGTAATACATTGTAGAAAATTCCAAATTTACATAAAAATATCAAGAAGAGAGTACAGTTCTCTTTTCTTTGTCCCAGTTATTAGGATTTCTTTTCCACAGAATTTATTATATTTTTCTTGTTTAACTTTCCAGAGATAGTATTTACTTTCATAGATGTATTTTTATATATTTCATTTTTCATACTTAGAGCAACATACTGTATTGTTCTGGTTCTCACTTTTTTTTTTTTTTTTTTTTTTTTTTTTTTACTTAGAAATAAATTGTGAGGGGTTGGAAATGTAGCTCAAGGTAGAACACTTGACTGGGTTCAATTCTCAGTACCACAAAAATAAAATAAAATAATACACACACCACACACACACACGATTTTCCTTTCTTTTATCAGAAATTAATAAATACTAATTGTGCTTGTTATTATTTTAAATGGTTTACATTACTTAATTTTTTAATTTATTTATTTTTATTTTTTTTGGTGCTGGGGATTGAACTCAGGGTCACTCAGGAGAGGTCGCTGAGCCACATCCCCAGTCCTATTTTTCGTATTTTATTTAGAGACAGGGTCTCACTGAGTTGCTTGGTTGGCTTTGAACTGATCCTCCTGTCTCAGCCTCCCAAGCAGCCGGGATTACAGGCATGCACCACCATGCCCAACTTAATTCTTTAATCCCCATAAAATCCTATGAGAGTAACATCATCACTAGTTTTCAGAAGAAACTGAGGCAGAGGATGATTAAGTAATTTACCTAAGATCACTCAGAAAGTATATATAGAGCCAGAATTCAAACCAGGCATTTGACTAGAAATGGATATCAGACTATTGCATTATATTTCCATGTAATTCATTGTGTTTTATAGAGAGAGATACCTTAGTTTTTCACATTTGCATGATGTGTTCAATATATAAACATAACCTAATTTAATAAGTTGAACATTCCAGTACCTTTAGATTTCCAGTCATAACGTATAGGGATACAGTGATTATTTATATGTATACTAACACATTACTGTGTCAAAAGAGTATGTGTATTTAAGCATGTGTTGGGATTTGCCTATGGCCCCAACTACTTGGAAAGCAGAGACAGGAGGACCACTTGAGTCCAGAAGTTTGAGACCAGCCTGGGCAACTCAGTGAAACCCTGTGTTAACAAACAAAACAGTATATACATCTGATTTTCAATAGGTAATGGAATATTGCCATTCATAAAGATTGTACCTATTTACATTTCTACTAGCAGTATATGACAGTACCTGGTTTCCTACACTCTTACTATTACAATATATTGTCAAACTCATTGATCTTTCCCCAAGATAATTTTAACAAATTTGCATTTTTCTTATCAGTAAAGTTAAAGAGTTTTATCTAAGTTTATTGACCATTTTTGTTTCCCTTTTTGTGAACTGCTTATTCTCTGTTTTTTTCTATTAGATCATGGGTATTTTGCTGTTTAGTTTTTTTAAAACTGTATTCCCTTTTCCCTCTTTTCAGTAGTTGCTCCCCTTTAAGTAATATACCCCTCAGGTATAGCATAGAACCTTTCAATAGTATACTACCACTTTCCCTTCTCTCCTTTTTGTATTATAACATACATTTATATCAATGTATGTTATAAAGCCTACAATACATTATTATTTTGTATAATGTTCCAGGATGTAGTTTTAGACAGGTTTGGAACTGGTGTAATTTTCTGCCTAAACAGCTTCTTTTCACATATTTTTTTAGTTTATATGTATTAGCAATGACATTTTTCTTAGTTTTATTCTTTGAAAAACATTTTGACTTAACTTTGGGAAAATATTTTCATGAGATACAGAATTCTAAGTTGATTTTTTTTCTTTCACAACTTTAAATATGTGGCTTCATTATCTTCTGGCTTGCATAGATATCAGTATGATGTCTGCTATAATTTTTATCTGTGGTCCTTTGTAATATGTCTTTGCTTTTAAGATTTTCTTTGTCATTAGATTTGAGAAATTGAAAAATAATGTGCTTTGATATGATTTTCTTTATATTTCTTCTTGGAATTTATTGATCTTGTCTGTGGGTTTGTACTTTTTATTTTATTTGGAAGATGTTTAGCATTATTTCTAGAAAAAAATTCTTCCGTTCCCTTCCATCCTCTGCTTTGAGAATTCCAGTTTCATGCATTTTACTGTTTATTCACAGGTCACTCATGGCTCTGGTTTTTGTTTTGCTTTTTGTTTGGTTCTGGCTTTGCTCTGTGTGCTTCCTTTTGTATAGTTTATATTGCTATGGCTTCAAGTTAACTGATCTTCCACAGTGTCTAATGTTCTGGTAATTTCATCAAGTAAGATGGAATATAATTTCAGATACTGTGTATTTTGTATCCGTAAGTTCCATTTAAACCTTTTCGAAAGTCATTCATTTCTCAGCTCATTGTGTTTATAAGATTTTCAGTAGCTGTTTTAAGATCCTTACTTATTTTTTTTTTTATTTTTTTTATTTTTTGGGTGCTGGGGATCGAACCCAGGGCCTTGTGCTTACAAGGCAAGCACTCTACCGACTGAGCTATCTCCCCAGCCCCCTAAGATCCTTACTTATTAATCCTATGATCTCTATCATCTTTGTGTGTTTTGAACATTTCTTCTGGTTATGGTTTGTATTTTCTTGCTCCTTAGTTCTTTTTACAGGTTTTGGACTTCGTTGTATTCCTTTAAATAGTGTTGGACTTTGTTCTGGAGGGCAGTTAGATTACTTGTCAGCTTAATCCTTTTAGTCTTGCTAGGATGGGTCCAGAATAAACAGCCTAGAGTTAATTTAGCTTCATGACTTAGGTGGTAACCTTCTAACTGCTCTACACAGTTTCCTCTTTCCTCCGCTTGGTAAGAATGCCAAACTTATATGAACTTTGGAAATTTGGGGCCTATTTCTTTCCAGTAGTTTGTCCCCAGTCTGGAGGACTTTCTCCCTATGCTTGCAGATTAGTACTTGGCCAAAACTTTGCACAGTTCCCTATACACATGTCTAGGGCTCATTCTCTGCACAGATTCCTCTCTCCAGTACTCTGTTCTGCAAATTATATCCTTTTTGACCTCTGGGAACAACTCAACAACTCCCTCCCCTTAACTCAGTGAGATGTTGGACTCTTTTGATTTCTTCTCCTGTGCTACCTCCTGGGAACTGCCTGCAGCAAAGAGCTTGGGATATATATATATATATATGTGTGTATATATATATATATATATTTTTTTTTTTTTTTAAAGTACTGGGGATTGAACCCAGAGGTGTTTTACCACTGAGTTACAGCCCCAGTCCTTATTATTTTTAATTTTTTTTGTGTGTTGAGACAGGGTCTTGGTAAAATGCTCATTGTCTCTAATTTGCAATCACTGCCTCAGTTTCCTAACTGGGATTGCAAGGGTGTACCCCCAGCTGTTTTGTTGTTGTTGTTGTTGTTTTCCATATGAAAGCTAATTCCCCACCTCCCATAGTAGGAGTTGAACTCAGTGATGCTCTACAACTGAGCTGTACCCCTAACCCCTTTCAGTGTTTGTTTACTTATTTATTTTTTGTTGTGGAAGTACTGGGGATTGAACTCAGGGACTTTACCACTGAGCTACATCCCCAGTCCTTTTTAGAAAAAAATTTTATCTTGAGACAGGGTCTTGCTTAGTTGCCAAGGTTGACCTCAAACTTGGAATCCTCCTGCCTCAGCTTCCTGAGTCTCTGGGATTACAGGCATGTGCCATTGCACCCAGCTACATAATAGTTTATTGATATGTAATCCAATACCATACTATTCACCCCATTTAAAATATATATTTCAACCAGATATGTAGTCTCAGGTATTCAGACCTGAGGCAGGAGGATTGCTTGAGCCCAGAAGTTCAAGGCCATGTTGGGTCAGATCTCATATCAAAAACAACAAAGAACACAATTCAGTGATATTTTAGTATATTTATAGAATTGTGTAACTGTTACCACAATCAACTTTAGAACATTTCATCATCCCCCAAAGAAAGGCCCTATTTATAGTAGTCACTCTATATTTTCCCCCAATCTCTAGCCAACTACTAATCCACTTTACATGTTTATAAATTTTCCTATTCTAGGCATTTCACGTAAGTGCAAACATGCAATACGTGGTCTGTTGTGACTAGCTTTTTAAAAAAAAAAATGTTTATAGTTGTCAGTGGACCTTTTTTTTACTTATTTATATGCAGTGCTGAGAATCAAATCCAGGGCCTCACGCATGCAAGGTAGTGTTCTACCACTGAGTCACAAATCCAACCAGTGACTAGCTTTTTTCACTTTGCATAGGCTTTTTAAAAATCCAATTACCCAGTGTGTTCTTACATTTCACTCATAATGTAGCATATATCAGTGCTATAATCCTTCATTTCTTTTATTGCTAATTAATATATATTTAGGTGGGCATACCACATTTTACTTATCCTTTCATCAATCTATGGCCATTTGGGTTCACTTTTTGCTTGGTTTTGAATAACACTGCTACTAATATTTTTGTACAAGTTTGTACATGGAAATATGTTTTTCTCTTGGGCTGGGTTAACTGGTTAATGGTTTTGGTTTTTGTTTTTGTTATCAGGGATTGAACCCAGGGGTGCCTAACCAGAGTCACATCCCTAGTCCCTTTTAATATTTTGTTTAGAGACAGGGTCTCTCTGAGTTGCTTAGGGTCTTGCTAAGTTGCTGAGGCTGGTCTCCATCTTGTGATCCTCCTGCCTCTGCATCTCAGGCATGCACCACCACGTTTGGTTCTTTTTTTTTTTTTTAAACTTATCTGAAATGCCACATCTGTACGTATCAAGTTCCCTTATACGTATGGGTTCTCTGTTCGGTTACACTGTTATGTTTGTCTTTATCAATATGGTTATCTTTCTTGTTTTAATTGCTGCTCATCCAAGTTCCCTACCTTTAAAGTTGTCTTGGCTAATTTGGTCCTTGCTTTCAGTATACATTTTAGAATGAGCTCTTCAATTTCCAAGAAAAACTCTGTACTTTATTGAAATTACATTAATTTCATTTATAAATTAACTTGGAGAGAATTGATGGCCTTACAATATTGAGTCTTATGTGTAATATGGTAAATCTACTTATTATCTATCAATGTAGCTTTGTAGTTTTTTCTCTGTATAGGTCAAGTGTAAGATTTATTTTTAGCTATTTTTTTGTTTCTATTGGAATTGATATTTAATTAAAATTCAGATTTGTGGTTGGAATATAGAAATGTAGTTGTTTTTATACATTGTTGAACTTATCCTTAATTTAATAACCTGTATGTAGATTCTTGTGCTTTTTCATAAAGGAAATCATGTCAACTGAGAATAATAAGTGCATTTCTTTTGTTGTAATGATCTGTTTTTCTTCTCGTGGAATAAAAATCAAGATAATTTGATTCAACAAATATAATCTTTTTTTCTTGACAGATGTCGTGGCACACACCTCTACTTCCAGCTACTTGGAAGACAGAGGCAGAAGGATCACAAGTTCAAGGCCATCCTGGGCAACTTAGCAAGACTCTGCCTCAAAATAAATAATAATTTTTTAAAAAGGGACTGGGGATGTAGCTCAGTGGTAAAATGCTTGTCTAACATGTACTGGGCTCAATCTCCAATACTGCAAAAAATTAAAGTTAAAAAAAAAATTTCTAGGCAATATGGTAGGCCCTACACATATTGGTGTGAATAGAACATATGGTTCTTTTTTCAAGAATAGATTGGTATTTTAGGAAGATTCTCTCTGTAGTATAGAAAATGCACTAGGAGGAAGCAACACTGGCTGTAGGGAGACCAGACAAGGGAGGGGGTTATTTTACCAGTTCAATGGAGAAATGACAGGTACCTAGGATAGGGACCTAGATCAGTGGTTGGCAAACAATGGCCTGCCACCTGGTTTTTTGGGTTTTGTTTTGTTTTTTGTTTTTTAATTTAAATATCTTCTGCTTTTTGTAGCGTTAGGGCTCAAACCCAGCTCTTATGCTTGCTAAGCACTTAACCGTACCACTGAGCTATACCCTCATCCCTGCTGCCTATCTTTATGTGACTTGTGACGTGTAAGTGGTTTTCACATGTTTAAGTTGTTGTAAAAAGCCAAAATAATATTTAGTGGCATATGAAAATTATGTAAAATTCAAAATTTTAATGTCTGTAAAGAAAGCATATGGGAATGCCACCACGTCTGTTCATTTTTATATTGTCTGACGGCTTTTATGCTATAATAGCAGAATTAAATGGTTGTGACATACATGAACTGTACTGTCTACAAAGCTTATATTGTTACTGTTTGGCTCTGGTTAAAAAACTGCTCAGAGCCAGGTGAGGTAGTGCATGCGTGTAATTTCAGCAACTTGGAAGCTGAGGCAGGAGGATTGTAAGTTTGAGGCCTGCCCTGGTAACTTAGCAAGACACAGGCTCAAAGTAAAATAAAAAAGGATTGGGGATGTAAAACACCCCTAGATTCAATCTCCAATACAAACAAAACAAAACCTAACCCTGATAGCATCAGTGGTAATAGAAAGAAACGGATGAATTTGGTAGATGTTGCAGGTAGAATTGTTATAACATGGTGACTAATTGAATGGCAGTAAGGAGGGAAATAAAAGGAAGTATTATTCTTGGATATTGTGTTTGGGAAGTTGAGAGAGAGTAAGCAGTTTGATTTGTGGAGATGGCAAATAATGGAAACAGGTCATAGTTGGGCAAGGTGCAGGGTAGAGTACAGAGATGATTTTACTTTTAGTTTTGTTGAGTGTGAAGTGTCTGTAGGACAGTCATCTGCAATTCTCTAGGAGGCAGTTCTATCCATGAAGGACATCTGGGCAGTTTTGGTGTCATCAGCAGGTAGGTGTAGAGTGAAGTGACAGGAGTGGATAATATTGCCTTAGGAAAGGACACACAGTGAGAAGAACAGAGGCTCTCAGGAGAAAACCACTTAAGATATCAATATTTAAAGAACTGAAAGAGTAAAAAGAGCCTGTAACAGAATCTGAGTCATTTGAGAGGTATGAAGGAGTATCTAAGGGTGTGTGTGTGTGTGTGTATAAAATAAACTATTCTGGGCTAACTTAAGCAAAAAGAGGAATAATTATTATTTTTGGTTTTTTTTTTTTTTTTTTTTTTTTTTTTTCCGTGGACTAGAGCGGGGAATCTGATAGAAACCAAGGGCATGAAAGTGCTGCTGGGTCTTCTGAGAGATTGGAGCCAGTTTCAGGAATGTGAGGAAAACTACGTCCAGCTGTCTTTGCTCCTTGGGATTACATAGTCTCTCATTCCTGCTCCTTTCTCCTCTTTCTCTCCTTTGGTATGCATGTGTCTATGTCACCCCCGGTTCTATACTATTTACAAGTTCAAGCACACAGCAGAGATGGTCTTTCTGACTTTTTTTGAATTATTGTCAGGAAAAAAAGAATCTGATTAGCTCAGCCTCACCACTGAATCTGCTTCCCCAGTGCCAAGTATCCATGCCTAATTCAAACAGCTGTGATCAAATGAGCAGCATCGCACAGTGTAAGCATGTCTTCAGGCACACTGCTGGGTCTCCGTGGGAGAGTTTACAGAAGAGAGGGTATAGATTGGATAGTAACATAAAAAGAATATGCCGTAGAGGGAAATCAGAAATCAAAGTAAGAGAGAGGGTGTTTCTAGAGAAGAAAAGTAGTTAGCATTGTTAAATTCTGCCAAGAGGACAAGCAAGATAAGTACTAAAACTCATAGAAGACTTAGAAAATAAACAGTAAGAAAAAGGCAGTATTGACATTTACAGAACTTTCCTTGCAATTTGAAAATAATTGGGGCCATACTACATATGAAGTTTATTTTTTTAAATGTAATTTTATGCATAAAGCTTAATTTTTTTGTGAAACTTGGCTAGTCTGCAGTACCCAGATTTTTAGTGAAACCCTATTTTAGAAGGTTTTGTGAAAGGTTTTTTTGTCCTGGGAATTTAACCCAGCGTTGCTCTTCCACAGACCTACATCCTCCCTTTTTATTTTTTTATTTTGAGACAAGTTCTCACTAAGTTGCTGAGGCAGACCTCAAACTTGTGATCCTCATGCCTCAATCTCTTGGGTCACTGGGTTACAGTTGTGTAGCTTTATGTTTTCTTCTAAGAGGTTTATGGTTTAGTTTTTATTCTGAATTAATTTTTGTACGTTGTGTAAGGTTGGAGTCCGTCTTCATTCTTTTGCATGTCGATATCCATATGTCTGATTTATTTATTTATTTTTTAAGACAGGGTCCTGCTTTGTTGCCTAACCTGTTCTTAAACTCCTGAGCTAAAGAGTAGGATGTGGTGGCACTAGTCTGTACTCCCAATGGCTTGGGAGACTGAGGCACAGGTTCAAAGTCAGCTATAACAACTTTGTGAAGCTCTAATCAATTTAGTGAGACCCTGTCTTAAAAAACAGCTGGAATGTAGCCCAGTGTTCAATCCCCAGTACCCAAAACAAAATTCCTAAGCTCAAGTGATCTTCCTGCCTCAGCCTTTTGAGTAGCTGGAACTACAGGAGCATACCACCATGCCCATCTTGAGCAGTATTTGTTAAAGACACTGTTCTTTCACTATTGAATGGTCATAGCACCCTTGTTGAAAATCAATTAGCTGTTCGACAGCTGTTCTATCTGGGTTTACTTTTGGACTCACAATTCTGTTCCATCAGTCTACTGTCTTTTATGCCAGTTTTATTTTTAGCTATTCAGGTCTCTTGTAATTCCATTTGAATTTGAAGGTTTATTATTGGGTATTTTATTCTTTTGAATGCTGTTGTAAATGGAATTGTTTTCCCTTTTTTTTTTTTTTTTTTTAATTTGTACTGGGTATTAAACCCAGGATATTTTACCACTGAGCCACATCCCCATTCTTTTTGTTTTAATTTCGAGGCAGCCTAAGTTGCTGAATTCTTGCTAATTTGCTGAGATTGCCCTTGAATTAGTGATTCTCCTGCTTCAGCCTCCCCAGTCACTGGGATTATAGGTTTGCAGTACTATACTTGGATAGATTTTCCATAATTGCAAAAAGGCATTTAGAACTTTGATAGGGATTACATTGGATCTCTGTTTCATTTTGGGTTGTAGTGCCATCTTAACTATAATATCTTCTAGTCCATGAACATGGAATGTCTTTTCATTAATGAAGTCTTTAATTCTGAAATATTTGTAGCTTTTGGAATAAAAGCCTTTTATTTCCTTGGTTTATTACTAGGTATCTTATTCTTTTGAATGCTGTTGTAAATGGAATTATTTTATTACTTTCCTTTTTAGATCATTTATTACTGGTGTATAAAAATAACTGATTTTGGTTTGTTGGTCTTGTACCTTACAGCTTTGCTTTATTTAATTAATTAATTAATTTGTTTATTTGCAATGCTATATATTGGACTCAGGGTCTCCTGCATGCTTGGCAAGAGCTTTACCACTAAGCTTTATCTCCAGCCCATTTTTTTAATTACAAAAAACCCCCTAATTATTGATACCGATATTATTGATAATTACATGCCAGCATGCTTAAACTAAAAAAAAAGGTAAACGTTCTAGAAACATGGTAATTATTTATTAGCATAGCAATAATTTGGTTTAAATAAGATTGAACATAATCCTATTTACCAAAGTCTATAATGCAACTTCTAAGAATATATTTAGCAAGAAATGTACTTAGTGCTGGATGTGGTGGTACATACCTGTAATCCCAGTGACTAAGGCTGAGGCAGGAGTCTTGCAAGTTCAAAGCCAGCTTTCAACAACTTATCAAGGCCCTAAGCATCTAATTGGGATCCTGTCTCAAAGTTAGACAAAAAAGGGCGGAGGTGTGGCTCAGTCGTTAAGCGCTCTTGGGTTCAATCCCCAGTACCAAACAAAAGAAGGAAAGATAATAAAAGAAAGAAATGTACTCAGCCCTCTGTTTTGATTTTTCTTTGTTTGAGACAGATATTACCCCACGCTGGTCTTCAACTCTTAGGCCCAAGCAATCCTCCTGCCTAGGTCTCCCAAGTACCTGAGAGTACAAGTTTGTGCTACCATGCCTGCCTGAATTTAACTCCTGTTGGTTGGGGTGTTTTTTTGTTTTGTTTTGTTTGGTCGGATCTTTGGGATTTTCAGTTTTTTAGATTCATATCTGTGAATAGAGATAGTTTTACTTTTTCTTTGCCAATTTAAAAGTCTTTTCTTTCTTTTTCTTGAAAAAATGCTATGGCTAGAACTTCTAATACAGTGTTACATAGCAGTAGCAAGAGGTATCTTTGTCTTATTTTTTAAAAAATATTTTAGTTGTAGATGGACACAATACCTTTATTTTATTTGTTTAGTTTTATGTGGTGCTGAGGATCGAACCCAATGCCTCACAGGTGCTAGGCAAGCACTCTACCACCGAGTCACAACCCCAGCCCTCCTTGTCTTATTTCTAACCTTGAGGGAAAACTCTCGGTCTTTAAATATTGAGTGTGATGTTATTTGTATATATTTCATAACTTCCCTTTATCATGTTGTGAAAATTCTCTTCTATTCCTTGTTTTTTGAGTATTTTTATTGTGAAAGCTGTTAGATTTTTGTCAAATGCTTTTTTTTTTTTTTTTACATCAACTAAGATGTCCATATTGGCTTTATTTTGAGGCTTTGGTGCATGTATTTTTATAATTGTTATATCCTCTTGTTGAATTGACTCTTGTATCAATATATACTCTCCTTTGTCCTTTGGAACAGTTTTTGACTTAGTCTATTTTGTCTGGTATTGGAATACCCACCTAGCTCTCATTCAGTTGTTTGCATGGAATATCTTTTTCCATTCAATTACTTTCAACTTTTTTGTGTCTTTGCATCTAAAAGTGAATCTCTTTAGGTAGCATATGTTTTCACAATGTTTTTGTTTTGTTTTGTTTTTTGAGGTGCTGGGGATTGAACCCAGGGCCTTGTGCTTGCACGGCAAGCGCTCTACCAACTGAGATACATCCCCAACCCTTTCACAATGTATTATTCTTTCTACCAAATCTTTACCTAGTTGAGGAGTTTAAACTATTTCTGTTCAAAGTAATTAGTAATAAGGAGTGACTTCCTTTTGCCATTTTGCTATTTTTTTCTATCTCTCTTATACCTTTTTTTTTGGGTAGTGCTGGGGGATCAAACTCAGGGCCTCATGCTTGCAAGGCAAGCACTGTACCAACTGAGCTATCTCCCTAGCCCCATCTCTTATACTTTTTTTGTTTCTCATTTTTTTCATTTTAGTCTCTGTGTCGTGGGTTTGTTTGTTTGTTTTTTTTTGTTTGTTTGTTTGTTTGTTTTTTTGATAGTATGCCATTTGAATTCCCTTCTCATTTCCTTCTGTGTACATTTCTTAGATGCTTTCCTCATGGTTAACATGAGGATTGCAATTAATTGGATGAGGAGATGACAGAGAAATCTAGAGTTTAGGTTTGGTCATGTTAAATTTGTGATGCCTGTTAGACATTGAAATGGAAATATCAAGAAGGCAGATGGACATACAACTCAGGGATTTAGGAGAGAAGTCCAGGCTAGAGAAATAAGTTTAAGTCAAGAGCATATGAGTTGTATCAAGGGAGTGATGTAGAGTGGGAAAGGAAGTATACCTAGGAATAAACACTGGGGTACCCCAAAAAGTCATGAAAAAAAGGGGAACTAATAAATGACTGAAAGGAGTAGTGTGTATGTGTGTGTGTATGTACATATATATATATACATTATATATTTAATGAATTATATCCATTTTTGGCAAAGGATAATTCCACATAGTTCTATTTCCTTTCAGATCCATTTAAATGAAGACAGTGGTTCTAAATTTATTTTTAGAGATTTTTTTTTTTTTTTTTTTGTGGTGCAGGGATCGAACCCAGGGCCTTGTGCTTGCAACGCAAGCACTCTACCAACTGAGCTACCTTCCCAGCCCCTAGAGATTTTTTAACATAAAATTAAAAGTAGATGTACTTTGGAAATTCATAAATATGAAGTAAATGTAATAGATGAATTAGTTATGCATAATTCTTCACTTGATCCCACTTTAGCTCTGTTGTTCTTAGTCTATCTAGTTTGTTTTATTTCCTTGGTTATTAAGATCTGAGATCTTTTTTGATCTCCTTTAAGATTACTGAAAATACTTTTTGTTGAGCTACTACTGGCTCAGAATTCTGTTATTCAATGGGGAGTTAACATGAAAGCCATCATGTAAGTCAAAACTGAATCAGGTGTTCCCCATAGGAATTTTTCTCAGAGAGAATTCTAGAGAAAATATCCTGAAGGCAGAGACTAATGGCCTCCCCGAAATCAACCAATTGATTAAAATGAAAATGATGTTTCCCAACTATTTGACTTCTCGAGGTGAAGTCTGAAAGTGCCATGGATTAGGGTAAAAGGAAAGGCTAAGGAGGGGTTTTGTTTCATTTGTTAGGCTGTCTTTTGCTATTAACAACTTTTAAAAAATTAACAGAAATATCTGAAAGACTTGAGTCTTCAGATATAGTCTTTCCATCTATAGAGATGGAAACCATGTTATCTCTCACCTAGATATAACTAAAAGTCTTCTAACTGGTCTCCCTGTTACTACCTCTCATCCCCCAGATTTAATTGCAGCATAGCAGCCAATCTGACACTGCTGTAGTTAATTTTTGTTTGTTTTTGGTACTGAACCCAGGGTCACTTTATCTCTGAGCTATATCTCCAGTTTGAACCCAGGGCTTCACACAAACTAGGCAAGAGTCTCACTGTGGTGCTGAGGGTCTTGCTAAATTGCTGTGACTGGCCTCAAACTTGCAATACTCCTGCCTCAGCCTCCCAATTTGCTGGAATTATAGGTGTGTGCCACTGTGCCTGGCTGGTGTTGCTGTGCCTCAAACCCTGCAGTGATTCCTCGTTTGATTTCCAGCAGAAGCCACGTTTCTTACAGTGGCCTCTCAGGCTGTTCTTCATGCCCCATTTCCTCTCTGACCTCTGATGTATGCTCTTTCTGCTCTGACTGCACTCTGTTCCCTGCCAGTCTTGTTTAG
The DNA here is from genome assembly GCF_902686445.1 of Sciurus carolinensis. NCBI lineage: Eukaryota > Metazoa > Chordata > Mammalia > Rodentia > Sciuridae > Sciurus > Sciurus carolinensis. The sequence goes on along the minus strand of NC_062214.1, from coordinate 163,107,340 downwards.
GGACTTGGCACCAGCTGATTCCCCTGCCTTGTGTGTTGTGGTCTTCCCTCAGGTTCCCTGCTTGGCTAATTCTCTCTATCCATCTGTTTTGCCTCAAATTCAGCTGCTCAATCAAGCCTTCACTGACCTTCTTCTGTATGTCGTGGTAACAGTAACCTGCCCCACTAACACTTCCAGACTCCTTATCCCTTGTCTGTTTCTGTGTAAATGAAAGTAAGTTCGGTTATGTTGTGGCAATGACTTTACCCCCCAGATCTCAGTGATTCAGCACAACAAAAGCTTATATCTCATTTGTGGTTACATATCCATTATGGGTTAGCAAACAGCTCCGTTCACGTACGACCTCAAGGTGATGGGTGTCTGCCTACCTTGTTATACGTCTCAACATGTGGTTTTCCAAATCACATCTCAGGGAAGAGAGGGCTCAAAGAATGATTGAAAGAGGCCTAGGTACCCCACTCCCTGACACATAGCTTATTGTCCAAAACTAGTCACATGCCCCTAATCTAACTGCCGGTGAACCTGAAATGTAGAGCATGAGGAATGTTCATGACTTTTACAGTTTCTTTAACACCTGTTCTCTTTCTGTTTTCTCTATACCACTCAATCATATTTTAATGTTATTTAAATTTATATTATAATTTGCATATTTCTGTGTTTACAGTTTAGTGTTTTCCCCAATAGGAAGAGAAATTTGTTCTCACTGCTCACACTTTCTTGCATATAGAAAAGCCTTTGCTCATCTGTTGCTGCTGTTTGTAATATTCTCCATCTTTTTGACTCTGTATTGCTCCTTCCTTTCTCTGATGAAATCCTACACATCTTTCTTTCAATGTTACTCAATCTGGGAGGCTTTGTTGACATCCCTAAGATAAGTGATCCGCTTATCCCCAAGGGTACCTCTGAATGTTTCATATACTCTAGTCATAGTACTTACCTCAGGGTTAAATGTCTGTTTGCCCAAGTAAACTAAGTTCCTCATGCATTGGAGCAGGGTCCAGGGAATCTGTGTAAGAGCAATATAAATAGGGATGCAGAAGAAATGATAGCAAGGAATATTTAGAAGGTAGTACGTGCTAAGGCTAGATTAGTCAAGCTTAGTTATTGGTTAAGTAGAAGGATAAGAAAAGAAGCAAGGATAATTTACATTTCTTATTTAGAATATTATGTAGTTTATGATGTTTCCAAATGACATAGGGAATATGAGGGAAGGAACAAGTTTGGGTGATAGGATGATGAGTTTGTTTTGAGATGGTGGGTTTAACTCCATAGGGACCTCAAGGTGGAGATACGTGTAGGAGTTGGATATTTGGTCCTTAACCTCAGGGAAATGGATGGGTCTTCATCATGCTCAGTACTAGTTAAAAAATAAGAAGGGGTGAGGTAGGCATCACGGTGTACGCCTGTAATCTCAGCAACCCAGGAGACTGAGGGAGGAGGATTTCAAGTTCAAGGCCAGCCTCAGCAACTTAGTGAGATCCTGTCTCAAAATAATATATAAAAAGGTTTGGTTTATTTCACTTAGCATGATATTCTCCAGCTCCATCCTATCTGCAAATGCCGTAATTTCATTCTTCTTTAAGGCTGAGTAATATTCCATTGTGTATATCTACCACATTTTCTTTATCCATTCATCTGTTGAAGGGCATCTACGTTGGTTCCATAGTTTAACTCTTGTGAATTGAGCTGCTATAAACCTTTATGTGACTGCATCACTGTAGTAAACCAAAGGCCAAATGTTTTCTCTGATAAGTGGATAGTGATCCGTAATGGTGAGGAGATAGGGAAGAATGAAGAACTTTGGATTGGGTAGAGGGGAGTGAGGGGAGGGGAGGGTATGTTATGTGGGGGGAAGGTCTGTGGAATGAGATGGACATTATTAACCTATGTACATGTATGACCACACTGCCGGTGAGACTGCACCATATACAGCCAGAAGAATGAGAACGTGTGCTCCATTTGTGTACAATCTGTCAAAATGCATTCTACTGTCATGTATAACTAATCAGAACAAATTTTTTTTAAAAAATTGTCTTAAAAAAAAAAATATATATATATACATATATATGTGGCTGAGGACGTAGCTTGGTGATAAAGTGTCCCTGAGTTTAATTCCCAGTACTCCCTCCCCAAATAACCTTAAATACACTAATGTTTAAGGAATAAAAGAGGAAGATACACTCTGGGTCAGAAACAAAGAAAAGAGAACTTGAGAGTGTAAAGGCATGGCTCTTAAGGGTATTTAGAGTTTCAAGAAAAAGTGGAGGGCCATGTCAAATGTAGTACAGTAGTCAAACAGAAGAACTGTTACTAAATATTTACTACTCTCAAAATCTTAACTTCTTTCTTTCAACTTCACTTTTCCAACCATCTTGGCTTCAGTTTGGCTTTCAAATTTTGAGAAATTTGAGGTATAAACTGCTCTGACTGTGCTTTCTCTTCTTCCTTTCAAACGTAGCATTATGTCCATCCATTCTTTCTTCCTTCCCTCTAATCTCAGGACATTCAAAGCCTATTCTTCCACTGGTGCCATTGATATCAAGAGTTGCCTATACTTTCCATTTATGCTTTTTTCTTTTGGGGGTTTTTGCTCTTGTTGTCTCACTGCAAATTTTTTTAATATTACCATTTGAATTTTAGTGGAGGGCACAGAAATGGAAAGCTAATTACTAATTGAATATTGAATATGAGGACAGGAAATGTCAATGCAAATTGAAAATAGGAGTCACTGATGGAAATTAGGGGGATAATGCCTTCTCCTCAGGGAAATGGGGACATTGACATGGACCAGATTTAGGTGCTGTTTCAGCAACTCTAATTTTGGAACCATTTAAAAATTTGTCTCTAACCTGTCCTTCTTCTGTAACGTGCCGGTGATCAAATCTGTACTGTAGAAGCAAAAATGAGCCAGTTCCCAGAAAGAATAGTGTAGAAATATGAAAATTCAGTCATTCGTTCATCCTGGGAAAAGTATTTCTTTGGTGTGTGACATGTGCTGGGCTGTGAATTAGGTGCTGGGAATACAATGGGGAGTAAAAGCAGTTCTCAGTGTCCTGCAGTTTAGTACAGTGATTTGGTTTTTATTTGCTTGTTTGTATCTATCTTAACCTAACCAATTTCACTTTTTTTCCCTTGTAGTATCCTCCTGTGTATGGACTGATTCTTATTCCCTGCTGGTGTTCTCTAGTTTGCCTAAGTAGAATTTACATGGGAATGCACTCCATTCTGGTAAGGAAAACATTGTGTCCTTAATGCTTTATTTTTTCTGACATTCTTGAAAATTTTTATAATTTTAATCATTTGCAAGTTTATATGAAACCTAATGAGAAAATAGTTATTTTTTCTGTTTTACAGAAGTATCAGTATGATGACTTGTGAAGTATTATTGTAGTAATTACGTATTTCATAGAAACAGGTTCTAGTAATCACAATAGCAGACATTATCCTCAGTATAACATTTATTCCTTCTTCCAGTCTCAGTGTATATTCCTTCAGAATCTCATAGGTGCCGCCCCTGTCACTGAACTGAAACAAGGAGAGCTCTAAGTATTAGTCAAGATAGGGACTGGGAGCTGCTTGAACTTAAAACTATCCTGGTGCCATTTGTCTTCACATATGAAACCCTACTGTTCTTCACTTTCCCATCAGTATTTTTAGGACTCACATCATATATTTTATTTTGAGACTTCATTTACATTTGAAAAGCAGCAGCACAGGGAGGGGGTTGCTATGTTTGCAGCCACACCTATTCACTTCCCATCCCTCTCTATCGGTTCCCCTTGTTATCCCTCGGTTCTGGCCTGTGTCATGTATTGACCAGATTATCTCAGGAATTTCTTAATTAGTAGTCCTGCTTCAGTTTGACTGCTCCAGCTAGTACTCAGTCTCCTGGTTAGTAAATACTCGCACAGATGTGATACCATGCTGAGTTGCATTTACTTAAATGCAGTGTTTCTTGCCTCCATGACTTTAGGAATACCTTCATGTGGAAGGCCCTTTTTCATTTTCTTTCCTGCCTGACTCTCGCATTCATCCTTCAGGGCTCACTGCAATGTTTTTTAGCCCCTAAAAGCCTTATTACCTTCCCCGTCTTCCCTTTCTCAAGACTAGTTAGACGACCTTTCTCTCCCATTTATCCTAAATTGGGATTGCTTTTTTCCTTGTCTGTCATCTGCACTGGACTGTAAACTCCTTGAGAACATGACTCTATACTTTATCTCTTCATCTCAGCGTCTCATGTGGCCTTGTATGTTTATAATACTCCTGGTTGGTTAAGAATAGATGCCAGCTAAGGAAGCATTCAGATTCAAACCAGGACTAGTTAATTAATCCAAAATCCAAAAAACAATCTAAATGACCATCAGTAGAAAAATGGATAAATTGCATAATCACACAGCACAATATTATACAGTTGTGAATATGATTGATCTACAACTATATATAATGAAATGAATCTTAAAACCTTCATGTTAAGTGGGAAAAAAGCAAGTCAAGGGACTACATGGGCCAGGCATGGTAGCATACACCTGTAATCCCAGTTGGCTCAGGAGGCTGAGACAAGAGGGCCGAGAGATTAAGCCAGCCTCAGCAACTTAGTGAGGCCCTAAGCAACTTGATTAGAACCCTGTCTCTAAATAAAATTCAAAAAAGAGCTGGGGATGTGCCTCAGTAGTTAAGTGCCCCTGGGCTCCATCTCCAGTACCAAAAAAAAAAAAAGGGAGGGGATGCAGGGAGACTACATGCTATATGATAATATTTTTACAAAGTTCAGAAAGAAGCAAACTAGATAATGTTTGCATGGCGATATGTGGTAAAACAGTTTATTCAGACCAAAATTCAGACGTGGAAATTGCTTCTGGAAGGATACAGTGGAATAGAATTAGGAGGCAGTGTACCAGTAGATTTTACAGTACTGGTAATATTATAGTTCTTTTGTTGGGCATTAATTTCATAGTTAGTAATTTTGTAATTTCACATACATCTTACCTTTTTTTTTTTTTTCCTGTACTGGGATTGAATCCAGGGGTGCTCTCTCGCTGAACTACAATGTAATAAAAATTTTTAATACAAACCTTAAGCAGATAGTCTGTTGCTTAATTATACTGAATGCTGTTGAGAAGTGACTTTTATAACTGGGTGCAGTGGGGCACACAGTAATCCCAGTGACTTGGAAGGCTGAAGTAGGTGGATCACAATTTTAGGCCAGCCTGGGCATTTAGCAAGGCCCTGTCTCAAAGTAAAACATAAAAAGAGCTGTGGATGTAACTCAGTGGTAGAGGACTCCTGGATTCCATCCTCAGTTGGCAAGTGGGCAGTGACCACTGTTTTTGCTAGTATCCATGAGGAGTGGTAGTTTCATTGCAGTGGTGAGTTTAGAAAAAAACAGGAAGTGAGGACATGGAGACCAGGACTATTTTTTTTTTTTAATTGTAAACAAATGGGATACATGTTGTTTCTCTGTTTGTACATGGAGTAAAGGCATACCATTTGTGTAATCATAAATTTACATAGGGTAATGTTGTTTGATTCATTCTGTTATTTTTTTCCCTCCCCCACCACCCCTCCCACCCCTCTTTTCCCTCTATACAGTGCTTCCTTCCTCCATTCTTGTCCCCTCTACCCTAACCCTAACACTAACACTAACCCCTCCCACCCCCATTATGTGTCATCATCTGCTTATCAGAGAGATCATTCAACCTTGTTTTTTTGAGATTGGCTTATCTCACTTAGCATGATATTCTCCAATTTCATCCATTTGCCTAAATGCCATAATTTTATCATTCTTTATGGCTGAGTAATAGTCCATTGTATATATATACCACAGTTTCTTTATCCATTCATCAATTTAAAGACATCTAGGTTGGTTCCACATCTGGCTATTGTGAATTGAGCAGCTATGAACATTGATGTGGTTGTATCCCTGTAGTATGCTGATTTTAAGTCCTTTGGGTATAGGCCGAGGAGTGGGATAGCTGGGTCAAATGGTGGTTCCATTCCAAGTTTTCTAAGGAGTCTCCACACTGCTTTCCAGAGTGCTGCACTAATCTGTAGCCCCACCAGCAAGTGTATGAGTGTACCTTTCTCCCCACATCCTCTCCAACACCTATTGTTGCTTGTATTCTTGATAATCGCCATTCTAATTGGGGTGAGATGGAATCTTAGGGTGGTTTTGATTTGCATTCTCTTATTACTAGGATGTTGAACATTTTTCCATATGTTTGTTGATTGCTTGTAGATCTCTTCTGTGACGTGTCTGTTCATTTCCTTAGCCCATTTGAGACCAGGACTATTAACAACTTTTTTGACAAAATTTTCAGTGATACAGAGTAGATCTGAGGGTTTGGTTTCATGGTAAAAATTATGGAACATGTTTGTATGTTTTCAAGAATGATTCAGAAAAGTTATTTTAGTACTAACTTTATTTCCTTCAGTAAATCAATTTCTTCTCTTTTGCTTCTTTCCCCTATTCAATTCATCACCAAGTTAAAATCAACTCTAATTTTAAAATATTTTACTTAATCCATCTACATAACTTCTTTTCATGTAGCTATGAATCACGTAGAGAGCAGAGCACTGCACTGGCCTCCTATTGTTATCTTCACTGGTTTCAACCTTTTCCCCCTACACTCAATCTTCTTACAAAGGAGATGGAACTTTCTTTTAGGACTGTCAGTCACATTGTTACATTCCTACTTTGAAATCTTCCAGTGGCTCTCTACCACTTCTTTTTAATGTGTAAACTTAATTTTATTTTATTTGTTGTAGTACTAGGGATTGAACCCAGGGTCTTATGCATGCCAGGCAAGCATTCTACCACTGAGCCACAACCACAGCCATCCCTATCACTTTTGAAATAAAATCTAAACTCTTTCCATAGCTACAAGAGTTCTACATGGTTGGACTTCTGCCTGTCTCCTTGACTTTGTATCACATCCCTCTTCCTTTGATATTTGAGTCATGCTGAATTTCTCTCAGTTCCTTGAACCCAACACTTTCTTTTCTCCCTCAAGGCCTTTCTTTGCCTTTGCCTTTGCACTTGGTATTCCCTCTGCCTGGAGAATCTTTTCCTCTAGCACTATAAAGAAAGATAGAGCTAGTTCCTATCTAAAATCTAGTCTTTGCATAGGGGTGACTTCCTCAAACAGGCTTCCCTCGCACTCTAAAAGGAACCTTCCCAGTCTGTTTAACTTTCTACACGTTTGTAACTGTAACTATATTTATCTGTGTTCTCACTTAACACGGTTTTCTCCAGTCTTTTCCACTAAAATGTAAGCTCTATGACAGCATGTGATTGTTTCTTTGGATAATAAATGTACTTTTCAAAAACAAAACTGTCTAATGTAAGCATAGTTTATTGTTCAGAATCTGAATATAAATGGTGTATAGTGTTTATGGTCTTAATTTATGAAAGGGTAAAACTATGAAAATTATCTTTTATTGTTACCAGTAAATCTTTTTTTAATCATTAAACCATTTTAGTTTGTAGTTTAATTTGAGAATTTGACTTTGTAAAATTTATATTTATTCAACCTTTGAAATGTGAAATATATACTATTTTTTAAATATCAAAATAGTATTATATTAAACAATTATACTAAACAACTTTTATCTTTTCCCAGGACATTATTGCTGGATTCCTATATACCATTTTAATCTTAGCTGTTTTCTATCCACTTGTGGATCTAATTGACAACTTCAATCAAACTCATAAATATGCTCCACTAATTATCATCGGTCTTCATTTAGCTTTAGGAATCTTTTCTTTCACTCTTGATACCTGGAGCACATCCCGTGGAGACACAGCTGAGATTCTAGGAAGTGGTGCTGGAATTGCATGTGGATCCCATGTTGCTCATAGCGTGGGTCTACTATTAGATCCTTCTTTAGAGATACTACCGTTAGCTAGGCCCCCCATTACTGTGACTCTGTTTGGAAAAGCCATATTGCGGATCCTCATAGGAATGATATTTGTACTGATCATCAGAGATATAATGAAAAAGATCACCATTCCTTTAGCCTGTAAAATCTTCAACATACCATGTGACGATATTCGAAAAGCAAGACAGCACATGGAAGTTGAACTTCCTTACCGTTATATTACCTATGGAATGGTTGGTTTCTCCATTACATTTTTGGTTCCCTACATATTTTTCTTTATTGGTATCTCTTGATGGGGACATACTGTTTGTGATAAGAAAGTGGTTATCAGTTATTGATACCTAAAAATATACTCTAGATAAAAGATCAGAGTTAGGCTTTTGCAAGAATTTAACTTAAATAATTTTTTAAGTAAATTCTTAAGAGTCAGTGCTTTTTATCATTGCACATCCAGATTTTGTCTTAGGTGAGCTGAGCTATTTCTGTACTGAGAAAATGATAAGTATCTATTTAGAATGTTCATGTAATGTTGGAGAGTTCTGTGCTGTTATGGATTCAAGTTATATATAATATATATTAAGGTACATAATAGGCGATTATATATCTAATATATGTTATATATAAAATAATATACCTAAGTTTTTTTTAACTGTGAGGTGTATTATGAAATCAATAATAATATGCAAACAGTTGTGCCTGTGTATTTGGAATTAATACAGGTATGTTATTAACAAATATATTTAACATTTATTTACTAGGGAGCCATTTCCTAATTGAATTGCATAATTAATAGACCAGAATTCATATGCTACCACATATTAATTTACTGCCTCTTTTTACACTGCCATCACCTTTCATGTTACCCATGATGTTGAACATGGGAGGCATTTTTAATGGACCAAATTTTCAGAAAAATTACTTTTTAGATTCCTTTTTTTTTTTTAAGTTCTGTACACTGTGTTGAATGTATTTTTTTTGTGCAACTGTTTTGTACATCTGTTTAATAATTCAGGTACTGAATTTTATTGCTTGCTAATTGTGCCTTTCTGTTGTTGAATTAAGAAATGCCATGTATACTGTGATATAAAAGACTAATTCTATCTTAATTACATATAATCAGGCAAATATTTTAAAAATATATGTCAAACTAACAGGGATTGAACTAAACCACCGTTAATCCTTTAGTCCTTTATTTAGAAAGAAATGTGGAATGGGCTAAAATTTCTCACTAATTTATTGGAAAGCTAAGTGGATAAATATTTTCCATTTTTTGTAGATATTTTTCTGTGTATTGTAAGTTATAGGAACAAGATATATTTTTTTGCACATTGTCTTGATTGTTTATAATGCAGGTAGATATTTCCAGTGAACGGAACGTAGTTGAAATTTATAGGTGGGACAGTGCAAATGCTTCATATGTAAAACCATTTTTCTAAATTTAGAAAGGATTGGATTTCCCACTGTTAACTTTTAATACTTACTTATCAGCTACTTAAGATAAATTATAAATCTAAAAATAATAAATATCAATTGTTTAGATTCTATTATTTTTCCAACTTTTTATTATTTTCACAGTGGAAATTTTGTGTAGGGTATGGAACTATTTTTTTGTCTGTGTCTTTATATTTTCAAGTGTGATTGTAATTAGATTAACATAATTTTATTTGTAGTAAGATATTCATAAAGAAGAGAATTAACTTTCCATATGAATGAACATCAGGTATGGGATTACTGATTTTAGTGCAATATCTATGTGATTATCCAGAAATATCAATTCAGATGTATCTATTTTGCATAGCATAACTTTGAGCTCATATTTTTATAATTCTGATTGAGAATTTAGGGACATGGTAATTTTTACCAAAACCGAATCTGATAATTTTAAATAAAGCAACTAAATGTGGGCTCTTTACCTATTAAAAAGAAACCAAGGCACTTTTGGAACCTATCGGTACGTTGGAAAATGTGAAAAGAGCTTTTCTTTCAAAATGTGTGGTTAATGAATGAATTTTGGGGTCTATGCTATCCTATTAATTTTATGTCCAGCTTAAAAAGTATTTGAAAATATTCCATTTCTTTGTGTTTTATTATTTTCTGTCCTTTGACAGTTCTATGCTAAATGTATTTTAAAATAAAAATCAAAGTCAAAGTCAAAATTGAATGGTGTTCATTTGTTTTGTTGGTATTCTGTGCATCTGTCTCTATTATCTGGTACAGACTTCTAAAGTAGTCTAGTATTTTCATTCTTGCTGGCTTTTACTCTGAAGCAATTTGTTCAAAATCAAAGTGCTGTCTTTAGCAAGACATTTAAGAAATTCTTTAAGATTCAAACGATCTTATTTATGATTTTTTTTTTTTTTTTTTTTTGGTATTGGGTATTGAAACCAGAGCCCCTTGCATATTCCAGGCAAGTACTGTGCTACTGACCTACCCATTTAGCACTTTTTAATTTTTTTTTTAGACAAGGTCTTGCCAAGTTACCCAGGCTGGCCTCAAATTTTGATCCTCCTGCCTCAGCCTCCCAAGTTGCTTGGATTACAGGAGTGCATCACCATGTCTAGTTTATACACTTTTTGTAAAAAATATTTTTTTAGTTGTAGATGAACACAATATCTTTTTTTATTCTTTTTTTTTTTTTTTTTTTTAAGTGTGGTACTGAGGATTGAACCCAGTGCCTCACGTGGGTGAGGCAAGCGCTCTACCACTGAGCTATAGCCCCAGCCCTCTAATGCAGTTTTAGTGAGAAGTTTCATAATATTCTTTTTAAAATTTATGCATAAGAATGTTTCAGTGGCAAATAGTATTGTAGGTAGTTTAGTGCTATTCCATTAATGTCAGGAATTAATAATAAGGCTAGGAATAGGAACTTATAAAAATTGGTATATTACAATTATACATGATAGTGGAATTTATTGTGCCATATTCAAATATGCACAGAACATAGTTTGACCAACATCATTCCCTAGTACCTTCCCTTTTTCCCCTTCCTCCTTGATCTCATTATTATTTTAATTAGTACATTGTAATTTTATATATATAATCAGGATTCATTGTGGTGTATTCATACATGGACATAGCATGATTTGGTAAATTTTGTTCCCCAGTACTTCTCAATGCCTTCCCCTCCTCCTCCCCTTCCAATCCCTTTCCTTTACTCTCTTGTCTCCCTTCTATTTTTGTGAGATTCCCTTTTTTGTTTTTTTACTTTTTTCTCTTAGCTTCCACACATGAGAGAACACATTTGACCTTTAATTTTCTGGGTCTGGCTTATTTCATTTAGCATGATGTTTTCCAGTTCCATCCATTTACCAGCAAATGACAAAATTTCATTCTTTATGACTGAGTAAAACTCCATTGCATGTATACCACATTTTATTTGTCATTTTGTCTGTTGATGGTTCCATAACTTGGCTGTTGTGAATTGTGCTGCTATAAATATTGATATGCTGGTGTCACTATAGTTCTGCTGATATTAGTTCTTTTGGGTAAATACCCAGGAGTGGGACAGCTGGGTTAAATAGTGGATTCATCCCTAGTGTTTTGATGTTTCCACGTGGTTGTACTAATTTGCAATCCCACCAACACTGCATAAGTGTACCTTTTCCCCCACATCCTTGCCAGAGATTATTGTTATTTGAGGAACTTTTTAAAACAATAAAAACATGGACATTTCACTTTGTAACTCTAAAGTGCCATGATATATGAACTGTAAAAACTAGGTCTGTCAAAAATTCATAAGACCTAGCATAAAACAATGCTACTATAAGAGTGGCATAATTATTTTTATTTTTTAGCTTTCTCTGTAAGTAACATTATTAAATATATCTTTAAAATACAACAAAAAATTCAATGAAGTGAATAGTATTTAAAGGTAAATTTTTCTCTCATCTTTCCCATCGGCCCTTTAAAGGATAATTTTCACAAAACATTCAATAAATATGAGTAAATACTAAATGTTTTTTATTTATATGATCTTACAATTTTATACTGCAAAAAATTTTTATTGCTAAAGCAATTTCATTTTTGTCAATAGTTAACACTATTCTAATTTAAAACCAAAATCAGTAAGAATCTCTTTCCAAAGTGTAACCTTATAGTTGAAGTATATTTTCTGAAGAGAGATTTTGTCTGGTAAGGTTTCTTAACATAGGAGATGTAACTACTGGATATTTTGTCAAATCTTGGTTGTGTTTCTTTCCATTGCTTTGAAGACCATGAGTTAAAAAGAAAAAAACTTTAACACTTGAATTTGAGTTGCAATTACATAAGTTATATATATAGTAAAAAGTTGGTCTGGGATGTAGCTCAGTTTGTAGAGTGCTTGCCTGTCAAGCACAAGGCCTTGGGGTTCAATCCCCAGCACTGCAAAAATATAAAACGTTGTAACATGCTACTTATAAAAGACATTTTAGAAAGCTCTGTATTGTGAAGCATATCTTCATAAGGAAACATGCCTTCCTTGTGAGACGTGCAGAAGGAAAAATCCAAAGAACAGTAAGAGACATTCTTTAAAAAGTGAAAATGCTATAGGACAGTAAACAATATTTTAACCTCAGCTAGTTGACTTTTCCCAACTTGTCCTTCCCCTCCCTCCTTTCTTCCCCAAGTAAGGGATTCTACATCTGATAACAACCTCAGGAGAATAAAATGTGCTTTGATAACTGCTGTACTGATTGTTCACTCTAAGAACTCTGGGTGATTACAAAGGCTCTCTTGCCCGTAAATAGGCTATCCAGATTCTTCCATTGCTCCAGAGGGCTCTGTTGACTACTTGTTTTTTTTGTTTTTTTTTTTCCTTTTATTATTTTTAGTCTTGGTGTATTTTCCACAGGTGTCAAGAAAGCCCATTTCCTGATAGAGTAAGCAACACGATATGACAGAATGTCTACTACTATGTTTATTAAAAGTTTTTCCTCAGAAAAACTAAATTACTTTTTTTTTTCCCACCCCCAGTACTGAGATTGAACCCAGGGGCCTTTTAACCACAGAGCTACATTCCCAGCATTTTTATTTTTTGTGTTGTGATGATCTTGCTAGGGTGCTGAGGGTCTCACTAAGTTGCCAAGGTTGGTCTGAACTTTCATTCTCCTGCACTCAGCCTCCCCGACTGTCTGGGGTTTCAGACCTGCGCTAACCATGCCTGGTAAGCCAGATTAATTTTAAAAGTTTCCTTCCTTGGGCCAGGTGTGGTGGCACACTGCATTTTCATTCCTGGGCAGGCTTCCGTATGTTCATTTTTGGGGGGAAAATCTCAAACATTCATCAGATTCTAGAGATGAATGATCTGAAAAACTTAAAATTGCTCAATAGTCTACCTTTGACTTCTTATTTTAAGCTATTTAAAGTTTGGAAGTCGGCAAGTAAATGCTTCCAATTTAACTGGTAAGACTTGGTCACTTTTCATACAAATATTTAAGGGTTAATAGTTTAGATTCTTGGAAAGCTTTGTGTGTAATTACTACAATAACCTGTTGTTGAATAGAATAGATGGAATTTGTATCCAGATTAGTTTGGAGACTTTTTAGGAATTAAAAATTAACTGAAAAAAAAAATTCTCCAAATATAAGGATGTATTTTGCAGATCTAATAAGAAGCTATGTGTTCTCAAGAAATTATTTTGTACAGTCGATGTTAAATCTTTCATATAACCAGCTATTTAATTTAAACATTTTAAAAATTCTAATTAGTTATACATGTTAGAGAATGCATTTAGATGCATTGTACACAAATGGAGCCCAGGTATTCGTGTCTCTGGTTGTACATGATGTAGATCCAACCAGTTCGTGGATCATACCTAGGGTGGTGATGTCCGTCTCATTCCACCATCTTTCCCACTCCCCTGCCCCCTTCCCGCTCCTCCCTCCCCTCTGCCCAAATCCAAAATTCCTCCATCCTTCCCCCCAATTTAAAATTTTAAATGATAAAATTTAGATAACAGTATATTCAGTATAAGAATAATATATTCAAGACTAAAATGTCCATTTTTCTGATAGAAGCAAAGTTAAAAGGCTCCCTGGTATGCAAAGGTGTTCAGTGCCCAAATAGGACTTGATTGGAGTCAGTGGCAATACAATGTGTTCTAATTCCCCTCCTATTTTAGGGTCTTTCCCCCTTTTTTGTGCATTGATTTAAAAAGGTAAAAATCTACCAATTTTTTTTTTTTCCTGTACTGGGGATGGAATTAAGACCTGTACACCCAGACAAGTGTACTACCTCTGAGCCATATCCCAGTCCTTTTAAAAAATGTTTCATTTTGAGATAGAAATCTCACTAAATTGCCCAGGCTGCGCCTCAGATGTGCTATCCTGCCTCAGCCTCCTGATTAACTTGGGATTACAAGTGTATGCCACCAGGCCTGGCCACCAAACATATCTAAATGAACAGCATTATTTGCTTGTTTCTGATTGAAATTTTGTGAGGACAGTCTTAAAATTATAAAAGTTAAGAAACTAGAAGGGGACTGGGGTTGTAGCTCATTGGTAGAGCGCTTGCCTGGTATGTTTGAAGCCACTGAGTTTGATCCTCAGCACCCACATAAAAATAAGATAAATAAAAAATAAAGGTATTGTGTCCATCTACATCGAAAAATTTTTTAAAAAGAAACTGGAGGGATAATCAACTTTTCCACTCTGAAAAGCAATTTCAAATAGCTTTACAAATTTTTAAACATATTTGTTTCTTTGCAGTATATTCCCAAAATCTTATTGAAATTATTCAAGGACACAGGGTGTAAATTTTTAAAATTAACTTTTTATTTATAGTATCATTAATTGATTATAAACCCAAACATGGCAGTTACTGGAAATACTTGTCTACCTTTTCTTTATTTTTTTGGGGGGGGAGGTACTGTGGATTGAACCTAGGGACACTCTGCCACTGAGTTACATCCCAGTTTTTTTTTTTTTTTTTTTTTTTTAATACTTTAGTTGTAGATGAACTCGATAACCTTATTTTGTTTATTTGTTTATGTGGTGTTAAGGATTGAACCCTGTACCTCACATGTGCTAGGCAAGTGCTCTATCCCTGAGCCACAACCCCAGCCCCCACCCCAGCTCTTTTTACTTTTTATTTTGAGACAGAGTCTCACTAAGTTGCCGAGTCTGCCTTGAACTTGTGATCCTCCCGCATCAGCATCCTGAGTCTCTGGATTACAAGTGTGCACCATTGTACCTAGTATGCTGTGTATTTAAGGTAATGATAGCATTATAAAATATTTAAGGTACATATGGAATCTTAGAGCTACATGCCAACTTCTTACTAGATTCATAAATCTCTTATAATATTATTAGCTGATTATCATGTAGAATATTTTAAAATTCCTAGGGTACTCAATCAGGCCAACTTGATAAGAGTTCTATTCCATTGTCAATATTTCTAAATGAGGGGCTGGGTTGTGGCTCAGTGGTAAAGTGCTTGCCTAGCATGTGTGAGGCACTGGGTTCAATTGTGAGCACCACATATAATAAATGAATAAAATAAAGGTCCAGCAACAACTAAAAAGATATATTTAAAAAAATAGTTCTAAATGAAATCAGATTTTGATGGTTTGCTAAAAGTAGTTTGGTGAGGCAGAGGATTTTTCTTTTTTAGGTCCCAAGAATGAAACCCAGGGGTCTCACACGTGCTGGGCTATACCCCAGCCCCATGATAAATTTTAGGAGAATAATAGGATCACCAAACCATAGAAATGGGAACAGGTTTGGCATGTCTGCCAAACAAATAAGAGTGCCATTTGTCTAGAACCTTGGGATACCTAGAAGTACAGCAGATCCACAGCTGAGAAGTGTCCTCAGGCCTGGAGAAGAATTGCCTGCCTCTGCCAGGAGAAGAGCTACTTACTTAGCTTATAGATGCAATTACACCAGCTCTAAGCTAATCAAAGCTATTATGGGATAGATATTTATTAAATATTTCTTCCTTCAAGTCTAATAATAAGGGGAAGAAAGGGCTGGGGTTGTGGCTCAGTGGTAGAGCGCTTGCCTCGTACTGGGTTTGATCCTCAGCACCACATAAAAATAAAGTTATTGTGTCCATCTACAACTAAAAATATTTTTTAAAAAATAAAATGAAGAGAATTGTGTGTTTTAAGTCTTATTAAGAGGTGAAATAAGAAATATGTGTATACATATATTTTTTTCCCATTTTTCAAGACCAGAACATTTACTGGGTGGCTAATTGCTGAAACTCTCAGGATGAACTGGATGTTGCAACAGCTGCCCTCCTGGGTGTAGGAGTTGTTCCTTCATAGAATCCACTCCTGAATTTTCTGTATACAATTTTTTGTTGCCTCATTCGACCAGTCCAGGCGACATCTGGTCATTTAGCCTTGGCACTTCAGTTACACTTCCTCTTGCGCTTGGCAGGGCAGCCACATCAGCCTCAGGTGGTAGGCCTCAGAGCCACGGCAGCAACACAGTGTGTGCATATTATCATGACACCTTCCAAACCGTGACATTTCCCTTTGTTATCTCGCTTCTTGCTGCTGAGACCAAAGATCGCAATCCTATATTTAAATCCTGGATTTTATATGTGAAAAATCTCAAGTCCCTTGCATTTTGGTGCTATTGTATCATGACCGCTGTAACTGAGGTGATTTAGAAAAGTAGACTTCAGGGAGTTAGGAGAACTTTGAATGCGAAGTTATTCTCTCACCTTCCAAACTGTCCCTGAAGGTTGTGGTGTGGGTCTAGGAAGGGTGCTGGCAGTCAGACACCACAAGCATATTCTGTGTATTCTGTGAAATACTCCCGTGGCCACCTATTTTTTTCTGATCCAATATTTTTGTCTAAGAAGGCTCTTGGCTTCCTCATTAGGTTGTCTATTACATGAATCCTAATAAATTCATGTCCATTTTTTACAAGGACAACCACACGGTCTTATAAGTTGCCCAAACAAGTTACTAGCCGTTACAAATCGCAAATAGAGCCATACCATGTGTAACATTCATCTGAAACTGTAAGGGCAAAGATAGTTTAAAAATTTTTTTTAATTATAGATGGACACAATACCTTTATTTTATTTATTTATTTTTATATGGTGCTGAGGATCAAACCCAGGGCCTCACATGTATGAGGCAAGTGCTGTACCACTGAGTCACAACCCCAGCCCCCAAAGATAGTTTTGATGGCTTTTCCATAGAACTGCTTCATAAGCAGGGAGGGGAAAAATTACAGACTTCTGTTGTGGGGTTAAGCTGTGCCATTTCACAATATGTTACACCATATTCTTGCCCTGTCATAACTCGCTTCAAATTGTGAGCTGTGTCAATAGGAGTTTTTTCCCAAATCCTAATCCTACCACTTTACAGACCTCTTTTGCTCATTCCTATGAAATTTTGGCACATCAGTTCTTTTTGCTTGAAGATGCTGGTGCCAAGCTGGTACTGACTTTTACATCCTTCATTCTTTTTATTTTTTCTTCAATAAATACAGTGAACAAAACAGATAAATTGAATAAAAGAAATAGACTCATGCCAGTACAGTGTAGATAGGGAAGTAATTATTAGAAGTCAGGAGACCAGGGCTGGGGATATAGCTCAGCTGGTAGCATGCTTGCCTTGTAAGCATAAGGCACTGGGTTCAATCCCCAGCACCACAAAAGAAGTCAGGAGACCAGGCTTTTGTAGTGTCTTTTCTATAATTTGCTATCCCTCCACTAGGCACTAGCTCCACCTTCTGTGGCACATTGTTTCCTGACAGATAAAATGAAGAGGTAGGACTTGTTCTCTAAGGTCCCATTCAACATTAAAATTTAATAAGCTCTAGTAGGACGAACATACACAACCAGAGGGAGTATGTCTATTGTTTTTATTAAGATTCAGAAGTTTAACAAAGAATAATGAGGAATTTTCATTCACTTTCACTTAAGAAAATTACTACCTTTACTTATTAGAACATTTCTAGATCATAACAGTGCTTGTTGCACAAAGGGTTTTTTTTTTTCTTTTTTCTTTTTGTATTTCATAAGATGTTTCATTAGAAAAGATGAGGTTATTCTTGGGTGTCAACTGTTTTCTTATATAGTAAAGTATTTCACAGAAATGGGAAGTTACTTCCTTACTTCCCATGAAAAATCATACAAGATATTTTTATAGTTACATTACTGTTTTTTTTTTTTAAATTCAAGCGATACAAGAACAGCAAAAGTCTCCTTCTTAGTATCATCACTATGGAAACCAATATGGCATTTCCTCCAAAAATTAAAAATAGAATGACTATATGGCAATCCCACCACCAAGAAAATATCCTAAGGATTTAAATCAGTATGTCTAAGAGATATCTGTACTCCTCAGTTACTGCAACACTGTGTACAATAGTTAAGATACAGAATCAACCCCAGTGTCCGCCAATGGATGAAGGGAAAAAAGAAATATAATATACATATATACACAGTGATATACTATTCAGTCTTTTAAAACAAGGAGATGCTATCATTTGCAACAACACACATCAATCATTTCCAACAGTACACCAACTTGCTCTGCCCCATTTCTTTTCCCTAACTTCTTGAGAATTGTCTGTATTTTCTCTCTCCTCTTTTCAACATCCATTCCCTCTGGTTTGTTTGTTTGTTTGTTTGTTTGTTTATATGAGGGATTGAACTCAGGGACTCTTAACTACTGAGCTACATCCCCAGTCCTTTTTTGTATTTTATTAGAGACAGGATTTCACTGAGTTGCTTAGGGTCTCACTAAGTTGCTGAGGCTGGCTTTGAACTCATCGTCTCCTGCCTCAGCTTCCAGAGGGATTGGGATTACAGGTGTGCGCCACCACTCCCAGCTCCTCTGTTTTATTTTATACTTTAGGAATTGTAGAAATGTGAGGGGAGTGAAGGGAGGGGAGGGGGGGGTGGGGGTAGGAAGGATAGTAGAGTGAAACAGGCGTTATTACCTCATGTACATGTATGACTGCATGACTGATGTGATCCTACAATATGTATAGTCAGAAAAAAGATGGCACTCCATTTATGTATGATCTATCAAAATGTATAAATGCATTCTATTGTCATGTACAACAAATTAGAACAAATTTTTAAAATGTTAAAAAAGAAATTGCAATGTTAAAAGAATAAATAAATATCTACATTCCCACTACGTGGAATGCACTGCCCTTAATATTTGTCATATTTGCTTCAAGTCTTTTTTTTTAAGTTACAGATGAAGCTAAAGCACCTCTGAATCACTGCCCCATTCCCATTCTCTTCTCCTGCTTTGCAGAGGTAACTGACCTGAGTCCTTCCAGTCCACTTAGATGTGCATATTAGGTATCCAGAACCAATATATGATATTGTTTTGTTTGTTGTTTTAAACTTTTTAATGATATAGGACACAAATTCCTTTTCTTTACTCAGCATTGTTTTTGAGATATATCCATGTTATCCATATTTATCCATAAATTAGGTCATTTGTGCATCTAATTCATTTCATAACCTAGTGTATAGTATGTCACCATACAATTATACCACAATTAATCTATACATTTCTCCAGAATGGACAATTTAGATTGTTAATATTTTTTTAATTGAGCCATTTTTTTTTAAAGTTTTAAGTTCACAGTAAAACTCAGTGAAAAGTATAGTGAATTTCCAAATACCCTCCCTCTGCTGCTGCTCCCCTCCCCATACTACCATCTGCATCAGTACCGTTTATGGGGGTCCTCTCTACCACGTCCCCTGTGGATGAGAAGAGGGTTAACTGCCGGAGGATGATGTTGGCGGTATATCATTCAATTACCCAAAAAACTTATCTACTCAATAAACACACAAGAGCCAATACTCTTTTTAAGTGAGGGGGCATGACGGGTCTGGCCATACCAACTCTGGCCTCTAACAACAACAACTCACCCAACTCTCTTTTATTTATAACAGACAGGTAAAGGGGGCCAGGACCGGAAGGAGCCTCTTCTGTGATGGACAGGATAGGGTGTAGTTAGGGGAGCCATCCTTTTAGGGGGAAAATTCCAGAAGGAGACAGGGAACAACTCCCAGGCAGTGCCACATGCTTCCCAGCAGTTCCTAGAAGCCAGGCCTCTGTGTCCCATGGCTCAACCTAGTCTGATTCTGCTAAAAAAGGATGGCTTCCCACAACAGTACCTATGCGTAAAGTCCACAGTTTACATTAGGGTTCATACTGCAGGTGTGACAGTGTAGAGTGACATGTGTCCACTATTGTATTTACTTGCAGAATACTGCTCCAGATATCCCCTGTGCTCCACCTGTTTCTTCCTAGTTCCCCACAATCCTCTGGCAACCACCAATATTTTTATTGTCTTCACAGTTTTGTCTTTTCCAGAACAGCATGTAGTTGGAACCATGCGGTTTGTAGCCTTTTCGGACTGGCTTCTTTGACTTAGTAATATGCATGTATTTATTTAATTATTTATTTATTTATTTATGTACTGGGAATTGAACCCAGGGTTGCTTTACCATTGAACTATATTCCCAGTCCTTTTTATTTTGAGACAGTTCTCACTAAGTTGCTTAGGTTCTCGTTAAGTTGCTTAGGGCCTCACTAAGTTAACCAGGCTGGACTCCCAAATCTTGCCTCAGCCTCCCAAATCACTGGGATTACAGGCATGTACCACCTGACCTGGCTAGTAATATGCATTTTTACATTACAACAGTGTGCTTCAATGTAGAAGAGAAAGACTGAGGCTTTATGCAAACTATGGACTTCAGTTAATAATTTATCAATATTGGTTCATCAATTGTAATGAATGTATCACAATAATTCAGGAATTAATAGTGAAAATTAAGAGAGAATTAGGAGGTATATGAGAACCGTGTACATTTTCCCAATTTTTTAAAATCCTTTTTGTGCTACTGGGGATTAAACCCAGAGGCACTTTACCATGCAGCTATCTCCAGCCATTTTTACTTTTTATTTTGAAATAGGGTATCCCTAAGTTGCCAGGCTGGCCACAAACTTGTTATCCTCCTGCCTCAGCCTCCTGAGTCACTAGGATTACAGGCATGCACTGTTATACCTGGTGGGTCAAAAAAAGACTTGATTAAAAATAATAATGAATGCTGGGAATGGTGGTACATGCTTGTAATTTCAGCAACTCAGGAGGCTGAGGAAGGATTCCAAGTTTGAGGCCAGTCTCAGCAATTTAGTGAGGCCTTAAGCAACTTAGAGAGACCCTGTTCCAAAATTTAAAAAATAAAAAGGCCTGGGAATGTGGCTGGTAGTAAAGTGCCCCTGACTTTAATCCCCAGTACCAAATAAATAAATAAATAAAAGTGACAGGCCTTACAAAATTTAACTCAGAATGGATCAAACAGTTAAAACTAGCCAGGTGCAGTGGTGCACACCTGTAATCCCAGTGGCTCAGGAGACTGAGGCAGGAGGATCTTCAAAGCCAGTCTCAGTCAGCTTAACAAGGCACTTAGCAACTCAGTGAGACCCTGTCTCTAATAAAATATAGAAAAAGGACTGGGGATATGCCTCAGTGGTAGAGCACCCCTGGGTTCAACTCCCAGTACCAGGAAAAAAAAAGTTAAAACTATAAAATTCTTAGGAGACATAGAATTGACAAATCTTTGTGACCTTGGATTAGGCAAGAGTTTCTTAGATATGACAACAAAAGCATGCAATAAATTGAACTTTATCAAAATTAAAGTGTTCTTACTGGGCACTGTGGCAAACCCCCACAGAGTCAGGAGGCTAAGGAAGGGGCATTGCAAATTTGAGGCCAGCCTCAGCAACTTAGCAATACCCTGTCTCAAAAAATTAAAATAAAAAATAAAAAAGGCTGATGTAGCTCAGTGGTAGCACCCCTAGGTTCAATTCCTAGTACCACAAAATAAATGAATTTTAAAACATTAAAACCTCCTGTGCCTCAAAAAAGACACCATCAAGAAAGGGAGGAAAATTGACAGAAAGGGAGAAAAATATTTACAAGTCAAATATCTGATAATGGGTGGGGTACCCAGAATGTGTAAAGAACTCTTACAACTCACAATTTTAGAAATCCAATTTAATAAATAAGCAAAGGACGGATGACAATTTTCTAAAGGAGATAGACAAACGACCTTTAAGCACATGAAAAGATGTTTAACATTATTAATCATTAGGGAACTGCCACACCCATTAATTTGGCTACAGAAAAAAAAAGATGAATAATAATAAGGGTTGGTGAGATTTGGAGAAATTGGTACCCCAGTGAATTGCTGGTGGTACTATAAAATAGTGCTGAAATCTTGGAAAGCAATTTGACAGTTCCTCAAAGGTAAGCATAGCTATTAGAAGATCCTGCAATGCCACCCCTAGATTATAATAAATTAATCAGAGGGTGGGGATTAGAGAATGAAGCAGTAAGTATACTTCTGAGACTTGTAGATTTATAAAATTCATAGACATTACATGTTATAAGTAAATCTAAACTCGGATATATTATGACTATATCTAAATCAAGAGGAAAGTAAAACCTAAAGCACACAGTATCTGCCAAATTGCTGAAGCGCCAGATCTTAAATTTTAGTGCCAATGATTTAACTTTTATCACATACTTTTCAAACAACAAAGAGAAAATATTGAAAATGATGTCAATGGAATTAAACTGGCTGAACAGTGATTCTCAATGTGCAATTCCTATATCAGCATCACTTAAGAACTTACTAGAAATGCAGCTTCCTGGGTCCCATGCCAGACTTACTGAATCAAAAATTTGAAGGTCAAGTCCCAATGTGCTCATTCAGATGCACATTCAAGTTACTGTTCAAGTTATGTATTGTAAGCACTTTCTCATTAAATAAACCATGTAGTTATTAAGTTACTAATTCATGTGGTCTGCTTGACCTAGATTCTCTAAAATCAAACCCTTTCAAGTGGTTATAATGGATTTTTAAGTGTGTGTGTGTTCCAATATGGACTAAAGATCTTTTAAGGGTATTGTGGGTCACACTGGTCAGCTGTAATCTATTTGAAAAACTCTGAGCTAGAGAAAAGATAATTTTTCACTTTGGAGGCCTACAAATTCCTTTAATCATCTACGATCCCCACAAATGAGAGGACCTCTTCTCCTATCTCCCTCTGACTTGAACACCAAAGCCTCAGGCATCCAGAACCAACTTCTAACACATCAAGGTACATACTGTGAGGAACAGGTGGTTTTATCAAAATTTTGGCTCACTGCCCATTTGTGACATCTGCCCCACAATGGTTCTTCCTTTTTTATGTTTATTTGTACATCTATGACATTGATCCAAAAATATTAAATGGAGAGGTCTATCAATTCATTCATTTTAAGTTGTATGTCATTCTGAGTAGTGTGATGAATCTTTTGTCATCTGCTCCATCCCTTGCAGGACCTGAATCATCCCTTTGGCCATCCATGCGGTATAAGCTACCCACCAGTTAGTCACTTAGCAGCCCTCTTGTCATCAGATTGACTTTCATGCTATGACAGTGCGTATGTTCGACCCTTATTATACTTAATAATGGTCCCAAACCACAAGAACAATGATGCTGATGATTCAGATATGACAAAAAGAAGTTGTGAAGTGCTTCTTTTAAAAACAGCCTTATAGCGACGTCTTTCTCTTACAATTTTTTTTGTTTACTATGAATCTCAAGATAACCTATGCTTTAGTACGATCATGCAACCTTCCAATATTTGATTGTGTTTATGATTAAGTTTTAAAGTCATGTTTTCAACATATTTACTTTTATTTATTTATTTATTTATTTATTGGTACTAGGAATTAATTCAGGGCCTCATGCTTCCTTGGCAAGTGCTTTACAACTGAGCTACATCCCCAACCCTTTTCAAAATTTTATTATGAGACAGGGTCGTGCTGAATTACCCAGGTTGGCCTGAAACTTGCAATCCTCTTGCCTCAGTCTCCCAAGAAGCTGGAATTACAGGTGTGTGCCACTGCATCTGGCTATAATTCATTTTTTATTTTAAAATATATTTTTGTTAGTTGTTACCTTTATTTTATTTTTTTATGTGGTGCTGAGGATTGAACCCAGGGCCTCACACATGCTAGGCGAGTGCGCTCCCACTGAGCCACAACCCCAGCCCATGTTTTTTGTTTTTTAAATATTTTTCTTTAATTGTAGATGGACACCTTTATCTTATTTATTTATTTTTATGTGGTGCTGTGAATTGAAGCCAGTGCCTCACACGTGCAAGGCAAGTGCTCTACCACTGAGCTACCACCCCAGACCTGATATGTTTTAAGTTTATTACCATTAATCAAATGCAAGTCCATTGTTCTTTTTATATTTTAAATCCAAATTTCAATTAGTTGTATGAACAATGATAGATCATTAATGTTTATTGATAATCATACCACAGCACAAACTACCACATTTCAAACAATCTTCTAAATATTTAAATTGACAGTTTTATTAAAACATGTCAATATAAAACAATAACTTTCCCACCTCAAAAATAATACTCATAACTGGGTACAGGGGTACATGCCTGTAATCCCAGCTAGTAGGGGGGCTAAGGCAGGGAAAATCGAAAGTTCCAGGCCAGCCAGGGCAATTTAGTGAGACCTTTTCTCAAAATAAAAAAGTAAATAAATAAGGGTTTGGGGTATAGCTCAGTTGCAGAGCATTTGCCTAGCAAAGCTCTTGCCTAGTTTTTGCAAAATCAGGAAGTAACATTGACTCGTTCTAAGTACAAGAGTGGGAGGGGATGGGGGGCCCTAAGGATGAGGCTCAGGGGTAGAAGTGGTTGCCCTGGGTTCCATCCACAGTACTGCAAACAAAACAAAACAAAATCCTACATCTAGTGCATTCAATAATATATATTTAATAAATTTAATTTCTTCTAAAATAAATTGAACAAACTGAAATTTTTTACTTCCATCTAAATTTATCCAGATTACCAAAAGAGCATTTTCTTTTCTGCTATGCAAGCTTTCCTCAAAGTTCTGAACTTGAAGTATTAGACTTTAAAAACACTTCTGGGCAAGGGAAGGGGAAGGACAATTCATTTCTATTGTGGAATGGTAACGTAATATTTATAAAAGTAAAATAGCTGGAAACATATAATGCTCTTCCCTTATTGGAGCTCTGTAAGACTCCAGTGAAATCTCATCTGCTCAAAGACTGAGCAGAGTTGGGGGGATGTTTTTCCAGGTCTTAAACAAAGCAGTAACAAGAGGGTGAATTGTTTATTAACAACTACCAGTTCAATTGGCCTAAAATGTATAATTACTAGATTGTAAATTAACTCTTGTCAGGCTTCCTCAGTTCTTCCTGCTCAAAAGAGTGTGAGTCATGCTTTGATTGTAATTTCCAATATTTTATATCCCAATGTGTCACGAGGAATATTGATGGACATTAACCTGCATATTTTACCTTTTTAAAAGCTCTTGCTACATAAATATTTCACAAGTAACTGTTTAATACAAATTCTGTTGCTAGACATTGGCATGTCTTAAAAAGATTCTGTTCTATTTCTGGATGTGGCATTTCTAGAATAACAATTTCTCAATAGAAAAAACTACATTTGGATTTTGAAAAATTAGTACCCAGTTTAAGCTCAAGAGAGGAACAATATTTGCTCCCCCCTCCCCCAAATTACTATTTCTTGCAGTTGTTCAAAACACTGTGTTGGAGGTCTGCAAAAATTAAGAAAGTAACATTCACAACTTACTTTCATTGTCCTTGATAGAGTAGTCCTAAAATAATCAGGAGTAAGTTGTAAATTCTACCATATCTCCTTGTTAAAGTGTATTAAGTTAGAGTTACATACCAGTTAAAACTAACCAGAATGTTGAGATTTGAAGGGATTTGATAAACTTATTTTTAATTAGTTCAGTATTAAAAAGAAAGTCCTTTTTGATGAAAATCCTTTTAAATTTATACATAAACACTTCATGATTTTGTAATTAACTCTAATCTTCCTTTGACAATGGAGAGTCTAATCCCCTCCCCAGTCGGTATCTGGAACAAAAAGTCTTTAGACCCTGACCTGGAAGTTAGAGGCAAATTTTTCTAAACAGGTGTTTCAGCAATGATTTATTCTTTGATACATGATGACTTTTTGCAGTGCTGAGGGATGGAACCTAGGAGCCTGTGCATGTTAGGCAAGCACTCTGCTGCTGAGCTACATCCCTAGCCTAGTACCTGATATTTTCATGTAACTATTTTATGCAGTTGTTTTGATGCATTTATTTATTTATTTTGCAGTACTGGGAATTGAACCTGGGGCATTCTGCCACTGAGATACATCCCCAGTCCTTTTTTATTTTTTATTTTGAAACAGGATCTCACTAAGATGCCCCAGGCTAGCCTTGAACAGGAGATTCTCCTGCCTCAGTCTCCTAAATGGTTGGAATTCCAGGCGTGTGCCCAGATTGTATTAATGTTTTTAAATTTTTATCATTGGCTAATAAAACTTGCATATGGTTAAGTAAAAATTTAAAACAGAATTAAGGGGTAAAAAAGGAAAAATTAAAATCTCCCCCCTCTTATAGTCAAATAGTCTCACACCTCAGAGGTAACTACTGTTAACCAGTTCTGTTGACTTTTTAAAAGTTTATACGTTGGCTTGCATATCCCTTTGAAAGTTATTTTAAGTAAAAATGAGCTACATATATGATTCTGTAGTTTTCTTCATTTAGAAATGTATCTGAAGTGTCTATGTAATATTAATGACTGCATATTATTTTATTCTTATAGCATAATTCAGATAGCATTCTATTTGCACATTTAGGATTTTGTTGCTTTTCAAAATTGCAACACGCTGGGTATGGTTGCACATTTCTGTAATCCTGGTGACTTGGGAGGCTGAGGCAAGAGATTGAGAGTTTGCAGCTAGCCTGGGTAATTAAGTGAGACCCTGTCTCAAAGTAAATTAAAAGAGATGGAGTATAGCTCAGCTGGAGTATTACCAAGTACATGCAAGGCCCTAGGTTCAATCCCTAGTACTGGAAAAAGGAAAAAAATGTAAAAATGAGAGTCATACAGTGACCATTAATGCAAACATACTTTATTCATTTATGAGAAGTGGAAGTGATTAGTCAGAACTTCTGTGGATTTTTTTTTATGTCAACAGATGTTTTCAATTGCTCTCCAGATATCTTGTATCAATTTACATTGCCTTTAATGGTATATGAGAGGAACTGTTTCTGCATTCACCACCAGCTTTGGCTGGATGTTGTTGAACTTTCCTGATCTTCATTCTGAATTAAAAATGCCTCATTTTTATAATTATTTTTATTTTTTCATTTTGCATTTACTTATTTATAAGGTTAAGCATTTTCCCAAATGTTTATTTATTTTTTGCTTTATATATTCATGTCTTTGTTAAATTTTCCTTAGGGTTTTTTTGTTTTGCTGGTTTGTGAGAGCGCTTTGCATACTATCCCATTCTCTATGATACCTATCTCATAGAAATATTTACCATATTTTATATTAAAAACACTTATATATAATATATACTTATATAATATTACACCTATGCAATATTGTATCCATAGTATTATAAAGGAATATTTTGAAGAGATAATAACAACAAAGGGGGCAACTCTATACATACTTACGTGGAATTAATTCCAAAGCATTTTCAAGAAAAAAAAGAAAGGGAAGAAAAGTATGCTCCCACTTGGTGACTAAAACCAGATATAAATCTATATTTATACCTACATTCGTTTTATAATGTGTGTGTGTGTGTGTGCATGTGTGTGTGTGTGTGTGTGTGTGTGTGTGCCCCCGCGCACACCCAGAATATCTCCGGAATGATATGCAAGAGATTGGTTGTAGTGATTGCTTTTGGGATGAAGAGTGGGAGACAGAGTGGGATATTCACTTTTAGGAGGCACTGGAGATTGAATCCAGGGGCAGTCTACCACTGACCCACATCCCCAGCCCTTTTTAATTTTTTATTTTGAGAGAGGGTCTTGCTAAGTTCCTTAGGGCCTTGTTAAGTTACTGAGACTGACCTCAAACTTGCAATCCTCCTGTCTCAGTTTCCCAAGTCACTGGGAATACAGGTGTGCACCACCGCACCTGGCCAACTGCTATTTTAAAAGTGTTTTGGGAATACTTTGTATTTCTAAACATTTTATCAGTCAGATTTTTATTCATCCATTGTAAGTGCAGTTTTGTGGTATTAAAAGTACATTCTCATTGTTGTGCAACCATTACTACCATCCATCTCCGGAATCTAGATAAATTCTAAGAAAATTTTGTCAAGTTCGAAAAAAAAAATGCTGTTGGTATTCACCATTATATTCTATGTATAGGTTAATTTACATAGACATATGCTCCTACAATATTAAATCTTTTTCACCAAGCACAATACATGTCTTTCCTTTTCATTCATTTATTCATTCATTCACTCAACAAATATCGAGTACCTAGTATGCCAGGAATTTACTTTGCACTGGAAATATAAATGTACCAAAAATATACCTGTTATCTTGGATTTTATGAAATCCAGAAGAGAAGAAAGGGATTAAACATATATTTGTACCAGTAAGCATAAACATCAGGTTTTAAATGCAATGCTAAGAGGGAGATAAATGTTCTTATGGCAGGTTTATATTAAGTGATGTTTTTTCTATGATGGGGAGTGGGGTCCAGACTGTTTCCTGAAGAAATGACAACTGAGCTGACTCTGAAAAATACGCACAAGTCATCTTCAATATCTTTAATTGACTTTATACCAGCCCATACATTTATTCCTTCCTTCCTTCCCCTCTCTCTCTCTCTCTCTCTCTCTCTCTCTCTCTCTCTCTCTCTCTCTCTCTTTCAATTTTTTTTTTCAGCACTGAGGAGTGAACCCAGGGATGCTATCACTGAGTCACATCCCTATCCCTTTTAGTTTTTAATTTTGAGACAGGGTCTAAGCTACCCAGGCTGGCCTTCATCTTGCCCTGCCTCAGCTTCCCAAGTAACCACTGTGCTCAGCTATTTGTCTTATTTCTAACTTTCATTTTTTTTTTCAATTTATGGTAAAGCTATTGAGTTTTGTATATGAGATTTGTAATCAGCTGCCTTTAGGATTTTATATTTTTAATTTTCATTATTGGTACATAATAATGACATATGATAGTGGGATTCATTGTGCCATATTCATATATGCATATAACATAATTTGATCAGTCTCATTCCCCAGTAACTTCCTTTTGCCTCCCCTTCCTCCCTCTCCTGATCTGCTGGCTCTATTCTACTGATCTCCTTTCTAATATTGTTTCAATTAGTGTGTTATAATTATGTATTATAATTGAGTCCTAATGTCATATACATGAACATAGCATAATTTGGTAAATTTCATTTCCTAGTACTTCCCTAAGTCCACCCCTCTTCCTTCCCTCTTGATACCCTTTTCTCTATTTAATTGGTTTCCCTTCTAATTTTTGTGATTCACTTTTATTTTATTCTTTTTTTTCCTCCTCTTGCTCTCTAGGTTTCACACAAGAAAAATATTTAACCTTTGACTTTCAGAGTCTAGCTCATTTCACTTACCATTATGTTCTCCAGTTCCATCCATTTACTAGCAAATGACATAATTTCATTCTTCTTTATGACTGAGTAAAACTCCCTTGTGTATATACCACATTTTCTTTGTCCATTCATCTGTTCATGGGTATCTGGTTCCATAACTTGGCTATTGTGAACTGTGCTGCTATAAATATTGATGTGCTTGTATCACTATAATATGCTGATTTAATTCTTTTGGATAAATCCCAAGAGGTGGGATTTGCTGGGTTATCTGGTGGATTCATTGCTACTCTTTTTAGGTCACCACACTGCTTTCCAAAGTGTTTGTACTAACTTGCAGTCCCACCAACCATGCTAAGTGTGCCTTTCCCCCACATCCTCTCCAGCATTGCGATCTGTATTCTTGATGAGTGCCCTTCTAATTGGAGTACAATGAAATCTCAGTATAGTTTTGATTTGCATTTTCCTGATTTCTAAGGATGTTGAACATTTCCCAACATATATTTATTGACCATTTGCATTTCTTCTTTTAGAAATGTCTGTTTAGATCATTTGCCCATTTATGTTTTTTAGTTGCTGATGGACCTTTATTTTATTTATTTATATGCAGTGCTAAGGATGGAACCCAGTGCCTCACACATGCTAGGCAAGCGCTTTACCACTGAGCCACAATCCCAGTCCATCATTTGCCTATTTATTGACAAGTTTGTTTATTTATTTATTTTTGGTGTTAAGTTTTTTTATATTCTTTATACACTATGGTATCAATTCCTTGTTGGAAGAGTAGCTGGCAAGGATTTTTCTCCCATCTGTAGAATCTCTCTTTGCATTCAGAATTATTATTCCTTTGCTATACAAAAGTTTTGGTTTTGGCCGGGCACTGTGGCACTCACCTGTAATCCCAGCGGCTCAGGCGTCTAAGACAGGAAGATAGTGAGTTCAAAACCAGCCTCAGCAACCTCGAGGTGCTAAGCAACTCAGTGAGACCCTTTCTCTAAATAAAATACAAAAATAGGGCTGGGGATGTGGCTCAGTGCTTGAGTGTCCCTGAGTTCAACCCTGGTACCCTCCACCAAGTTTTGGTTTTGTTTTGGTTTTGTACTAGGAATTGAACCTGGGGGCATTTCACCACTTAACTACGTCCCCAGTCTTTTTTATTTTTTATTGTGAGACAGGATCTTGCTAAGTTGCTGAGGGTCTCACTAAGTTGCTGAGTCTGACCTTAAACTTGCAATCATTCTGCTTCAGCTTCCTGAATCACTGGGATTACAGGCCTGTGCCACTGTACCCAGCACAGAAGCTTCTAATTTGATACCATCTCACATTTTATTTTATTTCTTGAGCTTTTGGAGACTTATTAATTTGAGACCAGGTATTGTGATGCTTCCTGCTCACTCTTCTTGCTCAGGATTGCCTTGTTTATTCTGGATCTTTTACTCTTTCATATGAATTTTGGGTCTGTCTTTTCTAGTTCTGTGAAGAATTGGTGTTTTAAAAAATTTTTTTTTAGTTGTTGATGGACCTTTATTTTTTATTTATTTTTATGCGTTGCCAAGGATTGAACCCAGTGCTTCACACATGCCAGGCAAGCGCTCTACCACAACCCCAGCCCAGTTTTCCTGATTTCTTTCTCAGCAGACTCATTGTTAGAGAATAGGAAAGGTATTGATTTTTGTATGATGATGTTATATCCTGCTACATTGCTGAATTTATCAACTCCAGAAGTCTTCTGGTGGAGTTTTTTGGGTCTTTTAAGTATATAATCATGTCATCAGCAAACAGGTCATTTAACTTATTTTTTTCTTATTTGTGTCCCTTTAATTTCTGTGTTAGTCAGCTTTTTGTCACTGTGACCAAAATACCCGACAAGAACAATTTAGAAGATGAAAAGTTTATTTGGGCTCACAGTTTTAGAGGTTCAGTTCATGGTCAGCTGACTCCATTGCTCTGGGCCTGAGTTGAAGGAGAACATCAATGCAGAGGAGCTAGACAGAGGACAGCTGTCACCTCACGGTGGCCAGGAAACACACAGTGAGAGAGTGAGGAGCCAAGGGAAATACAAACCACCAGGGCACACCCCCCAGCGACCTACTTCGAGACACACCCTATCTGCTTACAGATAAAAGCGGTGCTTTCAAATTATTAGTCCGTCAAATGGATTAATCCATGAACTAGGTTATAACTCTCATAATCTAATCATCTCACCTTTTGCCTGATTGCTGAGTTTCAACAACTATATTGAGAAAGGAAGGGTAAGAATAGACATCCTTGTCTTGTTCTGTGTTTTAGAGGAAATGCTTTCATTTTCTCCCCGTTCACTATGACATTGTCTTTGGGTTTTTTGTAAAGAGTCTTTATTATGTTGAAGTAAGCTCCTTCTAGCCCTACTTTCTTCAGTATTTTTAAAACGAAAGGGTGCTGGATTTTGTTGAAGGCTTTTTCTGCATTGATTGAGATGATCTTATGATTTCATCCTTAATTCTGTTTATGTGATGAATTACATTTATTGATTTTCATATCTTTAACCAAACTTGCATCTCAGGGATGCAACTTGATCATGGGGAACAATCTTAATGTGTCTTTGAATGTGGATTGCTAATATTTTATGAAGAATTTTCACAGTTGTGTTCATCAGGGATATTGATCTATAGTCTTCTTTCCTTGATGTGAGGATTTTCTTGTTTTTCAAGGAATTCATTCTCTCATTTTTGTACATTTTTGCCTCAGCCAATAAGATGTCTATCAAAACTTCCATCCTCTTGGAAATTTAAGGAGCTGCTGCTGACATCTCTCCACTTGTGTGAGTTCAAGAGTGGTTTACCTGTTTGGTTAAATGGTGAGAATATTCTGGGTCATCTTTCTTTATTGGGTGGAACTGTCCTGTGAAAGGCCATGGTTCCTCGTTACCCATCTCTCTTTCCTTATTGTGCGCGCTCTTTCTCTCTCTCTCTCTCTCTCTTTCTCTCTCTCTCTCTCTCTCTCTCTCCTTTCTCTCTCTCTCTCTCTCTCTCTCTCTCTCTCTCTCTCTCTCCTTTCTCTCTCTCTCTGTAGTATAGGGCTTGAACCCTGTGCTTTGCACATAGGTAAGTGCTGTACCACTGAGCTATATCCCCAGTCCTTTTTTACTATTTTTAAAATATATTTTTAGTCTTTAGGTATATAAGTATACCTAAAATATATATTTTTTTAGTTGTAGGTGGACACAATACCTTTATTTTATTTTTATGTGGTGCTGAGGATCAAACCCAGGGCCTCACGTGTGCTAGGCAGGTGCTCTACCACTAAGCCACAACCCCTGCCCTACTTTGTTTTGATATAGTGTCTCACTATGTTGCCCAGGCTGGCATCAAACTTGTAATCCTTCTGTCTCTACTTCCTGTGTAACAGAAATTATGGATGTGCCACCGACAAGGCCCATCTCTTTGACTCGCTATAGTCAACAAAGTGAACTCCAATTATTTTATTAATAATTTTCAAATATTTTGCTCTCACTAAAATATTAGTAATAATAGATTTTTAAAAAAGAATCTTGGTTTAACATCTCAGATATAAAGCTCCTGGTTTTATTCAGGAGCTTTCAATTCAATTCAATTCAATTATTGGTTTTAATGTCTTATTGTAGATGAAAAGCATTCTTCAAAAGTTCCTCAAAAAGGTATCAACTTCAAAGGGAAGTATATATTTTGTTTTTTGGATTTTTTTACAGTGCTGGGGATTGAACCCATGGTCTTGTGCATACTAGGTAAGCAATTGTACCACTATACTACAACCCCAGCCCATGAGAATGATATAAAATCAGGATACTCATTTTTTTTGGTTCCCTAATGTCAATCAGAAGATTTGGGGTATTTATGTTTGTTGTTGTTTTGGTACTGGGGATTGAACCTGGGGATACTTTACCTTGAGCTACATCCCCCATCCTTTTGATTTTTTATTTTGAGATAGGATCTCATGAAGTTACTTTGGGCCTTGCTAAATTGCTGAGGCTGGTCTCAAACTTGAAATCCTCCTGCCTCAGCCTCCTGAGTCTTTGGATTACAGGCATGTGCCAACATGCCTGGCTGCATTTTTATCTTTAGAAAAATGAATTCAAATCCACTGTAAGTCTTCATTTGAAAAAAAAGTCAAACAGATTTGACAATTCTGTTTCTAAATTTCAAGGTACTTGAATTTTTATTGGTGACAAACTTACATAACTTTCAGCAATAAAATCACAGAGTAATACAAACACTTCAAATCATACTTGCTTTTGATAAGCAATTATTTTTCCATTCATTGTTAAAATGTCCCTGTTACCTTGAAGGAACAGATAAGTGTTCTTTTATTTTTTTTTCTTTCCGATTCCCCAAAATATTATCTGCCAACACTGCACAGCACTGAGACCCACTTGTTCGAACAGGAAAGGTCAGGAAATATAAAATACTTTTCTTTTTCATAAAGGGAAATTGCATTATTTATCTTCACGTTGGCATATTTTCTTAAGTATTTTGCCATAAACTATCGGTGAATCTCTCTGCTGTTTGAATAACTAAGGCTGCCACATCCATAGCACAGTTGTGCCAGGCCAGTTGGTTAGGTACTGAAAGGCTGAAGAAAGTCTAGGGACGGCATGGGAGACACATGATTTATTGGGAAAGGCTTACAAGAGAGCAGTCACTGCTCCAAGAAGACTTCAGTGGCCACAGGCTGAACCAGTAGCACCTCTGTCCCTCACGACCCAGTTCCAGAAAAAATCTCCTCCATCCCTCCTGGCACTATGTCCAGTGGCAACTGGCTAGACAGCTGGTACATACCCTCTTGACAGAACCCTTAGTTCTGTGCCCATCTCCTCTCAGAGTGGGGGTTTTATATGTCCGACTGAAGAAGCAGTGACAGCATCAGCACGAGCTTGCTTAGTTGGCTTGTGTGACCAGCATCCCAGGGAGCAACGGGCCTGGGGTACATGCAAGAAAGTAGCTTTCTACAGATAACACTCACTTGTCCTAGCTCCCCGGGTGCATAGAGAAAGCCTGTGTCCTTCAAGATAATATGTATCTGGACATTCTGGCCCAGGCTTGCTCTCACTGTTCCCTTAACTTGGCTAGATTTTTGGGACTAGAAAGGGGGCATTCAGGGACTCGATGTTTTACTGTCCTCCTTTTCCTTAAGGATGATGCACAGTCTATTTGACAGATCTCTAAAAAGTATTGTAAGGAAGCTATACTAAGCATTTAAATATTGTTTTTATTGAAATAACTAGATTGCTGGGCACAGTGGCACACACCTGTAATCCCAGCAGCTCAACAGGCTGAGGTAGGAGGATCACAAGTTCAAAGCCAGCCTCAGCAACAGCGAGGCGCTAAGCAACTCAGTGAGACCCTGTCTCTAAATAAAATACAAAATAGGGCTGGGGATGTGGCTCAGTGGTCAAGTGCCCCTGAGTTCAATCCCTAGAACCAAAAAATAAAAAATAAAAAAATAAAACAACTACATCAATGATACCATGGAGAAGTTTGTGTAATGTGGTTCCAACCTTCTGGTTATAACTTGTTGGTGAAGACACATTATTACAGACAAGAATGAATATTAGACAAGACTGCAGTGATTTGATTCTGTATGTATTAGCATTGCAATTTCAGAAAATTCATTTGTTTTAATGAAGTCAGCTGCTCCACTAAAAAAAAAAAAATCAGTTTTATTTTCCCATGAATAAATAGTAAAAAATTGTTTTTTTAAACAGTGAGTTATTGAAAAAATAACCTTTCTGGAATAACTTTCTTTTCTTCTAATCAAATCTCTATTTGATTATCATTTTTTTCTTGGCTCCACAGCTGAAGCAGGAACTAAGACATAATCCAGAACAAAAGAAAGAACATGACTGAAAATTGAGGGAGGAAAAGAATGTTTAATTCAGGAAAACTGGGATTTTTATGGCTAGAATTGGGGGTGGGGGTGTAAATGACACATAATATCTAACTTTTCAAATAATGAAGACATTGATTCAACCAATATTTATTGGGCATTTATTAAACATTACGCCCCTACTGATGAATAACATAGCATTTCTGTCACTAAAAAGCACATCACTCTTATGGTGAAGGTGGGGAGGATAAGACATAGATAACATGGGGCAGGTTGCAAAAAGTTCCTAGGGCTCTTATCAGCCCATATGTCATAGCCACAGAAACAGCGAGCAAGAAACAAAGCTACTTATGGCAAAACTTCTAGCTGTCAATGGAACACGTAGCACTTCCTTGAAAATCCTAAAAATATTAAAGTCATCCCAGTGGTTGGCCATGTCTTCTCCAGCCCCTATCCCATATCCATAACATAACAAAAAGGGGGCAGGGCTTTTCCAAGATGGTAAGAAAAGTCATTTCCACTGCAGTCTTGAGTGGTCAGAGGAGTCACTTCCATAGACATCAGAAACAGGAAGAATTTTTCTGACAATGAGGGGAAATCTAAGATGAAGAAGCAAGTGGCTGCTTTCAAGTTAGATCATCTTTTTGGTTCCCTTGGTAAGTGTACTATTATTACTATTATTATTATTATTATTATTATTATTATTATTTGGTAGTGGGGATTGAACCAGATACCCAGTCCTTTTTCTTTGGGACAGAGCTTCCATAAGTTGCTCAGGGTCGCACGAAATTGCTGAAACTGGCCTTGAACTTGAGATCCTCCTGCCTCAGCCTTGAGTCGCTGGGATTACAGGCATGCACCACTGCGCCCAGCACAAGAACTATGATCTTAATTATGTGGGTTTATTCATTCCTTTGTTCACTCACTGACTTACCAACTCACTATGGAATAACTTTCTTTTAATGACTAACAAAAAAATCTGTCTTGTATTTCCTTATTGACTCAGAAGTTAGCAAATATGTAAGTTGGGACTTAGATACACTTCCGCTTTCATCATAATGAATAGGAACTTCCCACACTGCATAATTTAATCTTCTACTTATTTCTATAATTTTGCCATATTTCCTAAACAGATTTCCTTTAGTGTACATTAACTAAAGGATGTGAGTCGAGTTTTACTTTTTAAACAATTCTATAAATGACCTTATTTATTTTATTTTTTTCTTGCGATACTGGGGATCAAACCCAGGGCCTTGTGTTTGCAAGGCAAGCACTCTACCAACTGAGCTATCTCCCCAGTCCCTATTTATTTTAACTGTGGCAGAAAAGAAATATTTTCTTAGTGGTATACAAGTTGTTTTCTTTTTAGTTTTTTTTTTTTTTTTTAATTTTGTGATTCGTTAGGAAATCTTGGTACTGGGTGCAGTGTCACGTACCTGTAATGCTAGCAAATCGGGAAATTGAGGCAGGAGGATTGCAGAGTTCAAAGCCAGCCTCAGCAACCTAGCCAGGCCCTGAGCAACTTAGCAAGACCCTGTCTCAAAATAAAACATGAAAAGGGCTGGGGATATGGTCAGTGGCTAGTGCCCCTGGATTCAATCCCTGGTATCAAAACAATAATAATAATAATAATAATAATAATAATAATAATAATAATAAAAATAAATGAAAAGTAAGAAAAGAAAAAAGAAAAGAAACCTTGGAAATAGGAAATATCAGTATTTTAATTTAGTAAAATTGTTTCAAGTGTTGCATTGATTCATACATATTAAACATTTTGCTAATAGTGATGCTTTTCTCTTTAGGTAATAGATCAAACCACTATAGTCACTAGGGCAAGGTTCGCTTGTTAGAAAAGTGGGTAGAAATGCATTTTTCAATTAGTCCTCTTTGTAATTTCAAATTGTTTTAGCTGACTTCTTGTTAGATTTCGTTAAACTGCCATTTTTGTCATACATTTTGGCCAGGAAGAGGTTTAGGGAAGTAGGACAAGAACTCCTTCTGCCATTGTGGCGTTGTGGCTGTGGTTTTCGTTACTGATCTTTCCAATCCTTCTTTTCTTTGAATGACTATTCAGAACCATATGCTTACTGGTTTTGGTCAGGTTCTCAAGAAGCAGAGCCTGACATGGGGATTCTTGCACCTGGATTTTTGGAGTGAGCTCAGCTGAAACCAGGAAGGGAGTGAATGGAACAGAATAGCATAGGGGAAGAGGTGGGTTCCACTGAAGTCTCTCCTAAATTTGACCCCAGAAGGTGCCCTGGAGTGTGGACGGCCCTGGAGTGTGGATGGCCCTGCAGACGTCTCTCACCTTGAGGTCACAAGCAAGCCTCTTGCCGCCCATTATCATTCGGTCCTACAAGTCACCCAGGAGTGTCGGGTAGGGTGTAAGTGCCTGACCTTCAGGTTAGGCAGCTCCCTTCATTTACATAGTTCTCCCAAGCAGATGCAGGTTGTGAGCTGTTAGCAACGAGTGGGGCATGTGGAGAGTAGGGGCACTGACCCGTTAGTGGGATGGGGCAGGGCACCCACACCTACTATATGGGGTAAGTTTAGTTAAAGCTAAATAATATAATCATAAATAGTAAGTAAATCTTTTACTTAACCATTGTACAGTGTGCCATAATGTGCTGAAAAGATGCAAACAAGTGAGGGTGCTCCTGTCCCTAAAACCCCCCACCTTATATAAACTTCTGACTGGTAAAGAAACAATGTCAATCCACATACTAAGTTTCAGGAAAAATTAATTTTCAGTTGTTAGATTTTAAAATATTTATATATAAATAGAAAAGAAAAACAACAATAATATATATATAAATAGAAATTCTAATATTTTCTTCATGAACCCCAGGGAGTCATTTTGCAAACTCCATTTTGGAGATCACTGTGCCAGTCATTTAGTGACCAGGAAATACAGGCCTATAAAATTCGAACCAGAAGAAGCTGATCTACATTCTTCCACCTGTCCTTTCAGTGTCTTTTTGCTTTGGACACCCTGTTCCAAATTTTCCCAGTGTCTTCCTACTATATGTATATCTTCAAGCTTGCCAGAATCCTCCATTTCCTTCCTATATGAAGTTTCCACAAGCCAGTAAAACCAATAATCCAACAGATAAATGTGTAAGAAATCATTCATTGAAATGGAAAAATCATAATAGAAATGCAAATCAAGCCAGGCATGGTGGCCCACACCTGTAATCTCAGGGGTTCTGGAGGCTAAAATGGGAGGATCACCAGTTCAAAGTCAGCCTCAGCAAAA
Organism: Sciurus carolinensis; assembly: GCF_902686445.1. NCBI lineage: Eukaryota > Metazoa > Chordata > Mammalia > Rodentia > Sciuridae > Sciurus > Sciurus carolinensis. Next base: position 163,068,953 of record NC_062214.1, on the reverse strand, counting down.
GTGAGGTGCTAAGTAACTCAGTGAGACCCTATTTCTAAAAAAAAAAAAAAAAAAAAAAAAAAATACAAGATAGGTCTAGGGATGTGACTCAGTGGTTGAGTGCCCCTGAGTTCAATCTCTGGTACACCCCGCCAAGAGAAAGAAATGCAAGTGAAAACTATAATGCAATACTTTTTTTTTTTCATTTAGCAGATGACAGAAAATAATTTCATAAAACATCGTATTAATAGGGTCTGAGAAGTAGATCATTTATGGAGGTCAATTTTAGTAGTATCTATCAAACTGTGAAAGGTACATCCCTTTGACTCAAAAATTCTGTTTCTAATAATATATGAAACAATACTTGTGTATATGCATGCGTGAAGAAGTATGAGTAAGGTCTGGGAATATAGCTCAGTTGTAGAGTGCTTGCCTCACATGCACAAGGCCCTGGGTTCAGTCCCCAGCACCACACTCACAAAGTTATGAATAAAAGCACTAATTCTTTATAATAATGGAAGATCAAGCAATAATGTTATAGCCACAATAAGCAGCAATTGCTTTGCGTGTGAACAAATCTCTAAGGTGTGTTATTAACGGAAGAAAAGCAAAAGTGTAAAACAGGCGGTTT